>NC_031971.2:5901219-6268719 GCF_001858045.2 Oreochromis niloticus
TTTTAAGAGTATATTAATGTCATAAAACAATTAACTGTACGAGCAAACTGTCTTTGTAGAAGCTGTAACTGGTCCATACTGAAGCTTGGTATTTTTACCTAGTGATCCATGGTGATTTAATCACTTTTGCAGCAAGCCTCACGTGCAGGCTTAATAACCTTTACCTAGGCACTGATGATTATTTACAATTCTACGTTGGTCCTAAAAGATTACTGGGTTTTAGAATAGAGTTTGAAAAACAGGGGCGTGTGTACATAGGGGGCACCGGGTGGCCATAAGGATTTTTATACTGTGGTGTTGTTACTTTTATATAAGTAGAGAATGTAAAACAATGTTTCCCCCTTTATTCAGCTATAATACCATCAGTATTAGGGGAAAGGGAATACACAAGAGTCTGAAAAAATGTTAAGCCAATTCTCATTGCTTAGTGTATTTGTGATAGAATTGTTGGATTTCCCATGGGGCATCCCTAACTTGTTCACATCAAAAAATCTTGAAGTCGCCCCTGGTGAAATAATCATCTCATTGAAATTTGACAGCATACATCATTTTTAAATCCCTTCTATGCCTTCGATGGCCTTTTAATGTCTATTTAATCTGTTTCTAGAGGTTTTACCTATCTCTCTTTGCAATTTTATACTCTCTTTGTTTTTAATTTAATCTCCTTTCTTGGAGTATTTAATTTGTTTGCATTTGTCTTGCCTTCACTGTTTGTTGTTTATCTTTTAGAGCAGAAACATAATAATACAAATATTAAAACAAGAATTTGTTAAGAAGGTGCATTTAATCATCATCAGCTGGTAATATCACTCAGATGGCTTTATTTGTTAATCAACATTTGACTTTTGAATGACTTGTAAAGCAGTGGATAGAGGTTAGGGATTCAGATTTCCCCTGTTTTTCTCTAGCCTTTTTCTGCTTATCAAAAAAAAAAAGCAAAAACGCTGACTTAAAGTTGTGAAATAAAGCAACAAAGTTACTAAGAGGAACAGCAACTGTTGTAAACAAGAGTGCACGGAGTTAAAGTTTAATTTAAACATGGCACCGGCGAAAAGAAAAGAGGCCCCAACATCATCAAGCCCAGAGGTTTTATCGCACTCTCGTTCTGGTGTGAACATAGTGTGAATTTTCCTTCAGTGGCTTCCTATCAGACTTTGTGTGCATTAACACTTTAAATGATGTATTTCTAAAATACTATTGCACTATAAAATTTATTGTGGCAGTTCACTCTAATTAATTATTTCTCACACCTTCTGTGAAGCCTTTTGCAAACAGGATGGAGCTTCTCTTGTCATAGCACAGGAACAATTTTTCATTTCACTTCTTACGAGTCTTGCACATAGTAGGAAATGTCACTTCTGTAAAGAGTGCAAACAAGCAACGGTTTAATAATTTGTCACTTGTCATGCTGGCACACAACAGTAGGAGTATCCAAAATAATAAAGTAGATAGGCTTTTTTCTTTTTTGTATTATATTAATAAACAGTGGTTATTAATGCGTCTGTCACGGCTGTTAGTGGGTCTATTTTGAACCCAATGAGCCACTGTGTCACAGCCTCATAATCCCAACAGGTTTCACATAACACAAACCTGTTCTGCAAGTTTTTCTGAACTTTTGCAGCGTTCCACAATGATCATGTAGTCAGTCCAACCCAACCCTGTATCTCTCATATGTGTATTGTTTGCTCAGTCTCTTTGTGACTGACATGATCAACAAATTCCTTAAAAACTTGCTATAAATCAGCTGCAGGCATTTTTCAGACTACTCTGGCCTGTGATCTCAAACCAGAGTCATGTCAACCAACACACCAGAATACAAATGTTCCTCAGGCTTTTGCCAAAGGACAGCAGTTTAAATATAAAAAAAACAGACACAACATAATATATGTTTTTCTTTAAAAAGAAATACATGTTTTTCATTCTGACTGATTCATCTAACAGCAAAAATAATTCATTATAAATAAATGTATCCATTTACTGGACTGTGGGAGTAACTGGACAAAACCCACACAGGAACCAATAAAAATTGCACACAGAAGTAATTATATATGTAAATTAAAGAAAAATAAAACCATGAATGTTTTGTTTCTAAATTTAGGATTGCCTGTGATTGATACATTTGTGTACTTGTCATATGTGTCTCACATGTGTGCTAAAATGAATTTTATAGATTTCACAGCTGAAACCCGACCTGTGTATGTTTGTGTAAAATCAGGTCCGGTGGAGTCATCCGTTCAGGCCAAATGTAGTCCGTGTGTGTCTTCCCCCTGCCAGAACCAAGGCATCTGCAAAGTCCACCACACACAACAGTACACCTGTGTCTGCAAGTCTGGCTTCACGGTATGCAACTATGTGTGAGTGTAAGCTTGTGCAGTTTGAGTTTGAGTTGTATTGTTTTCTTAAGCTTTATCATCAAAATATGAGCTCTGACAGTCCCACAGTAATATATTTACAGAGCTAGATCTGATGTTTAAAGCCACTGATCCAATATTTTATGTGTTCGTGTGTAGTCTGTGATTGTTTTGAGATCACATCTGTCTCTGATAATCCCATCCGGTTACTCAGCTTGGCCTGATATATTTGTCTATGCTCGTCAAAAATATGCTGTCTATTCAGTTTGCATGTGTGTGGTGTTTAGGGCAAACACTGTGAGACTCCAGTTGATGCCTGCGTCAGTAATCCCTGCACCAATGGAGGAACCTGCCTGAGTGATGAGCAGACCAGAGGATTCAGGTAACAAAACTTTGGTGAAAGTAGCAGAAAAAACATCTTCACCAACCCCACCAACAGATTTGGTCTGGTGGATAGATGTGGCATCATGTTGCAGAATGAAGCCCACCTGGGCAAAGTCTCATAAACCAGCGTTCTTAAAACAAAAGAAAAAAAAGTGAAGTGAAATAAATGAAATTTAAATTTTATTTTTTGCACAGTTTGATTTGAGTGCATTTGGTTACCAGTACCTGGCTGCAGCAGTACTTACCCTCTTAATTCCTAGGGAAGAAGTAAGGATGGACTGTGAAAACTTTCTTTTTCACATGGATGTTTCTTTGATAAATAAGATTATTATTTGTTAGCATATTAACAAACTGAAAGTAGCTATTATATTAACATTCTACTCAAGATGCTTACCTGCTTTTACTTGCACTATTATTATTATTATTATTATTGTTGTTGTTGTTATTATTATTATTATTATTATTATTAAAACCTTCCTCTAGAAAAAATAAAGTCAACATTTCATTTTTATTTTTCACTTTCAATAATGTGTCCAAATACACTAATTTCCTTTAGTTTTTCACTCTTAGATGATTTCACAGCATTCTGCTTATGAATTCTATACGAATAATTTTTAATATTTGAGAAGAGTAATTAAATAAAGTGAAAGACACATGGATTTTCTGAGGACTACTCTAATAATGTACACCAAGCCTTCTATTATGCTAAGATTCGAACATTAGCATGCTAAAATATATACCATGCTAATAAACGTTTGATATTAGCATGTTAATGCATTTAGCACATGGAAATATTTGACTTTGTCTAAATGTTTCGTCTTCATAGTCAGGTTTCTTCTTTTGTTCTTTTTTAAGCTGCGCATGTGCTTTTGGTTTCCATGGAACTTTTTGCGAGGTGAACGTGGACGATTGTGAGGACCATGGTTGTGAGAATGGCGCCACCTGTGTCGACGGAGTTGGCAACTACACCTGCTTGTGCCCTCCAAACTACACAGGTACAAAACCAGCATCTGAATATTTATTACATTTTACAAACTGTTCACCTGGAAAAATGCTGCATAGCTGATCCATCACAGTAACATATTGAGGATTTGTGTACAAAGTGCTTCCTATAACCCTTGTTTTAGGTCTGTTGTGTGAAGAAGAGGAAGGCGTTTGCTCTCCAGGTAGAAACCCCTGTCAGCATCAATCCACCTGCGTCAGCACTCCAAATGGCCCCAGGTGAAAATGCACACACACACACACACACACACACACAATTACTCAACTTGGCTAAGTTTGGGATCCCAGATGAGAGAGAAATTACGGACACATGCAGATAAACATATACAAAGATAATTTTTTTCTAATGTCTCAATTGACTTTACCAAATCCTACACCATTTCTTAGTTAGTATTTATGCATATTTGTGTGTGTTTGTGTTCCAGGTGTGTATGCATCCCAGGCTGGGTGGGGCCAGACTGCGGTATTGATTATAATGAGTGTGTGGATCATCGATGTCAGAATGGAGCCCAGTGTGTCGACCATCTGGACGGCTACAGTTGTGTTTGTCCGCAGGGATACAGGTGCTGGCAACCTTAAAAAACAATGAACTGTGCAGATACAAATCTAAGAAACTGGGTACTATGAGTTTCCCTGGTTTGATTATCATGGTAGGAAGTGGGATCATTGCATTTCTTTGTATTTCATGTCTGATATCCTTTATTATGACCTCTTTTTCCTCCTCAGTGGTGAGTTTTGTGAGGTGGCCCTTCCTGCCCCGCTGCCTTGCCAGCTTGCTCAGTGTCAGAACGGTGCCCTCTGTGAGGAAAAGCTGGGGACTGCAGTGTGTCAGTGCCTGCCAGGCTTTGAGGGTCAGAACTGTGAGAAGCTGGTCAGTGTCAACTTTGTTGACAGAGATTCTTATGTTCAGCTTCAAGATGTCAAAAACTGGCCTCAAACCAACATCACACTACAGGTGAGAACATGCTCACAAGTCCACACCTAGCGAGAGCACGTGTTAGGTGACAGACACTGAAGAGTGTCAGAAATCAATTTCAGCAGCAGCAAGTTCAGGCACACAAACACACAGAGACCTTTATTGGTGTGTTTTTGTGCATGTCTGTGCATCAGGTGTCAACAGCAGAGGAAAATGGTATCTTGCTCTATAACGGGGACAATGAGCCAATCGCTGTGGAGCTCCATCAGGGTCATGTCAGGGTCACATATGACCCAGGGAACCAACCTGCCACTGCTATCTACAGGTAAACACACACACACAGTGGTCAGAAGGACCACCCATCATCCATGGCTGATGGGTGGTCCTTCTGATTCTCATGACTAGCACGTCTGTGGATGCAGGGATCAAATCATGTATATGCTTAAATAGACATATTAGGGAAACATTTAGAAAATCAGGGTAAAATATTCTGTCAGTGTCAGAAGTTGATCTCAGAGTGCTTCCTCTCACAACTGCAAAAATATTTCCAGAAACAAAATCAGTAGTATATTGTAGTATGTCCGTAGTAATCAGGGGTATAACTTGAAATTAGATTAAATGTCTGTATAACTGGCATACTGAAAGACAGTTTCACATTATTCTAAAGCTGCAATATGCAGTATACCTCATTTAGCGCTCAGTAGCAGTTCTGGATCTTAAGCGATGCCATTTTTGTTTTTTTAACTTGGCTGTCTGTCATTTCTATGGGTGCACGGTCAATAGAGTAACCAGTGTTTGCATTTACCATTGCTGAACTTTGCTACAGCATATAAATAATCCAGTGAACAACCTGAATAATGATCTTCTAGATGCTACTTGATTTCAACTTGTTGGACAGACCGTGCCTGCAGGCCTTGGTGTTGCCTGACGCAGCTGGCTAGGGGGTGGGCATTGGGAAAAGAGGTGCTTTGCTGGCAGGCTTTTGTCTCCATCCTGTTCTTCAACAGTGCCCTGCCAAAAGCTTCAGCTGGTCTTTTGTTTGTTGTCGCAGTTTAATTCACTGACTCCTTCAGCATGAGTGAGAAGAGGTCAGAATCATAGACTGCCTATAGAAAAGTCAGTTTACTAAGCACAGCTACTTCCTCTCATATTGGACTAAGTTAAGACTGGAATTTACAGTGACTCACTGCCACATCTTGAGGTACAAAAAGATATTAGGTGACTGCACAGGCTGGTGCACGCTGGTTAACTTGGCAACACATTACCTAAAGGTTTTTCATATCATAACTATGAATTCTCCACACTGTGTTGAACAGTTTGACTCAGTGTTCTAAAATATCTGTCTATTTTAACAAAATCCCCCTTTTGTATTAGTCTCTCATTTGTAGCTGAACCACAGAAACACTCTCAAATGAATCATAAAGAGAGAATTTTATACTACAAATAATGTATCCTTGAAGATATCCAGTTGATCCAACAGGCTAAAAGCCAGCTGCGTTTTATTAAATCTGGTGACACAGGGAGACCAACAATGAGGCAGAGGAAATCAGAAATAAATACCCTGTTTCTGCGGTGTATTTTGACAAAGAAGACTATTATCAGGCTGATGGGTCGTCCTTCTGATTTTCTGGGAACGTACAAGCTTGGGTTCATGCTGTGGTGAAGATACACCATAGCCTGCACTAATGATATAACACTTTACTGAAAATCAAGCATTCAATCAAGCACAACTAAGAATAACCATGGTATGGTTATGAAAAATATAAAAGACTCACTCTTGGTAAGAAGGAGGAAGAATAGAACTAGACATTTGTTAAATTTAGAGGTCAAATAATGTGGGTTTCAGTCGTTGTAATGCAGTAAAATAAACAATCAAATACTTCATTTCTCCTAAAGACAGGAAGTAAATGTGCACTACATTTAGACTAAGCATTGAAGTTGTACCATGTGAGGGTCATGATTTCCAACTGAATTTGACCAGCTCAATATGTTTAACATTACACTCAACCATCTGATTCCAGCCAGCTGCTGCATGTTGATTAATGTCTTCTCATCATCAGAAGTTCAAAAGCTGAGAGTTTGTTGAGCTGAATAATCCACTGGACTCCTGTCAGGCCCTCATCAGCCTCTCAGCTCACTGTAGCTCAGCAACCACGCTCAGCGCTCGTTAGGTCTGTGTCGTTGCTCAGAGACAGTCCTGCTTTATTTGGGAATGTGGACACATGACATCAGCGCTGTGGGTTTTCTGATTTAATCACAGATTCAGCCAGAGGACACTTTATAGTTGAGAGTCCACTTGATCAGGTATCAAGTGCTTAAATGTTTGCATGGTTCAGTGTTAAGAAGGAGGCACGGCCAGCTGGCAGCCTCTCGCACACCCGCACACACATGCTTTGGGGATATCTGTGTGATGTGCAGCTGCAGACGAGAGGGCTTTGGGACCAAGATGTGAAAAAGAGATGAACAGATAAAGACTTGAGAAGAGAAGAGCGATGACAAAACCGGAAAAAAATGTAACAAGTGACTAAAATTAGAGACAAAGAAAATGATATAGGGATAGTGTCTAACAGCGCTTGAGTTAAACTGCATGATTTGGATAGAAGCAATGATGGTTGGAATGCTTCTGTATAACACGACATGGTCGTAAGCTGTGCTGAAAACACCAAGCATGAAGTTTTAAACATGCAGCCTCTTTTAGTTCATGATAGTTTTAAGCACTTTGAGACAGTTATCCACCCCTTTGTTAGCACTCAGCTGGAATACTGTAATGCACTTTATATAGGGATCAGTGCTTCATACATCACTCATCTACAGGTCGTCTTTTAACTGGCACTCGAAAGTTTGAGCACATCTCCCCTATTTTAGCTTCACTTCACTGGCTGCCCATTTCTTTAAGGAATCATTTTAAAATTCTTTTATTTGCTTTTAAAGCTCTCCATGCCTAGCCCCATCTTATCTCTCTGAGCTGCTACAGCCTTATACACCCACCCGCTCCCTCAGGTCAGCTGATCAGCTGTAACCAGGACTGAGCGTAAACTTGGAGGAGATCGTGCTTTTGCTGTAGCAGCTCCAAAACTGTGGAACGATCTGCGTTTAGAGATAAGACAGGCCTCTTCTCTGCATGTTTTTAAGTCACTCCTGAAAACCCACCTCTTTACCCTGGCCTTTGACTCCTTGTGAGATGTTGGTTTTCAGTTTTAGTTTTATTTTAGTTGTTTTAGTTGATTCTATGCTGTTTTATCTTGTTTTTTTTAAAAAAATAGGGCTGTTTTAATTTCTATGTATTATGTGTTTTATTGACTACTGTTTTGTTTTATTCTGTTGTTCTTAACTTATTTACTGTACAGCACTTTGGTCCTGTGCTGGGTATTTTAAAGTGCTTTATAAATAAAGATGGACTGGATTGGATAGTTTTGTATATGGTGTACATACAATTGTACATACAATTACACAAGACAACTGCATGATAGCAACCTTTCTTGGCCATTATAAACTGACTGGCATGTTAGCCATCATCAGTGTACCGGGAATATGCCCAGCTTTAAATCTGTCATTTGTTCGGTAAACATCAAAGGACACTAAAGTTTCTTCTTATGGCCTTCTTACACTCACATGTTGCCTTTTCCCCAGTAACTGTTAAAATTGTTGTTGACATTTTTTTTTCTAGTAATCATCTCTGAGTTTAAAGCTCTTAACAGTCACCAGGTCACCTATCTAGGGATAGACAAAATATCTAAGGGAAGGTTTAGGGGTGGATTTTGGATTTGGTTAATATGCACAAATTATTACACAACTCTTTTCCTCTTTTTGAACATCCAAATGGAAAAGTCTTGAAATTACTCAGCCAGTGAAAGCAGGGACAGGCCCCACTTCCACAAGGCAAATGCTTAGTTTAGGGCACTGTCCATTAGTTCACCAGCTTCCTGCATTAAAGGTTGCAGACTGATCATTAGTATCTAAAAGAGAAAGAAAGACAAGTTGTTATTCATTTGAATAATATCAGCAAAAATCAAAGTGGACACAGTCACTGAGAACCTGCCAGAAGAAGACAAAAAGACGTAGCTGCTCCACTGTCCTTCCGCTCAGTTAGGTTTTTACATAGTGCCTAAAACATAATGCAATGTTGTTACCTCCTCCATAATAGCACAGAGACTGTCAACGATGGGCATTTCCACACGCTAGAGTTGGTGACCTTTAATCGGATGGTGAACCTGTCAGTGGATGGAGGAGAGCCAACAACACTGGACAGTCAGGGAGAAAGTCGTTCAGCAACAGGGGAGGCCCGTCTGTATGTGGGAGGTAGGAGCAGGGCTTCATACCTCAGTTCAGACATGAACTTTTGTATTCATGCGCCACAGTTTTGTGGAATATTCTGACATAAGCAATTGATTTTCTGTCTGTCCAGGTATGCCTGAGGAAGTGATGCCAGCCTCTCTGGGTCTCTCCTCTCAGACCCTCAACACATCAAGCTTCCACGGCTGCATCAGGAACCTTTATATCAACCACGAGCTGCAGGACTTCACCCGCAGCCACATGAAGCTGGGGGTGGTGCCGGGCTGTAAAGCCTGTCGCAAACTCTACTGCCTGCATGGGATCTGCCAACCCAACGGTCCACAGGTAGCAACACACTGTCAGCAGTGAAACCTCTTACAAACATAATAATGGATGTTAAATTAAAGCATATTTTTACATAAATTAGGAGACAAATGTGTAATTAATAAAGATGTTGTCAAAGTGTCACAGTGTGATTATGATTTAATTTAGCTCTAGTTTCCAGATCACTTTTTTTAATGTCCTGTTTTCCTGAATGCATGAATGTTAGCTCAGTGCTTCTGGGTGTATTCAAGCTATTACTGAGGTAATATACATTAAGTTATATACACAGTTTTTTATTTGTCCTGTCTTCCTCCCATTATCCCCAATGAGTTGCTGCAGATGGCTGCCCCTCCCTGAACTGTGAAGGGAGTTTTTCCTTCCCACGGTTGCCAAGTCCTTGTTTGTAGGAGGTTGTTTGATCGTTGGAGTTTTCTCTGCGCTATTGTAGGGTCTCTACCTTACAATATAAAGGGCCTTGAGGCAACTGTGGTTCTGATGTGATTTTGTATGAATAAAATTGAATTGAACTGAACATAGTATATTAAAGAACTGGGGTTTGTTTTCAAACTTTGTACACAGTTTTTTCTTTTTGTAGAAAACGAGTAAAGCACAGATGTCTTCTCTCTCACAGGGCCCTCAGTGCCACTGCCAGCAAGGTTGGACAGGACAACACTGTGACCAGCCAGTAACAGGAGGTCTTACTAGAGTGGATGTTGTCACTCTAGCGGCTGGTGCCAACCCCTGTGAAGGCAGCAAGTGAGCAGTGCTTATCGTGGCATGTTACGTGCTTAGTACAGGACGTGTGCTTCCAAATGTCATCATTCATTACTCAAAATGTTTTTTGCATTTATAAATCCTTAAATACTGATTCTTCTCCTCATCTGCTTCTTTTAATTCCAGGTGTGTAAAGGGTGTGTGCGTGGTGCTGGATGCAGAAACATACCGCTGCGACTGTGAGGAGGGATATTACGGTGCACTGTGTAACCTCCAGAAGGAGCCCGCGGGCTCATGCTGGGGTCTGAAGTGTCTGCATGGCCAGTGTCAGAAGACAGAGGATGGAGAAAGGTGCATCTGTGAGCAGGGGTACACTGGAGAGAGCTGTGATATAGGTGAGTCAGGATGAGCAGTCGGTATTTGAAATTGCTAGAGAGTGCTGAGAGGTTTATGTATTGCAGAAAATAATGCCAGCCTTTAGAACTTGTATCATGATTACATGGGTATTAAACTATACTCTACTTGATATTTTAAAAGTTAAGTTTTTAGTTATCATTATATATATTTCATGTGACAGCCATAGTCTCAAAGTGCTTCCAAAATAAAAAGGCCGGTATAGCTCACCAGGCTGAGCATTCACCCATATGCTGAACTATCCCAGGTCCTTTGCTGCATGTTGTTTCCCCTGCTCTCTCGCTTTGCTTGCCTGTCTGCTCGGCTGCTCTGTTAAAAATAATGGAGAAAAATAAATAGTTAAAAAGATTTTGGATGTCACAACAGAAATTAGAAAGTCTTTATAATAAAGTATTCAAATGAGAATTAAAGACAATTATACTGATTCACAAATAACATTTCCCAGCTTTCAAATTAAAAGTCTAAAAATCTGCAATAGAACATATTTTTTATAGAGCTTATTTTAGGAAAGAACTCAAGAGACTGTGGTCATTAGAAACTGGACCTGACAAGAGAGTTGGGGGAGAAAGAAACTGAGGGATGCTGCATGCTGACAGGTAGCAACATGTCCCTTACAAGGTGGACCCAGTTCAAAGCATAACCTATTTCTCTACCATTGTTACTCTTGGCTCATTTTGTGAATTGTACTTTACAAAATGAAAAACATAGTGTAATCACTAACACGTCAAACTACCATCTGAGACCATAAACTGTGTTTAGGCTACAAATCAAGGAATGGATGAGTCATTTTCCTGTAGACTTCTGTGCAGTCAGACTTTTTTTTAATCAAGGATGGATGAGTTAAACACTATGAAACACTAAAAACATCATCATTTTTATTTAACAGCGCTTGGCGTCACTAAATATTGCCTGCAAGTCTGTCAAAGCTATTTGAATTTGTCTAATTAACTTTCTGTGCATTTTTGAAATTCAGTCCATTATTCTGCAACAATTCTGAATGCAAAATGCATCATTTTATCAATAATCCAGGGCATCAAAAAGCTGAGTCAGCACATTTTTTATGGCAGAGAAAGTTATACTATAAGCAAGGCTTTATTTTTTATGATTTTAATGATTTCTGTTAATTGTTAGTTTGGCCACTCTTCAGTTTTTTGCATTTTTCAGTTTTTATTTGTGTCTCACACTTTAAGAAAAAGTTCAAATTTAAAAGTTTGATCACGCAAAAGGTCAAATATTTTTCATCTTTACTTTATGGAAACACAGTTGGACCCTCTTTTATCCATCTGCCTGTGCTACCACCCACAGAGTCCCCCTGTCGAGGCGAGCCAGTCAGGGATTACCACCGGCTGCAGCGCGGCACCGTCCTCTGCCAGACGTCAAAACCTTTTTCCTGGGTTGAGTGTCAAGGTCGCTGCCAAGCGACAGCAAAGCTGGACATCACCGTCGCCTCCTGCTGCGCTCCTCTGAGGGTGCGACGCCGGCGGCTCACCTTCGAATGCGACGACGGCACCTCGTTTACGCAGGACGTGGAGAAACCTGTGGAATGTGGCTGCAAGGAGTGTGTGTAGTACCAGTGGTGCACACACGCACACATCCAGACACATAGTTTCAAACACAGCAGACACACACCAAGCTAAACAGGTACACACACTGTAGGATTTGTCTCACTGAAAAACAGACATTTTTTGGTGTTTTGTGCTCAGACACAGTTTTGTAACATAAGAGAGTTCTTCCCTTTCGAGACATGAAATCAACGAGTCGACCTCATCATCATCAACTTCCTCTTCTTCACCTGCTGTAGGAGAACCTTCTCTAACTACCAAACTCCAGCTCATTAGTCATACTTGTGTGGTGAGAAGCCTCTGTATGCCTTCTCTTTGTTACCCCCAAAAATTGCAACAGCAAACAGTGACTTATTGGAGGAAGTAAAGGCACTAATTATTTCGGGACTCACTTACAATAAAGAAGCTTTGACGTTCAAAATTGATGCGAGAATTACTCTGTTTTTTCAGCAATGCAAAACATCTACCAAACCAGATTTAATTTTCTTACAATATCACAACTTTATACACCGCTACTGAAATTCTCAACCTGCCATCAAATTTTATGAAATAAGCATAAACTCAGAAACCTATGGCTTAAAGAATGCTCAGTTACTTCTTCAGTAAAGCTCAATCTTCTGTCATATCTCAATTTAGGAAAATAAGCACAAATTTGACCTTTTTATGGTCAAGTGCAGTTATTTAATTTATATGTATGAGCTGTGCACATTTTTCACTTCAGTCTGGCACTTAACTGTCCTAAAGTTGCAATCCAAATTTATAAAACTATCAAACTTCAACGATCTGAATAATATAACATATAATAAGTGATTGACAGGATCACTAGACACTTTATAGCAAAAGCTTTTTTAAAAAAAATAAATACTTAATAACACTAATCTTAATAAAACAGACTTGTATTTGTGCTTTGGGTATATAACTCTATAGTGCTTCTCTTTCTATTATAATAAATCAATCATATATGGGTCTTCAGATTTATCTTGTCAAGGAAAATTTTTGAAATACTGCACAATACTAACATTCTCATTTCACAAAATTACATTTCACAAAAAGTCAGATTAATCACAAGTTTCTATGTTGAATTCAAGAACAAAGAACATATATATAGATATATATATACATATATATCTATATATATACATATATATATATAGATATATATGGTGTGTGTGTGCACAAACACACCAAAAAGTAACAAACATTTCTGTTGATACACGTGTCCCGTTGGTAATGCAGATGGCAAAGATGGCAGCAAACTCATTGGTGTTTAAAGTGGTAAATAAAATAATCCGAAGTTCCCATGTTAATGATCAGCACCACCTACTGTTTGAAAGCAGTCCTGTAAGAAACTATCATCTTAAATCTCAAATCTACAATGATGTCAAAGGTCATCTTGTTCCTTTTCTTGACATGAACACAGCCTAGAGGTAAAAGGTGACAGAGACATTAGTTAGTGTGTGATGTACTCACTTTGCTGCTTACCAGACACATTTTCACAGTTTAGACTAGCAGTATGCGTGTGTGTGTGTGTTCTTGTTCTTCTCATTTGTGAGGACCTCTTCAAATCTCTTTAAAGTGAGGACATTGCACATTGCTAAATTAAAGGGCTTTTTGAAGGTTAAGACTTTATTTAGGGTTAAGCGGGGCTGAGGTTAGAGCTGGGGATTAAATCTCAGAGTTGTGAAACTCCGCATTAAAGAATACTTTGCTGTTAAATTTATGCTTAATTTGACCAAACTTCCTAACGCTAGGCTATTAATTTACAAAATAAAATTTTTTGATAATTTTACCATGTTTCCATCACATAATCCATGACAGTGAAACTTGAAAGTAATTGTTGTTGATTATTTTTCTGCTAAAGCAGTTAGACCATTCTAAGTCTACGATGCATTGCACCTACTACTATAACAATTATTTTTAATAATAATAATGATGAATTATCATTTGCCTAAAATTCTCAGCTTAGTAAGGCTTTCAGAATTCACCACAGCCCAAAGTGTTGCTTTCTAACGTCATAATAGCCCGCTCATAGATGACAAAGAAACATATCAATTCCTCAAGCAAATATTTCCCATTTTTGCTGAAATTTCCTCTACTTTTCCTTGTAGCAATAACGTAATTTTTACATTTGATCTTCACTATAACAAACTGGACAATTCAAACCAAATTTTTTTTAGCAGCATGTTGCACAGAACAAGAAGGAAATGAATAGGGGTCTGGAACGGGAGACAAACTACTTGGTTGTGATTTAAAATCCGTGTGTGATTTTTAATGCATGGGCTGAAAAATTAGCAATTACATTTGTTTTCAGAAATGGTGTATCTTTGTTTAGGTGGAATACTCCTATACTGGCAAAAGTATTTAAAACTTTAAAATGATACCCAGCCAGCTGGAACAGCCTGGTGTCATGAAATACCGTGCCAAGTAATTTAATGTGTTATCACTATGCATTTTTTGCTTTTCGCGCATCAGTTCACACCATGATTGACAACCGTACCCTGACCTTAACCTTGGCTCTTCCTCGTGTCATTTAGTGAAGCAAAATGACACCTGAAAAATTATATACATGACATGTGGAATCTGTCCTGATATCATGTTGACTGGAAACGATAGGCGTGTGGAGAGTTAAGGTTAAGGGCTTACAGAAGGTGTTATTCTGTGAAGGAGGATCCTTACATGTGTAGAAGTACAAAAACCTGTGTGTGTGTTTGTCATTGGAAGATGTTTCCAACAACAAGAAATCATCCCGTTGTAATGAGCTTCATTATCCAGCGATGCAGCCTGCTTTTTGGAATCAAACACTCCCTCTCCAATTTGTCCAGAAACAGTGAACGCACCATAGGAATGCCACACAGACAATGTAGCTTTTATATATGATGTCATGTTATTTATATGGATGTGAAACTAAAAATTATATTAGTTTTAACATGGTTGAATTTTAGCCTTTGATTCAAAATGTCCATAAAGGTCCAGAATTGAACTAATGTAGCTTTTATTGTTATCATTATTGTTATAACTGTAGCACATCTACATACAGTAACAACCTAACAGATTGTAATATATATTATAATAATCTTATTATGCATTCGTTTTTGTCATAGTATTTTTATATGTTGGAGAGGATGTTGTGTCTGTATCATTTGTAGCCTGTAGAAAAATGTTTGTTTTTAAGAAAACCAACCTCACATGATTCATGGGAATTTTGATGTTATGGTTTCTGTTGTCTCGCCTAAACAGAGACAACGAGTAATGCGTCTCTTTCCTATTTATTTCAATAAAGAGTTGTTTCTCCTTCCTTCTTTTCCATTCTCTTTAAACTTGACACTGGCTATCACATTTGTTTTTCTTCTTGTTGTTTTGACCTTTGACCTCACTGTGCCACAGCTATCCTGCATTCAGACTGAGTGGATGGTTGATGGCTGCTCATGGAGACAGGGGAAGAGAAGATGAGAGAATGGTGGAAAGACTGAGAGCGAGAGGGGTTGGAAAAGAAGAAGAAAGGTAGATGGAACGATGAGGGAGGATGGGTGGCTGCTTTTGAGGAATGACAGATAGATGCAGAAGAAAGAGAAGAAGACGGATATCCCTTTGGGTGGGAATTGGGGGAGGAGTTAGCATTCGGAGACCAAAGCCGTTTAATGAAACTGTGATTTATGCATCCCTCCGTAGCCATAAAACATAATATATACCCCCATCGGCTTTGACAGAGCCCCTCCTCCCCCAGCACACACACACAGAAATACACACTCATCCCTCTGAAACCTGCTGCATATCTCCATTGCCCCTACCTCCACCTCTGCAAACCATCCAGCTGCCCCCCTCTTCTCAACCTTTCGTCACTGCCATTTTTAACCCTTCCCCCTCTCCTCTCCACTGACTCCTCTATTCTCCTCTGGCTCTTTGGGTCTTTAGAGGAGGATTGAGTCACTGCAGCAGCACCTTCCCAACCCCCCAATTCCAATAAAGCCTCCACATCTTCTCACACCACCAATCTGCTGCACACAAAGAGCCAAAAATGACACGCGCGGTGCAACGAACAGACGGCAGGATGATTGTCAGATACAGCTGATCGCATCCAGAAGAACTGAGGTGATGTTACATTAGCAAAACTACACTGTGTGTGAGGATCTTTGTGCAAAGTAATTCACAGCACCTGCATCTTTTCCCAGAGAGAGGAATTCATGTCGGTAAAACACAAAGGAAAAATGAAAATTAATTAAATCTCTCAAGGAAATTAAATCAAGGAAGCAGTTTGCACTAACAAAGAAGGCGGTAGTGCTGGTCCTCTGGAAAACAGGCACACTGCGCATTGCATATTTTAAAGAATGAGTGAATACATTCTTCCATAGCCAGCTGTTCAAGAAAGCAAAAGCAAGGTAACCAAAGTGTCTTACTAAAAACCTTAAATTGTCCTTATTAACATTTGATTCATGCTGGCTTAATTTGAACCTCAATTTCATCTTTAAGCTGAAATTTCTTTAGTGCATCTATAGAGATGCAAAAATTAAACAAATTAATATAGTCAAAAAGTGAAAGGCTGTGAAATGAGAGTAAACACAGCCCTGGTGTGAGGGTTTCAATAATGAATTACTACTGAACATGTAGATTGAAATATTGATCAGCTCTGTAGGCGGTGGTCCAGTTCGTGCCACGCAGGGCTGTGTTCTCAGATACGCAGAATCATTACACGCAGTATCATGTTACTTCTCAAAGAATATCTGACATTTGGCATTGGCATAACTTATTTAAATCCTGTCTGTTGCATAGGGCTTCTTGAATGCAAATTTTTTATTATGCGAATGTGTGATTGCAAAATTATTGCTTTTATGTTGAGTGTGAAAGTTCATTTCTGTTCATTCCTGTTCACAGTACTTTAAAAAAAGACTCAAGGTCCTTTTATAAGCTTTTGTCAGATGTCCAAACTATGATTGGACTTAAAAAGAGCCAATATATGAAGCAGTATTTTTCTATCATATATAACTTTTGTCATTTTTCATCTTTAGGAAATGTTCTTTTGTTTGATCCCTGTTTTGTTTTGTGAGCACTTTGAATTAACTGAAAATGTAACTGTGTTTCTTTTTAAATGGTTATTATTATTACAGGACAAAGTCTGAGAGCTGAATGAGCTGCTAGTATTGTTCAACCTTTTCACACTGAAGCATGAAGCATCTTTCTTTGAATGTACTTTTTTATAGACATTTTTCTGCTTTTATTAAAATACTAGACAGTTTAGAAAGAAAACTGCAAATTTATGCAAAAGTGCAAGTTTAATCAGAAATCAAACTGAAATCGGTGTTGGTGAATTTCACTAACATGTTGTTTCAGTGTTTTGCCTTTTTGTAGTACATGAATCTTTATTTTTTAATACTATGAATGTAGCAGTTTGTGAAATTCTAGCAGTCAGCAAAGGAAAACACAACAGAACAAGACAAAGATGTATTAATGTATTCATTATAATACTTCACATTGTCATGTGTTAGCTTATCTTAACCTTCATCCTTTAAAACTCAGTGGCTTTTTAAGTGACTATATTGAATTATTTTGAAAGTTAATATTGAGTGGTTAAGCAATCAAAGAAACCTGTTTAATGCTGCCCAACAGCAGCAGGGGGCAGTAAGTTGTTCTCACCTGCACAGAAAGTGGACTACCTGTGTGTAACACACAGCCTACTCTCCGGATGGACCCTCTTGTCTCCTCTTATTTGCTTTCCCCTCCTCCTTTCTTCCCTCTCATTTTTACTCATTTCCTGTTCTTCCTTGCTTACTTCCCCTTCTCTCAACTTAAATTCTGCCCTGATGTTTCCTTTGCCCCTGTGTGTCCTGATTATTTTCCTCTTGTTTTCTTCCTTCATCTCTCCCCTTTGTGCTCCCTTCCTTCTTTCTTGTTTGGCTTTGCTCTTTTCTTCTTTCTTTTCGTCTGGTGTGTCCTTGTTTCCTCTCCTCGTTTCATCGCTTGTAGGCCCTCCTCTCCTTTTCTCTTTCTGTCAGCTGTTGTCTCCTCTCTTCTCATGTCATCTCATTTTGCCTCTTGTTCTCTCATTTCCTCTCCCCATTTCGCCTCCTCCCTTCTTCACTTCTTGGATCCTCTCCTTTTTTCTTCTCTTCTCCCGTCTCTTGTTTCCTCTCATCTTATTGATTCATCCTCTCAGCTCTTCTTACACGTACATTTCATTTTTCTCTCCACTCTTCATCCACTTCTCCTTGTTTTTGTTTTCTCCTCTCTGATGTCCTTGCCCTTTTGCTCCTCTCTTCTCTTATTTCTCCTCCTCATCTTTCACATCAGTACATTCTCTCTCTCCATCTCCTCACTCAATCTGACTACCATTGAATGAACTTCTTTATTTGTCTCCGCTTCATCCCTCTTCTTTTTCTCATCTTCTCCCACTTTGAGTTTCTATTTTCTTTCCACTCTTCCCTTCACTTATATCATTTTTATTTTTTGGTCCTTTCTTTTTTATTTATATCCTCCCTTTTGTTGTTTTCTTAATCATTACTCCTTCCAACATTTTCAAGTTCTTTTTATATTTCTCAATTTTTCTCTTATTTTTACCACAACATTTTAGTTTTTTTCTGTTTTTTAGTTTCTATTTGTCTTCTCCCGAGTCCTCCTGTATTCATCTATTTACTATTCACACTTTTGTTTTCAGTTCTTCTACATGTATATCCACCTCTTACTATCGCTGTCCTCTTCCTTATCCTTCTATCTTTTCATCTGCACTCTCTTTCTTCTCTGGTCTTTTTCTCAACACACACTCTGATGATCACTCTTTTTTCACTTGTGTCCTGCTGCCTTTTGTTCATCTTTCTCCCCCATCATCTCCTTTCCTTTCTCTGTTCTCTACATATGCTCTCTTCTTCTTTGTTCACTCCCCTCCTCCCTTCTTCTCCTTGTGTTTTTCCTCCCCCATCCACACACACACACACACACACACACACACACACACACACACACACACACACACATTCTGTTTTTCCTTCTCTTCTCTTTCACTCGCCTTTTTGCCATAGAGCAGATGCCCTTTTATTGATATGATCATGGTTAGTGGTCTCAAGGTGCCCATTGGATCTGCTGTATAACCTCATGAAGCCAGTAGCTTGAAACAGACACACACACACACAAGCACCCTGTGGCTATGGCATCTTTAAGATGCTGCGAGTGGAATCATAGTAAAGAGGGGAAAGAGAGAAGATGACTAAGTAGGAAGTGGAAACTGAGGATGAAGCAAAAAAATAAAAATAAAAAATAAAAATGTGCAAAAAAGAGACAGTGGGAGGAAAAGAGAAATTAAAGCAGGTTGGGGGGTTGAGGGGAAGATAAAAAGAGAGATATGGGTGGGGGTTGAGAGCGCCAGAGGCAATCCCAATATTTCAGGCAGCTGCTAAAAGAAGGTTTCTAAACTATCAAGGTGACCTGGGAGGAGCTCCTGTAACAGAAAGAGGAAGAAAAGTGAAATAACTGCAAAGGTTGCTATCAGTCCCCTATAGAAAAGTGTTTCAATCACTTTCAATTAGGTTTGACCTTGCTGAGCATTTGCTCTTCCTTCTGTGTCAAATTAAGTTGTGATTGAGATGTTTTCATTTCTTTCTCTGAAAGTGAAAAGAAAAAAAAACTTTTTTATTTTTTTGTGTCACGGCCAGATTGTTGAGGAGCAGTAGTAAATCCAATCAAATGTGGAGGTGTGATGGAGGTTGTGAGGGGTTTCTGCATGTGTTTCAGTCTTTCCGTCTACATATAAAGATCCACGAAGGCTGCAGACGACAGCTGCTTTGTCTTCGGTTCAGCCGTGGCCTTCCAATACTGAAGCAAGAAGGGGAAGTTCACGCTCAAAGAACTCAAAGAAACACACGATGCATTCTTTTCCTACATTCTGTGTCTGGTCATTTTTTTTGTCTTTGACTGTGAGACACTTTATGAACTTCTGATTTGGAAATGTTTATTTTTTTAGCATGCTAAAATGAATCAAATTCCACAAAAGAGCAAATCTGACAAAAGCTATATCTGCACTATTTGATTATCTGGAGACAGAAGCAAGTAGGATCTAATTATCATTTTTACTAAATTGAATTTAAAAACTTGGACAATATTTTTAAATTATTATTTATAAAAAGTCAAGAAATGGCAAAAAAAAAAAAAAAGTTGTGGCCAAACAGTTAAACAATGAGGTGAAATTCACTAGAAAAGTGTGTAAAGCCAGGGAGTGATCAGTGGAGTGATCGCGTTCACATTCCTAAATTGTTTTCATGTTGTCTTTTAAATAGACTATTATTAAAAATACATTATAGTTCATTTAAATGAAAGTACTTTGAGTAAAAAAAAGTCTGACTCTGCATGTGAGATTAGTTTGAGTTGGGGTGGGCTTTATTGTTTGCATGACTTTGATGCAAACTGTCTGTGTGGGTGTAGGTGTGGGTGTAGGGTGGGGGTGGGGGATCAATTTTCTTCTTCTTTCCTGATAATTTTGACCTGATTCTTACATTAATGAACACAGAATAAAACAGTGAAAACATGACCAAAACATGGTTTTTACTGTGACATAAACAACTAAATCCTGCTCCCATTTAAAGGAATGGGTGCATTTCTTAACACAGAGTTAATTCCTATTTTCAGGGGCTTGAATATGATTGGAGAAAAGAACATAATCATACAGAAAATGCAGAAAACACTTTTTGTCTTTCTTTTGAAATACTTGTTCAATAATCATTTGAAGTTTTTTAATGAACTACCCATGATTTTTTTCCTGTTGTGGTTTTCAGCAATTAAATGTGAGCTTCAGTCAGATTGAAATCTCAACCACTGCAGAATATTACACTCCTTTACCTTTAAAACCACACGGGCTGCTTTTGTAGTGTGTTTTAAGTCTGTCCTTCTGTACTGAGAAGCATTAAATTGTACTTCATTGTGTTCACCAGGTTGATTAAATCCTGTATTGAGACAAATGCTTATATGCGAACTGCCATTGCAACCATCTACAAGGCCAAAGTGTTGTGCTGTTGTGTCTGATGGGTTATACAGTATATGATACCATAATAGCACTAAAGGCTGGTCTCCTCTGTTGTGGCGGGGAGCTTCTTCTTTTTATATCTTTATGATGACAGAGACTGTTGCAATGTTGAGAGGAGGTGGACAGCGGACTTTTATCAGCATATTTTTTATTAATATAGAGCAGTAGCACTTAATGAAAATAATTAATAGGTTCACTGCAGTTGGAGATGATCCTTATGCAGTGCTGATTAAGAAAGAAAGAAAGAAAGAAAGAAACCAACTATATTTATAGTCCCTGTATGACTTGTGGGAGCTTTGTTATCTGTTGAAGCAAAGCTTTGTGAGCTTATTCTGCATGTTGTTGAAGTGCTGTTATACTGTAAATGCAGTGGGCAAATTTGATAAAAAGGTTGATTACTGAGGACAATGAAATCTGCTGAAAGACGCCATGCAAACAATGATGTACTTTCTTGGTGAGTATGAATAAGTGTCAAGTACACGTGAAAGCAGTAACCTCTATGTCTGGTGTTTGTGTGACTTATAGAAAGATGTTTGGTTTTTTTCTCTTAATTAAAGTTGATTATGATGCTTTGCTTTTTTCATGTAGTAAATTAGACTGTTTACAGCCGCATATGTATAAAGAAAGCCAAAAGCACAGGCTTCAGTCTAAAATAACTTAAGCTAAAAATGCTTTTGTCCGACAGTGTCTGAGCCTTGATATTTTTATATCCATCTACTTCCAGGAAGCCAGAATTTCTTATATTTTTTGAAGTGGTCTTGGACAACTATAGTTCTCTAGGCTTTCTGGTAGTCTTTTAGGTTTTTTGTACATTGTGTGCTTCTTTTTTTTTTTTTTACTCATTTACAGATCGGTTTATACCCAGCCATTTTCCGAATTTTTTTTGTTTGTTTGTTAAACCATTTAAAACTGCTTTATCGATCGCACATCCTTCCATTTTCTTCTACTTATCCAATTTAGAGTCTCAGTGTGGCTGGAGTCTATCCCAGCTGCCATAGGGCAACAGGTGAGGTACACCCTGGACAGGCCCCAGGTCTAACACAGAGATTCAGACAACCTTTCGCACTCACATTCCCACCTATATGCAATTTAGAATTACCAATTAAGCTAACCCCACCAACTGAATGTCTTTGGACTGTGGGAGGAAGCTGGAGTACCCAAAGAGAACCTACGTAGACATTGGAAGAACATGCAAACTCCAAACAGAAAGGTCCTGGGCAGATGGAGGATTCAAATCCAGAACCTTCTTGCTATGGGGCAACAGTGATAACCACCTATGAATCATCCATCCATCCATCCATCCATCCATCCATCCATCTTCATCCGCTTTATCCGAGGCCAGGTCGCGGGGGCAGCAGCCTAAGCAGAGAAGCCCAGACCTCCCTCTCCCCAGCCACCTCCTCCAGGCCAGCCGAGAGATATAATCTCTCCAGCGTGTCCTGGGTCTGCCCCGGGGCCTCCTCCCGGTGGGACATGCCCGGAACACCTCACCCAGGAGGCGCCTTATCGTGGTGGAGGGGTTTGTGTGTCCCAGGGATCCCAGGGGCTATGTTGTCTGGGGGTTTTTGCCCCCTGGTAGGGTCTCCCATGGCAAATTGGTCCTGGGTGAGGGACCAGACAAAGAGCGATTCAGAAGACCCTTATGAAGAGAACATCGAGGGAACAGTTTACCCTGCCCGGGATAGGGGTACCGGGGCCCCGCCCTGGAGCCAGGCCCGGGGAGGGTGCCCGTGGGTGTGCGTCTGGTGGCCGGGCACAGCCCGAATAGGAGACATGGGCCGATCCTCCCGCAGGCCCACCACCCGCAGGAGGCGCCTTAGGGGTCGGGTGCATTGTGTTCCGGGCGGCGGCCAGGAGCGGAGGCCCTGGCGGACTGATCCCCGGCTGCCAAGACTGGCACCTATGAATCACTCAAGCATAAAACAGGGATATCAAGGGATGTGCCAGTGTTTTGTCTACACAGACCATCCATTCATCCATTTTCTGGCCTTATCTATAGCCGGATCCAGAGCAGAATAGCCCAGGCCTCCCTCTCCCCAGCAAAGTCCAGATGAGCTGGACTCCTTGGTCTTGGGTCTAGCCCAGGTCCTTCTTCCAGTAGGACGTGCCCAGAACACCCAGGAGATATCGAGGAGGCATCCTAGTCAGATGCTAAAACTAGTAGTGGCCCTCCTCTGCGCCTCTCTCAGATGACTGAGCTCCTCACCCTGTCTCTAGGGTTAGGGTTAGCAGTGGCTGCAGTCATGCAGATGCTGTATTGGTCCATCATAGAGAAGAGAGAGCTGAGCATAAAAACAAAGATGTTGATTTACCTGTCAATTTGTGTCTCTACCCTCACCTATAGCCACAAGCTTTGGGTAGTGACCAAAAACATGAGATACAAGTGGCAAAAATGAGCTTTTGCTAAAGGGTGACTGGCCTCTTTTTTACAGATGGCTGAGGAGCACGTAACAGACAATTTAGCAAAAACCCAATATTAAATTCTACCTTTAGGCAGATATCAAATTGTATTTCTGCACCAATAATGTGATTCCCAAACAGCTATTAGACAAAAAATTGGCATATCTCAGATGTGCTGTGCATCTTTAAAAAGTCTGAGGAACTGGAGTGGTAGGCCTAACAAAAAAAAAAAAGCTGCAGCAAATTAATTAATTAGATCTGAGGTTATCCAATACATTTTATCTCCGATTAAATGCATAAAACCTCATTCACTGTAGTCAAAATTGCCATTGTCTCATGACAGTTTCCCTGAACCAGTGGTGATGTCATAATGATTGTTTAAATCTATTGTGTCTAATGATCAGACTAAAAGCAAAACATTTTTAAATTATCATTAAAGACCGAGAAAAGGACGAGTTTCTTACATCTGGTGCCGGTTTACCTTTTTTTTCATCTGTCACATGAAATATTTGATCACATGATCATGTTTTTTTGTAACGACTAACCGAAATTTCTATCGATAATTCATGTCATATGTATGGTTTGTGGGTAACCTGGCAAGTTTATTTGTATATCATCTTTCATACACAAAGGCAAGCCAAGCAACTGCACACCAGGCATAAAACAACATTTTAAAAGTAGGTTAACAGTAATGTAAGTTATGGCTCTTCACCCTCCACTGCACATCAGTTTCTGTATGGAGCTTGTTAGGAGCCGCCATCCTTGGTGTGTCACAGCTAAACGTGGCTCAGACAGGCCTGGGGAGACGACCGCATGGGGCTGGTGCTGAGTCTTAATTGAACGGTGCTGATGTGGTTCCATTAATCAGTAATGGGGAGTCTTGCTGGGCACAGCCACCACACACCACAGCAGGAGGGGCTTCTGATGGGGGCTCTGACATTTTCACAGCAGTCAGTGTGTATATGAAAAACAGACCGAGAGGAGGGAAATGTGTTCATGTCTCAGGAGTAAAGGTCGGAATGAGGAGAATATTTTATATCAAATGTTTCTACTTGTACATTTCTTTAGCGAACATTTCTGTCATGCTCTGAGCTGGAGGACACAATAGGAACCATTAAAGCTTTTTATTACAAGGTTGCTGCTGCTGCACTTTTGCTCCATCATCTTATAATAGGAAGACCAGCAACAGCAGGCAGTTCAGCTGGTTTAAATGCACAAAATAAAATATGTGCTTCTTTTCACTAACATCCCGGCTGCTAGTATGTGACTTATAATTGATTAGTTAGTCAACAGACAAGCTTAACAATCGAGTAATTTGTTGCTGGAAAAGAAGCTTTCTTAGTTTTTGCTTCTCAAGTGCAATCATTTGCAGAATTTGCTTTGCTATATCAGTCTAAATGAAATAGTTGGCATTTCAAACTTAGAGTCAGTGAGAAACCAGAAAAATTCAAGACATGTAAGCAAAGAACTCTGGCTGGGGAAGTTAACATTTTTAACTGTCTTAAAATAAAAATAAATAAATCAACAGATATATCAGTGATTTTATTTCTAAATGTTTGCAATTTCCTAAATACATTCAAGGAGCATTATCATTTCATCAGGATCCAGTCAGTTCAATAAATCTTGATTAATTTATTTTTAGTCTATAAAGACACAATCATTTTAAAACAAGAAAGCAAGCAAAACAAAACAAAAAATCCATCACTTTTTTTCAAGCCTGGCCACAGCCTGTCCCAGTTTGTCACTGGTGGATGGGTGCACCCAGGTCACCAGTCTATCGTGAACTAACCAATAGAGGGGAACGACCACTCACATTCACAGCTATGGCCAGTTTAGAATGACTAATTGACCCATATGTTTGAACAGTGGAAGGACACTGTAGTACCAGAAAAGAAATCATGCAGGGACGGGGAGAACACATGAACTCCAAGCATGAGACAATGCTAACCAGAGGCAGAAAACCAATCACATCTATTTGTATCACAACAAAACCAACAACCAGAAGTATTTCAAGAGCTTGTTTGGCATGAAATACATATTTACATAGTTTTTACCAAACATCTGTAATGTGATTGGTGTAAGAAGTACATAACAATCCATAATAATAAATAACTAGTTCTTCATGTCAAAAAGATATTAGTATCATCCAAGCTGTGCAAAGGAACAGTTATTTTTACTTTTTTCTCTCTTAATCCCTACGTTATAATGTTCTGCAGTGAACTACGGGTGACCTTGGGACTCTTGGACAACCTTAACCCTAACCATGTGTAACGGTCTTTTGCATTTGATGTTTGTTGGCCTTGACATCCACAATGAACACAAGTGTAATCATGTATGGATAAAAATGAATGAACTGTTCAGTTATTTTCAAGCCTTATAGTGTAGCTAGCAGATAACCTGGTCAAGACTTCCATGTCTATTTGCAGGCCATTGTTCTCGACTGCAGATAAATTCAAAACAGAAAAAGTAATAAAAAAGCATCATGATTGCTAATGGCTTCAAGACTCTCAGTGGCTTCATCAAATTTCATCCCTCTCAGTGACTCTTTAGCTGCGTGTTGTTGGGGTTCTATTAATTAATGATGGTAAAACCTCCTTTATCGTGATCAGTCAGTAGTACCCTAACTACATGGTAATCAGAAATCTGGAAGCTTCTAGTACCCAAAACCTTGTCCTTTGCATACACATTCTTTTTTTTTCTTTTTTCTTTTTTTACCTGTCCCGTTTGGTTCTTTTACCATCAGAATTATTGTCTAAAGGCGAAGAAAGATGCTCAACGGATTTACTTTACCAAATGGACCATCCCAGCCTTGCCGTAATGGTCCATCTGATTCACCTTTTATTGTTTATTTTATTTTCACTTGCTGAATACGGGACAGACTTGACTGGGGGAAGGAAAGGGGAGAAAGAAAGAGGGAAAGAAAAACAGCGGGGAAGAGGGACGGGGAAAAAGGGCAAAAAACCAAAAACCAACAGAATAAGCAGACAAAAAAATACATATATCGATCACCTGGATCACCTGTTGAGAAAGAAAGAAGAAAGCAAGCAGAAGAAAACGGGAGTAATAAACAACATCACAATAATATATGGGAATATGACAGTAAATACTAAATATTAAACATTATTGTGCAGTACGTAAGATCGACAGCGCACAGTGTGCTTTGAGGTAGGAGCCAAAAAGGGTGTAGTTTGTGTGTGATCACCTGTGTGTACACCTGTGAGCATGGACGCGCTTGTGTTTTTTTAAGAGGTTCCTTCATGTAATGATCTGCTGGAGGGTGTGGGGAGCCACAGCCCCATCCTCCAGGGCATGAAGCAGGTATGGAGGAGATCAAGACTCCAGACATCCAGAGGCCCCCAGAACACAAGAGACCAAGGAAGACCAACAGAGGGGCAGCCGCGCCACTATCCCAGAAAGAGCTGAGGAGAGTCCCAGATGAGGGGTCACTCAGCAGCCGCGGAGCAGAAGCCGGGGGGGTTGCAGTGACGTGCCCGGGAGCTCCGCCGGCAGCCAGCTGTGCCTGAGTGAGCCGGTGTGTACCTGGGCGCCCACCCCCGGACACAGAGAACCACCAACGCACCGATGTCTGAGGGCGTCCGCCACCGGCAGGGGAAGTGGTGGGGGAGATAGGCCTCCAAACCTTGGAGGGCCTGAGATGTCCCCAGAGAGGTGGGGTCTGATACCCAACCTGACATATAGACACAGACATACAGGCACACACAGATACAAACATCCATTCCCACCCTCATGCTCTCATAAGCAATTACTCCACACTCAACCAACGTGGAGACAGACATAAAGAGACGCTGTACACACAATCACTCTCCCCAAGCGTACTCTAAGAACCGGGTCTAGGTACCCTTGCCCCTGGAGGGGGAAACTGCACCCAGACCCAGGTGGTGTTACCCTTTTCCCTGCGGTGGGAAGAAGCAGACCGCCCCGACTCCGCAGCAGCAGGGAGGCCCCACACTCCAGACCCCAGTCGGACGGCCAACTCCTCCTCCTAGCCCCCCCGCTCCAGCAGGCCGCAGAGAACGGGGGTGTGTGAAGACTCCAAACCTCCCTCCACCCGCTCATATGTAGTGTTGATGTATGTGTGTTCTAAGGTGCATTTAAAACCCAGGAGGGCATGGAGCTACCTGCCAGAGCAGCAGGTAAGTGCATACACATTCTACAGGTGCAGGTGTCTAAGATATATAGATATCTTCAGACTGAACTGTGCAAATTGGGCACTAGTTTTGGGTGAAAACTTTCTGACCTTTTCTTCTAGACAGACTTTTGTGTTAATCTGAATAAGAACATTTTTAATGTCTGAAATCTTTGTATTAATCTTCTTCATTTGCTAACAGCTTAGTCTGGGAATTTGCTGAGGTTTGAATGAAGGAAAATAGGAGAAATAGAGTTAGTCAGTTCATGATACAAGTTTTCAAACTGAGGCTGCTTTCCCACAAATTAATCAACTGTAAGCAAAAATCTATCATTCTATAAATCCTCTCTCTCTGATCTTTATATTTCCCTGCACCAGTGAGATCTGTGACCGCAGGCATCATGTTGTCAGGCTGGCCGTCTGTCTGTCCCATTTTCATTAATGGAATATTCCTTGAATATCTTGGGGGAATTTCTTCAAAGCTGGTGCAAACATTTACTTCAGCTCAAGGATGAACTAATTATATGGTCAAAGGTCAAGGTCACTGTGACCTCACATGTTTTTGGGCATAAGTCTAGAATTCATATGCATAATATGAATATGTGTGTAACATGGGTTGTATTCAGTGGCTGAGAGGAGGTGGCAGAAACACTTAGCAGGACAGTCAAAAAAACTCACGACCACACTGGTATTGGGAATTCCACAGTGCTTTTCTTTTAATACACACACTCTTCACCAAACTTACTAGGCCCAGTTGAACGGCTGCTGTCTTATCATACATGAAGCGAGCAGTGTTCATACAACCCGTAACGTTACTTTGAGTTAGGGAGGTAAAGATTTAAGGTCTGTCTCCGTCCATACGTCCATGTGCAAGCACGTTTCTCCCACACTCTACAGAGGGCAGTGGAGCATACTTATGACATCACTAAATATTAACTTAGGTTGTCTTAAAGACACCACACAACTGTCACTGTTACATGTGCATAGAAAAGTGTCTTCTTTGCTACGTTGTCTGGTATGTGTAGACACCACACTGGTTCATTCCTTGAGTGAGGTGTCTTTTGTTGCTTGAATGTTTGATGTTAAGTAATGTACTAACCAAAAATGGTCAGGTACAAGGACTGGACTGAATATGAGTGAAAAGGGATCACTGCTGTTTGAAAACCATGGCTGTAAATTTCAACTTGACTTATTGATGGAGGCTTATGGTAATGCATGTGGTAATTTGAGCTGAAAGTATGTGTTATATATTTTTATGATAGAAGGTCACACAAAACGCTTTCATTGGAAGTTCTGAATAATAATCCATAGAGGGCTATAAACTCGGTCTTGAGGTTAGGGGTTTTATTTTAATTTTAATTTTACCCCTATTTTCTATTTCATTTCATAACACCTAGTTCATGTGCACTGCAAAATACACCAAAAACTGATCGATGCATGGTGCTGTGGTGAAAAGATTTTTCAATATCTATTTAATAAAAGTGGCTGGAAGAAAACAAAACGACGTCAGACCTCCTAAAGAGAGTGCAACCTCCAAATTTTCACAATTTTGATTCAGTGAGCCACAGATAAAGGGCTGGCATATATGTGCTCATGAGTGAAATAGGAAAACACACTTGCACACACAGATAAAGTATTTAAAGAGGGAGTCTTTTTGGAGCCTTAGGCACAGTGTGAGAAATAAATATTTGATAGGAGAGTGACCTACTTCCTGTGCCCTGAAAAGTTATTTGTCTTTTCCTGCCTCCCACCACCTCTAAGGCCTCTATTCTTAGGCCCTGCAGCAGAGAAGGCCACAGATAAAGACGGAGATAGCCACAATTGAAATGAAAGCAGAAAAGGAGAAAGAGGTGGGCACGGAATGGCCAAAGAACTCACTACTTCAGGACTGCTGGCGAATACAACAGAATAACAGTGATGCAAAACCCTCAAGTAGCTATATCAAGTGTGACAGTAATCAGAAAATATGTCTAATAGTATGCTGGAGTTTTACTTGATATCATGCAGGTTATGTTTTTTTGTTTGTTTTGTAAGATGTGTTGAAAGTTGACATTTGATAACTTACACATTGCCTGTGTACATTATGAGATAACGCCCCTCCCTGAGCCTGGTTCTGCTGGAGGTTTCTTCCTGTTCAAAGGGAGGTTTTCCTTCCCACTGTTGCCAAAGTGCTTGCTCACAGGGGGACGTCTGATTGTAGGGTCTACCTTACAGTATAAAGCGCCTTGAGGCGACTGTTGTTGTGATTTGGTGCTGTATAAATACAATAAATACATATACATGTATATACATGTATAAATACAAATTGAATTGAAAAATAAATTGAATTGCAAATGGGATCAAATTATGTCCCAGATGAGTCCCCATTATATAATTTTGCATCTGCAAATCCGTTTGTTTGTTTCGCTGGACAAACTTAAAATTCTGCATGGCTCCATGTCTTTGTTATTCTTATTATTTTATTGCCATGATATTACATCCTGATGAATGGTGTATAAACCGGTCCCCAACCTTTTTGGTCCACGGACCGGTTTATGTCCGACAATAGTTTCATGGATCGGCCTTTAAGGTGTCGTGGATAAATACAACAAAATAAAACCAGTACCGGTACCAAAAAAAAGAAGATTTATTCATAACACACGGGAAAATACCCAGGGAAACAGAGTTAATGATAAAAACCGATAAAAACCCTGAAAACCATAAATTTCACACCCAAGCCTCAACTCTCATGGCCCGGTACCAAACGACTGACGGACCGGTACCGGTACCGGTCCATGGCCAGGGGTTGGGGACCGCTGGTGTATAGTAATATCTACTCCTCAGTGTTCCTGTGCCTCAATGTTCCTCTCATTGGGGCAGTGCTTGACCTTTAATAACTTTGAAACCCAGGGAGGGAAGTGATGAGGGGTCAAACGCTCTTCCCTGGGGTTGCAAAAGTAATCCAGGTTGTGTGAGAAAATTGTTTTATGTCTTTAGTAGAGTTTCCTGATGTATTTATGTTCTCAGTCGCTAGTTTCAAGTCTCTGTTAAACAGGCCTACAAACCTTTCAGTTACCATCTGGTAACCACCAGTCAGGAGGGAAAACTGTGTGTTCCCTGACTGGGTGGTGAATGGTTGGTCTCAGCTACCAGTAAAATCGAATGCTAAAGCCCCATTCATGCAGGCCTAGAAACTGGTCAGTGACCCCCTAGCAATCACTCATCGCTAGGGAAAAGTGTGCGTTCTGCTACCAGTTGGTGGATAGTCACTGGAAGTTGTTGACAGTCGTGAAACTGGATTTCGAAGAAATGAGATGCCACAAAAAAGTGGACCACAGCAGTCCAGCTCTGAGGTCTTTACACTGGCTGCCTGTCCGTCAGAGGATAGACTTTAAAGTTCTGATGCTGGTCTATAAAGCTCTGAATGGTTTAGGACCGAAATACATCAGTGACCTCCTGACCCAGTATGAACCTTCCAGATCCCTCAGGTCATCTGGATCCGGTCTGTTATCGGTCCCCAGAGTCAGAACCAGACACGGAGAAGCTGCATTCAGCTTTTATGCTCCTTATATCTGGAACAAACTCCCAGAAAGCCTCAGATCAGCTGAAACACTCCGTTTATTTAAATCCAGGTTGAAGACTCACCTGTTCTCAGCTGCATTTGAATAAAGCACCAAATCCACACTTAAGTTTAAATTTCAAAACCTACTTTTTAACTACTGATTTTATCTACTGTTTTGATATTTGATTTTATATACTGTTTTGTTTGTTTGTTTGTTTGCTTGTTTTAATCAAATTTAAATCATGCTTTTTATTTGTTTTTGTTTTTAATGTCTCTGTAAAGCACTTTGAATCATCTTGTTGTTGAATTGTGCTATATAAATAAACTTGCCTTGCCTTACATTGAAAACCTTGTGTTGGATTTTGTTACTAGCAGGTTGCTGTGGTTCCCAGTATTTGCATGGAAGATGCTGACTTGTGTTACTGAAACTGTAAAAGGAGTGATGCAATTTTTTAAAGACAGTCCATTAAGCAAACCTCAGCTTCAGCCGTGACCGAACATTGCATACGGTCACATTATGGTGTTCCTATGAAACAAAACACAAACTCAGACAAGACTCGAGGTATTTTCACAACAAAATTTATTAGAAGAATAGTGGTTTTGAAAAGAAGTTTCTAGCATCCAGTGAATACTACCTTACACAACATTACAGCTGAAATGTGTGGCAAAAATGGCAATTTTCTTTTTTCTTTTTTTTTCCTTTTTTACCAAATTGAATATAACATAACCAGTAAAATATTTTACACATGCACAAAGACAGATATAATCAGCGTTGCCTGATATTTAATGCAAAATAAACTTTTAAAAAAAATTAAACAAAGGAACTCAAATCATCATCTTTAATCTTTTTATATAAAAAAAAAATCACAGACATTATGAGATCATTTTTTATTCATTAGCCCAAACAAAAAATCAGATTTTGCATTCAAAACAGGGAGAAAGGGGGAAAATAAAATTGTCAGTCAAACTAAAACCGATTATTGTGATCCTTGTTAAGTGCTCATTTACATGGACATTAATAACAGAAGTCTAGAAGAATAGAAGTCCAACTCACAAGGTACAAAATAGAATGAAAACAAACAAAAAACAAATTGTACATTGTACATAAATAAAACTACAATATGAGAAAATATTTTAAATTAGTTTTTTAGTCAAACTGTAAACAGTAGATATTGAAAAATGAGGTCCATCGGGGTATTTGGAGAACCTGTATGTAAGTGTGCATGCATGTGTGTATGTGTGTTTATACGTGTTTATGAGAGGTACAGTCCAGGTGGGACCAAACCGTGAAAGGGGGCTTGAGCATCCTGAGCATCGGCACAGCGCCCCCCCGAGGGCCCGCTGGACTGAAGGAATGAGGTATATCGTCAAACCCAAAAACAAAATCTCAGTGGAAAAGAGGAAAACAAAAAAAGAAGCCCAGCAGACCCCGTCTCGGGGCGTCCAGCCACCCGTTAAGAACCGAGGTGAGATTACGAAATCTTAGAAACCTCAGCAGGACAAAAACCGAGAACAAGAAAAGAAGAGGTTTGTTGTTCTATCCAAACTAAAGTCTAAACCCCTGGACAACACTTCTTGCATCTACCAAATATTACAAGCCTTTTTCCAAACCAATCAGATTTATTTCTATCACAACAAAATCAGGTTACTACCAAAACCAACATTAGGAATGTAGAAAGTAATCGCAAGAGCTCTAACATGAAATACAGCTTTACATAGTTCTCACCAAACATCAGTGATGTGATTGTTGTAAGAGGTACAAAATTTAGGCAATATGTATACTACACTCCTGTCATCAAGACCAGGCCAATAAATAACTGCTTTGCATGACTAATTCTTAGCATAAAACAGACATTGGAATCCGCCAAGCTGTGCGAAGCAACACAAACACTTAACATCCAGCAGAGGCATCAACCAATCACAGCAGAGATGAGTGGCTGTTTTTAAAAAAAAGAAATTAAAAAACAAAATCACACAACAAATGTGCACAACATCACTGAAAACTGCCCAGCAGATATTTCTACCCAAGTTAGACTCGCCTCGTTCCTGAACAGAGCCGCAGGTTTGGTGACACAAGAGTCGGCTTAGCTTTGTAGAGAGGGTTACTAGGTTTTCCCTGAAGCTTTAGAAGAACTGAAGGCAGATCCATCACATTTCTCTGTTGTGTGTGGCTCCACAGGTGGTGGAGGAAAAACAAGGTTAGCACTTAAACCAGAGGGATACCTGAAGATGGCTTACTGTATCTTCTCTGGTTTTTAAACCAGCATTTATAAAGGACCGTGGACGGCTTTAAAGACAATTTTAAAGCCAAACCACTGTTATGTGCACTTGTCTGACGTGTTTATTTTAAGAGGTTAGCTTGGTGTAAGTCACTGTTAGGTTGGTGCTTCGTAGCAAGACAATAATCGATTCCTGATTACTGCACAGAGCAAAAGCCATGGCACTTGACGCAAGTCAGAGAGAGAACAGAGTGCTTACAAAGACTCAGTGGTTATGAACTGAGAAGACAGCTAACATTCAGAACATACTAAACATATCCAGAGGTTACAAAAAGAGACATGTAAGGATAGAAAACGAGACGTAATTCCATGAGTAGAGGGCAAGACAGACTGTTTCGGATCAAATTTTGGCTGTAATTCGTTTTCATAGGAACGGGCTAATGAAAATAAACTATAGTTAAAGTTGATCACTGCTAGGCCTCGGTATAGATTAAGTACCTGAATAAGAGTGAGAGCAGTGTTGTCAAGGGTCCCTGAGGGTGTCTGGGTAATGCAATTTAGGTCTGTAAGGCGCCCAGAGAGAGGCATCTTTTACAGACAGAGATGCAGTTCTTCAAACTTGCACACTGTTTCATTGAGTTTCCGTAAGAGCACAAAAAGATTAATGTTCCTTAAAAACAACTCTGAAGCGAAAACATGGTTGAACTGAGGGGGGAAAAAAAGAAATCGAAAGAAGCAAGCTTTGCACATTGTTTCTTACATAGGCACACACATTCACACTCATACACTTGAAAAAAATTACTTTACACAAGGAAAACAGAATGATTGCAAAAGAGCTTTAGCCAAAAACTACTACGAAAGCTGTTGCAGTGACAAACAAACACCTTAGGTGCTCCTTCTTAGGAAAGGGGATTTTTTTTTTTTCCTTGGGGGGCTATATTTTATATTCAGAACATCCGAATCTGTCCTGCGGACAACATCCAAAAGAAAATTAGTGCTTTTGGATTAACCAGCCTCTTCAAATAAAGGACTGAGGGGTATGTACACCAGCATGCAAAAATATCAAGAGTGTCAACGTCCACGAAATCATCCATCACTCCCAGCAAAGCGGTGTTTCGAGGGAGCCGCTTCTTCTAACAACTTCGCTGTCCGTTGGCTTTTGTGGACAACCTGAACAGGGTTCATCACCCCTCCACTTCCTTCATTTAAAACAGTCTTTTCTTATCTAGACACAAAAACACACAAAACCGTTCATTCTCAGTGCCTTCAGTATACAATTCCAACCCACCTGTGAAAAAACAGGCGAGGACTGATGGGTAAAGCCGATCTATATACACGACCATCCTGAAGATAAGCCATCACCCTCCCTGCAGCCCTTCAACCCACCCAGTGTGACTTCATATCTAAGTCATCTTCATACATATACTGTCTTTACAGTGTCCGCTTCAGGAAAAAAAAAAGAAAGAAACCCACCCGCTTACCCACCCATCCCCCCCATTTCACAGAATCAGGCCTAAAAAGACTACAACTACACAAGATCCTAGTTTCACTACATCGTCTGTTAACAAAAAAAAACAACAACCTTGAGCCGCCCTGCCCCTTTGCCCTATGCTACATCATGGGAAAATAGCAAGCAAGAACAGAGTAAGAAAACAAACACCAAAAGTGACAGAGTGGGAGCGATTTCACCTAACATACTGCACTGGACTTCTGTATTGTTTCCCTGAATCATCAATGGAAAAGGCTCATCCTCTTCCTTTTCAAGATAAAAGTATATGACATTAGAGATTTTTATATACATATGCATTTGTGTTTATGTCTGTGTGGGGCTTGTATAGGTATATCTATGTGCACATATAGAGTATTCTTTTATTCTTAAATATGTATAGTTAAATTAGAGGTTTGTTGTGTTTGCGTTTTTTTTCTTACATTCAGTTTTTAACAACAATAAAAAGTTGATAAAGAGGTATGCAAAGGGAACAAGGTGGGGAATGTGTGGTTTCAAGTGTTTCACATACAGCATTGGCCTTCATTCTATCAGCAAACCCACTTGGAGAAACAAAAGACTGGAGAGTTTGTTTTTTTTCAACTTCCATCTTTTACAGGGATTCAAAGAATGTCTTCTGTGAATCTTTCCGAGCCACAGGGAAATAGCAGTGTTTAAAATTGTCTTGAAAACAACAGCTCAATGCAGTGTGGGCTGTGAAAGGATTAAGACCAAGAATGTCGACAAATTAAAAAATAGAACATGCGGGAATGTGAAGCTAAATTAGTGTTTTAAAAAAAATAGACAAAGCAAACTTGTGGAACCTTTACTGGCTACGACGCACTGCATTTGGCAGGAGGAACAAAGAAAAATGACAAAAATGGAGATGAAAGTGTCCAGAGATGAGTGTTGATGGACAGGGTCTGACAATATAAGGAGGTCGTCAAGGTTACATGGATTTCTTTTCTGAGGTATTCTGTGTTGTAAGTTTTTTTCTTTTTTACATTTTTGCGCACCAAAAACACCAAGATGAAAAAAAAAAGAACATCATCAAAGACTAAAAGAAAGAACAAACACAGCGTTATTTTTCCCGCACATGGATTCAAAGCGCTCGTTCTGTTTTGTTTTTTTCTCTTCTTGTTTTTAATGGAGCAGCTTCCTGTAATTTTGACATTTGGGAAGGCAACAGTCCGAGTTAGATCTCCGGAGAACCAACGAGCTGGGCCGTTAAACGAGCTCTGTGTGAGCCTCCCCTGCTATGAGTTATTCAGATTTACAATCCTTGCTGTTTATAAAGCACTGGAAAAGTATTTGGCTAAAAAACAAAGTACAGAATTCATCAAAAACAATAAAATACCCTTTCAAGTGATGTTCTTGCTTCCAGATGAGTGTGAGGTCTCGTGACATTTAATCTTCTTTACAGTTTGAGAATTTGTATCTCACCCACCAAACTTCCTGTCTGACGACTGAACTCCAATATCCACTCAGCAAGTGCCAGTCTGTCTGACCTGACAATCGATCTTACTCATGAGCCAGTGTTGTTCAGCTTGACTAAAAATACACCGGCGGCCGTGGTTATCTGCATGTAGTGTAGACTTCATAACTCGAAGGTAACAGAGAAGGTACGTGGCTGTCAAAGACGCCAAAGTTCAAATTAAGCGAACGTCATAACGTGAAGGACGGCAAAAACAAGCAACAAGAGGATCTCAGAAAACACACGGGAGATTTCAACAAAACACAACGCCTGCTCACTTTTTTTCTTGTTTTTCTCGCTCCTGCTCTCTCTTTTTTCTTTTAAACATAGAAACCAAAAGCCAAGCCAAAGCTCATTACCCTGAACCATCAAAACAAGAGATCAAACCTTTAAAACACTGAGTATATTTTGGGGAGAGTTCATAAAATTTACACTACAGCTGAAATGTTAACCTTGTCCTTCTAGAAAGACTCAGTATTTCAGAGGATAATGATCTCCTTGTTGCTAAAAGAGCCTCAAGCCCTGTCTTTAAAAAACAAATCTGTACACAGTTAACCCAAGAAAAGCAAAGCAAAGCCTCTGTGAAGAGTTACCAGAATAAAAACAGAACACCAGAAGAAGAAGAAGGAAATGATGTTTCTGAAAGGGCCTGAAGAAAGGTGACAGACCTGCAGCGGCCCAGGAACGCCCCATTTCTCTGGGAACAAATGAGGCCCTGTCAGCCCTGCAGCGCTCACGCTCCAATGACCAAAGATGCTGTGAGAATGACACATAACCACGGGACAAAAAGTGACGGTATCCAAGGAGTTGATGATTAGTGTTCAGAGAAGTGTGTAAAGAGATGCACCGGCATGACAGAGCATCACTGGAAACTTTTTATAGATAGGAAAGTCAAAATCTGACACATTTTCTGTAAGGAAAAAACCAACAGCCTGATAAAATCCTCTATGCAGCATTTAACTTCACCAGAGCTCCCTGAAAAGGGCTGATGAAGATTTACATGGATGTACAGCCTGGGAACGAATGAAAAATGAGTTTAACTTTACCTAAGTGGAAATACGCTTCAGTTTTCAAGTCAGCCTTGCGCAGCTGACTTCTCTGCATCTGAATAGTTTGCTACAGACATGACAGACTGAGGTAGCAACAATTTCAGAGACGAGCAATCTTTGTGGTCTGTAGCATCGTGTCTTAGTCCGGCAGCATTTCCCTCAACACAAAGTACACTAGACAAAAGCTAATGAATCTGCTGCACTGCTTAAGTTCTACTAAAATATCCAAATTAGACCCTAAATCTTTGTGAACAGGGGTCAGCAGAGCTGGTTCTGAGTTCAGAGGAACACAGACCAGCTGGTCCATGTAGGTGGCTGTAAAGGGCCAGACACACCTCCACACAGGAACAATGCTGCAAGATTGTCATGGCAACACACAAGAGCACCTCAGATTTCCTTCACAAAGCCCTGAATTGCATTTTCAAAATACCCCCCCCCAAAAAAAAATTGAATCTGGTCAACTATTTTTGTACCTAAAAGCTTCAGATCAGCAGTAAAGTAATATCGAGTTCTGAAGTGAATTTCAGCATCGTCTCAATAAAAGCCTGATGTTTAACTGTAGCGTGGGGGTGGGGAAGGCGACCTTCGGCGGCCTTTATTCTTCTCCACTTCACTTAGATTTCACCGTTGCACTCCCATCCACCTCCTCAGACCACTGCATCTATCTGACTGTCTGTAAGGAGGGCTGAGATGCACACCAGCAAAGGCCTGCTGGGTAAGGAAAATAGAACAGAGTGTGCCTGTGTGCCTCTCACGGTGTAACCTAATCAAGCAGGGTAGCAGGAGGGTGGGGCTGCAAATTTTAAACCTACAAATTTGACCCGAATCTCACGATGTTTTCTTTGAAGGAAAAATACCACTCTTCAAGTAATTTGTAATTTCAAACAGGTTGTTAGATTATACTTGATTAAGAAACCAACCCTTGAGCACTAGATTTGAGATTGTGTCTTCAAATTCAAGATTAGAGTCTACAAAAAGGCACTCTTGATTCCACTGATTGAACAACTTTATGTAATCACTTATTCATTCGGCCCCATAAAAATAATCAAAGCCTACTGGAAAAATGTTCAAATAACTTTTTATCCTTGGAGGGCATTATTAGTTTGTGATTTGTACCAAAAAACCCTGGCACGTCAACATTTCTTTAACGCTTTTAAACAGCAGCGAGTGAAGGAGTCTGTTGTGTTGATTGCTGCAGATCAGCATCATTCCAGAGGCGTGTCTGGCCTTTAAGATCTGTACTCAGCTCTGCTTTCAAAGCCAGCCTGCTCCTGAGTGACTGCTTGTCACAAACGCTTTGACATTTAAAAAACTTGGCATCACGCTCCGCGTCAGAGGAGATGCACATTTCAACAGACCTCTTAGCAGCGTCGAGGAGAAACAGCACAGCTTACAATGGATGAGGAAAACTGTGACTGTCAGTTGATGCCGATTCTTACTTTGGAAAACTGTGTTCTGAGTGCAGCAGATCCTGTTGCAAGAGAGCAAAATGATTCTTGGATATGCAATTGGATATGTGGTTAAAAGAAAAATCCATCCCAAAGCACACTGGGCATATTTTTCTCAGACATGTGTCCAAAACTGGGATTAATTCTGGACTGGGGACTTAATCCATCATTTTAACTGCTGGTGATATGCTGTGCATTCCTGCAGCTGGTTTTTAGACTGCAGAATCATTTTTGTCTTTAAGTAGATAAATCCAAGCCTAAAGCTCCAATTGTCCCGAGAGACCAGCATGCAATCCTGCAAGAGACAGTCGAGGAGCAATGCTTACTTTGCCTTTATATGATTTGAAGTGTCTCGCTATAGGTCAAATGTGGGATTTTATTTAAAAACAGATAAAGAAAATGCTCCTTCGAACATGCCTTCTAAATAAGACTTAAATGATTTATTGACGAAAAGTCATCCTTCATGTTTGTGCTTTTTGGCAAGCAGATACAACGCTTTACCACACGTTCTTTCTATATCAAATAAACAGCACGTTCTGCTATTGATTTCCCCACGTCCAACCAAAACCCAATGCAGCCCTCAACTGTAAATTGTTCCATTTCTATTGCCTCACCACCCAATAAATTCATCCCCATCCTCCAGGCCCCGTGAAAAGAAGTCCTGGGAACTGAGGGTTGTCACTTACAGCAGCAAAAATAGACTGGGTAGTTTGAAGGAAACCTTCTAAAAAAGACTGCAGGAATGCACAAAACACCACAGACTGGCCACTTAGAACAGAACAACTGTAGGGAGGATTTTTCCTTTACCAGAAAAAAGGAAAAGGAGTCTTTGTTGAAAGGCAAGAAACAAACAAAGTGATTTTCACAGAGGCAGTGCCTGCAGTGCCCCAGTGTGCCAGATCAAAATCAGCCAGCAGGGCTGATGTTCTGCAGGCTGTGGACAAAACACACCCACCTGCTTCTAAAAGAGACACGGCAGACTCCAGCTTCATAATTATACATATAATCCGCCCACACAAAGTGTGGCTACCTGATGAGGAGCGAGAATGTGTGTTGCTGTGGGTGCGTCACGTCTCTATTGGTGTGTGTGCGTGCGCGCGCGCTCTGTGCTAGCAAGAATACAGAACTGTATTCATGGAAACCTGGCTTCTGGCTTTTAAAGAATTCATCTTTTTTCTTTTTTGTTTAACAAACAAAGATGCCATTTGAGGAACAACAGTACAAACAATCACAACAAGAAAAAAAAATATTCAAAATCTGCTTATGTCAGTTACATCTAAAAATCTGGAAACGAGCCGTACTAAAAATCCTGATTCTTCTGGTTTGTGTGTTTCTAATATACAATCAGCTGCTTTGAAGTGGTCAGACCTGAGGTATAAATGACAACCAGATATGCAGCGTGACAGAATAAGAAACAGACGCAACTTCTCTGCAGAGAGGTGCACGGCGATCATATACATAATTCTTTCTTTCCTGGTATCCCACCACATCGTGCACCGCCCTAATGACAGAACGGCGCATCACGTGTCGTCTAATAAGTGAGGTTACAGTAGTTGTCTTGTTTTTTGTTTTTTTGACATTTTTTACTCCTTTTTATAGCTTTGTCAGTCTTTCTCTCAGAAGAAAAAACACAAATTGAATTAAAACCGACCTGAAAAGCAAAGAGAAACTGATTAGCTTACATGAAGATGCAAAAAACAGTAAAAATAAATACATACATATTCATAAGATATAGCTTTTTTTCATTTTGAACATCGTTAAGGACATTTTCCTGTGCGTGCTGCGTTTTTTTGTTTCGTTTGGGAATACAGTGTCAAATGTTTAGGATTTTTTTTTTTAAATCACAGCTCATAAAGGAAGGTTAACTTGTCCACCTGTCCCCCAATCTCCACTGCTGGGCCTCTGATTTCTCTGGGTTTGAGAAAGAAAAAGGACAAAAAGTACCCTGGTCAGGTTTCATCCTGGAGTTCTGTTACACTTGGAAACAAACATATGTATATTTAAAAAAACGGATTCCCTCTCAAACCAGGGTGGAACCAACCTGACTCACTGCCTCCAGGGTGAAACCAGATGACTGAATCTGTAAATGTTTTGAATTTTAGTAGGAAGAGGGTTTTACTCTCCCCATATAAGACTAGCCTAAACCTGGGATAGCTGTATAATCCCCTATGCTATAAGGTTTTATCGCAAATAAAAAAATACCTTAAAAGCGGTGGGTGGCAAGTATTGGTCAGTCAGACACTTGACGTGTCTTTTTTTGCAATGTGAAGGCGAAACAAAGAAGAAAAGCTTATAAAAGCAAAGAAACAGTGAAGGATACTTCCCGGAGTATCAACTACACCTTTGCCAAGCTCCCAGGTAAGGGATACATAAAAGTACGAGGCACGGAAAGGAGTTCTGAGAATGAGGTATAGCACTTGGTCTCTACTGACCAAGTTAACATGTTGTGTGTGAGCGCGTGCGTGCGTACACACGTCTACTAATTTAGTACAGGTAGTTAAGTCATGCGCCATTTTCCGACTGACAAATATTGCTGCCCATCCCACTGGCTCGATCCTGAGACATTTGCAGTATTGAAGGCTACTGAAAACGACTGCGTTTCCAATGACAGCAGCAGAAAGCAAAAGGAGAGAAAGCAACAGTCTGTTAAAAAAAATCAAGCTACAGCGGAATGTGTCTGCAGACCGCTGTTTGACGGATTCATGTCACTACATTCATTAACTTGAGTGTTTGTTATTTTGTCTAGAATATAAATAGATAGACACGGTCATAAGTGAGACTCGGTTGCAAGGAGGAGGACTTTTTCGGACAGGGGGAGTGGTTAACCACATGACTATAAACAATCAACAAAACCAAAGAGAAAAAGAAACAAAATAAATATATGTGTATATATAAATGGCATGCACCTCAGTAGATAAGTTCAGGCTGAAAATGGGACTTGTACTTTTAGAAAGCAATGACAAATACAGAGCCAAAGCCAGCTGTAACATAACAGGTTCAAGAAAGGTCGAGAGGAAAGTTTTGTAGATGATTTAGTCACTTGAATAAATTAGACAGCAGATATTGTTTGGCCCTCAAGGAATTGCCTCTCTCAGGGGATCTCAGTCAAAGTGCCAAATGAGTTAATTTATGCAAACATGACGCCAATTACATAATGCATTAATGGGTTTTTGGGTTTTTTTTAAAAACGTATTACATGACCAGGGAGATTGGCGTGAGGGAACACAATGTGAGTTGTGTTTTGTTCCTACTTTCATTCACAGCTTTGGTGCCTTTTATCAAAGGCAGGTTCATAACAAGTGCTTTACTATCACCACTCAGGCTTTGATCCTGTTTTAACTATCAGATCAGTGCATTGTCCTTCGCTGGGTCCAACTTGATGCACGCGGCAACCTTTTAGACACTTCAAATGCTCAGCATTGGCAAAGTGTTGGACGCATTTCATGCATATTGATTCCTGGCTATATTGTTCCAGGATTACTACTTTTTGTTGTTGTTTTTTTTAGTTACTTCACTTAGCTTTGCATGCCTGGCAGTCACACAAAGTGGACAGCCAGTAACCCCAGGGGTGGGAGAAGATCGCAACAGGTAGTAAATGATTCTAATCATAATTAGATTGTGATTGATTCAAAACTTAACTGTGTTGGATTATTATTACGCTCAACATTAATATTCGGAATTGGCCCAAACCCATAATCAGCCAAAAATAGTGGTGCATGCCATTTGTTAAAAGAGAATAAACAAAATCAAATCAAATAAATAAAATGTACAATACATTTCAAAAGGAGTGAATCATCGTCATTTCATCTGAGCAGAGTTACAATTCTCATGTCAAAAATCTCACAGACTGGGTGAGCACCAGGCAGTGTCAGGAGCGAAGAGCGACATTTAGCGACGAAGGGGAGGGGAAAACAACGAGACAACACTACACAAAACTGAACTTGTTCAAGCTGTCAAACTTTTTTTTTCTTTTCTTTTTAAATTGTGGAGGTAATTGAGAGGAAAATAAGTAGTTTGGGTCCAAGCTGCACCTTTCAGAAACACTAAAGCTTTTTTTATGCCATCTCTCTGACCTCCTCATTGCCCCCTCTGTTGTATTCCTCGGAAAAGAGCTACACTGCATGCATAACCTTAAACTTTCTTCCTCCTTTGTTTTTCTTCTTGTGTTTAAAAAGTGCTATCTTAGAGGTTAAGCGCCATAAATCCACAAATCCAACATCAGTGTTCTGTTCTTTTCCAGTATTCCTTAAAGGTCTATCTGCTGCTATGGCACTGCCATATTATCCATATGGCCCTCCCAGAGTCAAAGCACTGGTGAGAAGCTTGCTGTGTCCTCTTTTCATCTACTATTAGGTCCAACAGGAAATTACCATATTTGTAATCCACATCTGTCTCAGTTACCCTGAGTTAAAAATGAGGAGAGAAAAAAAAACACCCAGAATCATGGATTGGCTTTTACATAGTCAGTCATAATAAGTTATAATATATTAAAATCTGCCTTTCCCCCACCTACCAACTACCCCTGCCCACTGCATATTACCCACCCACCACCCCAAACTGAACACCCCACAATAAATGCACATTGTTGTAGTAAACTGCCTTTAAAACCATCTTTGAAGTTTTAGGGAGAAGAATTTCTTTTAAAACTCATGTAAGTTGCTTCTGCTTGGTTTTGATTAGAAAAAGGAAAGAAAAAAAAAAACATCAGCAATATGGTGTCATTAGCTAAGAAGCCAAAATCCATTAGCTTAGGTCAACTAAAGCCTTTATAGGAACTGGATAATGAACTGGGTAGCAGCACAGTTTCACATTCTGATCCTAAAAGGCATTTGTCCAGTAACGATCTTCATGAGAGGGTGAGCTCACTTTAGTCACCATTTGCGGGTGGCTCCGGCTTTCCAGGATCAGCAGTGAGAGACTGATGGAGGTCCATGAGGTAGCATTCCGCCTTAAAAAAACCCGCTGATCCATAAGCAGATCACCCCTTAAATTGTCCCTTGGCAAAAAAGAGGGTTAAAGAAGCCTCCTGCATCTGAATATGAATCAGCGTATGCAGGCGATGTGCACCTCTGACCCTTTGCAAAGTTGTGACTGGGCTTCAGAGACAGACCATAATAAGTGCATGATGCATGGGCAACAATGCCGAGGTAACCTGGTCTGTAAGCGCCAGACCCAAAATGTAGTGCAAAAGAAAGCAAAACAAATCAAACGAAAAGATAGAGGAAAAGAAGTCGATTATAGAAGTCAGTAGTGTCCACGAAACTCACAAACATGCATCCCTGAATGACTTTTGTGTCTTCTCGTTCATAAAAAGGATGGGTTATTCTTGCTTTTCGTCCGCACGGAAATTAGCAGAATATTTGAAGGAGGAAAGAAAAGGATTTTCAGTTAAAGCGTCATGGCTACCTGGCAATAAGAGACTGGGTTTGATTCCGAACCCTAACTGAGGAATATCAATGGTACGATTAAACCTTACAGTTGCAATTTTGAGCTAGTACTTGATGAGCGAGAGGGGAGTGATAAAGGGACCACTTTGTCACTTCTTCTAAGGAGTTAATTTTCAACCTTCCCCTTATTTTTTCCCCATCATTATCATATTAATCCAAAGCAGATTGCATTTATAAGCAGCAACGCTTCAGTGTATCAAGTTCATAAACGACGGGAGAGAATTTTGGGGGGTTGGGGATTATCAGCATGCGTAAATAATTGTCATTTACCTAATGTCTTTAGCTGCATTTGTTAAGCCCCTGGATAGAAAAGCTGAACAAATGCTTCTATAGCATCGCTCAAATGACACTAGTTAAGAACCATCCGATTAGTTGTGTCTCTCCAGTTTAAGAATCCTCCTCATATAATCCCTGCATTTGTGCTCACCCAGATACTGCAAAGTAAATTGGCACAAATAAAGCCCCATCCATTTTCAAATTACTTAAGTCAGTTGAGGTTTACATGTGTAAGTCGTTTAGTCGATCGGTTTGAAATCATCATCGATTTCTTCTTTTACATTGTCCTTGAGCTCGGCAGCTGCTAGCGATGCACCGTCGCCTCGTGGGGTTGCAGTGGGCGTGTTCTCCGACTCGTTGGGAAACTCCTGGCCTCCTGCTTCCATCTTCATCATCAGCTTGAGCTTCTTCTTTGGGGGGTTCTTCAGGGTCCCCATGCGCTCCTTGACCTTGTACTCCAGGGTGCTGTGTGGGATCCCATACATGTTCTGTGCCTTGGACACGCTCATCTTCCCGCTCATCACTACAGCTATGGCCTCCTCCAGAATCTCACTGTTGTACTGGCGATATCGGCCTCTCTTCTTCCTTGGCTGCTTGGAGCTTGGGTCCCCTTCTACGTCAGAGATGGAGTACGCTGGCCCAGAACTTGAGTGATCCAAGTCTGAGTTCCAATATTCAGCAGCCCCATCCAAGAGGCTCCCAAGGCTTCCTCCTCGGCGGTTCTGCTTTGGCAGAATGGCTCTTAGCTTCCGGCTGAGGGTGTTGTCCCCATGGCCACCACCCCCGACCCCCATGGCACCGTAGCCATAAAGCTCAGAGGAATGGGAATCCCAGGAAAGATCCATGCCCCGAACCTGGGGGATTTTCAGGTCAACAGGCGGAGAGTGGCCTTGGTCTCTCTTTCCTTCAACGTGATGATGTTGGGCCTTGGAAACCTGATTGTGGTGGTGATGATGAAGGGAACTCTTAAAGGAGAAGGCTCCGTGGTGGTTGTGGTGTTGATGCTCCAGGAATGTAGGCAGGTCTTTGAGGTCGCTCAAAGCTCCACTGGCCTGCTTCAGCTTCATTAGGCTTTCAAGGTGAGCCTTACTTCCCCAAAATGAAGAAGAACCCTTCTGGCCAAGCAAGGAATGGGACTGGCTATGACTGAGCAAGCCAGCTGACTCTAGATTAGACAATGAAAGAGCAGGAGGTTGACTCAGAAGGCGATGCTTCTGGCTGAGAAGCTCTTCCTTAATACGCAGTGAGCGGGCCAGTGGGGGCTTGAAGGAGTTAGAGTTGACATAGTTCTCCCTCATTCCATCCTGCAAACTTTTCTGCAGCAGCCCATCCTCCTCTTCCACCTCTGGCAGGGTATGATCTGCTTTGATTGAAAGTCTGGATGGAGAAGAAGAAGACGAGAACTTCAGGAACACAGTTCTTTATATAAGATCAAAGTTAATTTTAAGACAAGGGTAGATTTGAAACAATTGAGGTAATTACAAAAAAGAGAAAAGAGCAACAAACTGTAGCTTGCACTTATATGAACTCGTGCTTTAATACATACAGTATTGAGTGATTAATTAAAGCTGAAACTAACAAGCTAATAAAACAAATCTTTGACCTCTTTTATGCAACACGTTTTCTTTTTAAGCAGAACATTTACTGTTTCCCACATTATACTGAGCATCAATTAGCTATTTACAGTTACTGCAGCTGCATTTAATATAATGTAGCACAAGGATGCATGGCATTATGGTTTTTTCTTTGGTCTAAATAAATCTCAGTTGCTGCTTTTGATGTAACCCACTGCATGAAGGTGGTTTAATTTTGCTGTTACCAACAGAACTAAATTGTATTTATATTTATACAGCAATAACCAGTTGCCTTGGGAGTCTCTTCCTGAATGGTCAGATGCTAACTAACAGATGCCAGGGTTGGTAAATAGTTGTTGTGATGGGAGTCCTTGTTCTATTCATTATTATTCAAGTATTACTGCCAGCTGCAGTGAAGGTGGAGTAAGTCTGGACCACAGGGCAAGAGGTTCTCTAGAGGGGAAGTTGAATGATATCAAAGACTGTCACAACAGAAACAGGCTAAGCCTTCTGATAAACACGAGACAGGAAGGGCCGACTGGCCTGAACATGACTTCCAAAACTGTTTGAAATAAATGAAGAAATAATTAAAAATACTAAACATGCCAAAATGAGCTGCCCAATGTTTGGTTGGTTGCTAACATACCTGGACGGTGTGCCCAAATAAAGGATATGGCTGTGACTGCACTTCTTGAGTAGGAGGACACCAACAGATGCCAATGAATATCACAGATATCAGCCACAATCACTGGTTGTCATCAAACTTCAAAGTCAATATGAGAGCATTATCACTTAAAAGCACTATTTGTGGAATGCAAAGAATTGTCCAGATACATTTCAGGATAACCCCAATCCAAATGTTGTGTATTATATTCAGTGGTTCTCAGAGGTTTCTTAAAATGAAGCTTTCACTTCCCTGTGTCCTGTGAGTACTTACTCATAGGAGGGTTTACTTTATCTTACAATGTAAAGCGCCTCAGGGCATCTCTTGTTGTCATTTGGCACTATGTAAATAAAAGTGAACTGAAATGAATTGAACTGGCCTTAAAGAAAGGAAATGAGTGTTGAGTTCATGCAACACTATGATGACATCTTACTCTGCCTCCTCTTTATTATTGTGGAAATGGTTTAACATTAACGGTTTTCAGCTAGCAAGCGGGGGTAGGATAAATATTTTTGAACTTTTGAAGAATGTTAAAAAATGATATTCAAATTAATAAATATTGGAAATGCTTTAGTAAATGGCCAAAACTTAGTGCACGGTATTTTCTGAAGTGGGTTTCCAGAACTCTACATAGACCTGTTCATGTATATTATGTATATTCACCTCACTCTTGGATAAGTAAACTATTAAACTAAAGTTCACCACCTCTAGTGTAGAACCGCTGCAGTTAATGTTCCTTGATAAGTAACTATAGCAACAGTAAAAAAAAAAAAAAAAAAGGCTCTTTAACAACAGGAAATAGCCTGTCAAGCCAGACCAAATCTCTGAAACTGTCCTCAGCAGGAGTTTAAAGTCAGATTAGCACAGTGCGCTGTCTCCCGTTTGTGGAAACAATGGAGAGTTAACGAAAGACTTTGGAGTCCACGTTCTAATAAAGCGTTTTATTACAGTAAGCATGTAGTCATCAGGGAAATAATGGTGGATCTAAGGATTCAAAGACAGTGTATATTTTTAAAATTCAAAAGAGCAAAGAAATGTGCATGAAAGTGTGGGATCCCTGAAGAGACCGGCTGGAAGATCTGTTCAACATCTGGGTGTTTGATTTGTCCTTTCCAAGCAACCAAGCTCAGCAGGATTTTAAAGAAATACTGTGTCCTGCGGCCAATATTTAACTTTGTTAAATGTTTTTTTGTTCTCAGTAATTTAAGTGGATATATTGTTATTTGAAACCATTTCAAACTAAAAGACATATTCGTATACACTTTTGCAGCTCCCAAGTACCACGAGCAGCTGCCAGTGGTAGCAAAAGTATCATTTTGTGGAATGCTTGAATAAAAAAAATGGTACGCAAACATGGTCTGAAAATTATTGACATGAATTGCCAGTAAGCAGCAATGCATACCTGCAATGCGTATACTATCATGTTGACTGTTTTGAGAATTGTCTAGCTGTGTATAAAATGTTGTGTTACACTGGCTGGAAGTTCAGGATTGGTCTCCTGCTATAGCTAATATTACTGGAAGCCTCACTGGTAGTGAGGCTCATAGGCCTGGTGCCTCAGGACTTTTGAGACATTTCAATCCTTAGAAGGAAGACCTATCCTCATAGGCTTAAGGTGCTGTTTCTAACTGTGTTTTAATCGTGTTGTGCAAATACTTCACCAAGGTTTACCTGCTGGGCTATAGCCTTGGTTTGACAGCAGGAAATCTGTTGCTATGTTAGGGTAAGAAAAAAAGCATCTGAGTGTCTGTCAGTTTTCACCTAATATTTTTCTGTTATAGTAACCTTGATCGCAATATCATCCATGTCAGCAACAAACACAGATGATCAGACAGGAACCAAGACTATCGGAGAGTATTTGGGGTAAAATGAGGAAGCCATAAACTGAACTAAAACCTGCACATCACTACATCATGCCCAAATTTAACATAACATCTCAGTGGAGCAGTAGATGCATTTACAGCCAAATCAAAAGGAGAGTCCTGGCACGGTGGATGCAAGGTTTCCCTGCTCGCATATGCTCTCTGAATCGAACCTGTTTTAATCCATATTTGACCCCCAGTACAGATCAAAGGCTTTCATGAAAATGACCACCGCAATTAGCATGAATTGTTTATTCCCTCCTGATGCACAACAAGTACGATAGCTTCTGATTCTTAACATGACCTCAAGGAAAATTATGTTCATCAATAGTTAACAGAATGCAACGCAAAGAAAGTTCACTGAAGACACTGACAAAGGCTGTTTTTCTGCAGGCCAAAGTCATGTTGATATTGCTATTGTAACACTGTGGGGTTGATGAAACAAATCTATATAAACTTACCATTAAACTGATGAGAGTTCATCAGAGTAAAATCAATAAGTGAAGAATAAAAGCGGAGAAATGTGGAGAAACTGAATATGGGCACAATCGGTCCTGTGCTCGGCTTTACAAAAAAAGTGTATTTTCTGTAAAATCAAGAATCGAATCGAATCGACTTTAATTCAACTGAATTCAGTTTTATTTATATAATCAAATCCCAACAGCAGTCACCTCAAGGTGCTTTATATACAGAGAAAAATTATAACAATCAAACAACGCCCTTTGAGGAATCAAATGGCGACAGTGGGAAGGAAAAACTCCCTTTTAACAGGAAGAAAGCTTGAACAGAACCAGGATCAGGAAGTGCCAAACATCTGCCATGATCAGATGGAGGTGTTGGAAGGGACAAAAAACACAGTTTAAAAGAGAGTCAGAGATTAATAATAACTAATAAATAAATTTATCATCAGAACGTCAGCGTAATAATTCATCCAGTTCAAGATCCATCGCAATTCTTGCCCGAAAATTGACAAATGTGACCTTTGTCCCATTAGGCTATCATTGTGGTGAAGTTCGATTTAATTCTGACCAACACTGCAGGAGGTGGAGTGATTCTTGTGAACTGTAGACAGAGAGATTATGCCTCGCCACAACATAAGCTTGTGAATCCTTTGCCTGGATGAATGGATAATATAGTACCGAATATAAACACAAACTCTTTTTATTGTCTACATGATTTAACATCTTTAACATCTGAGAGAGATTTGCTAGATTCTTGGTGAAAGAAACACACTTTCTTGACCATCTACATGTTGTAGCTGTGCACTGCCACCTGGGGGCAGTGTCAAAACATTTGGAACAACTGTGGGCTACTCTTGCGAATTAGCCTACAGATCAGTGTTTGTGGGCTGCTGTTAGTCCTTTAGCTTAGCCCGTGCCACGGAGAACACAGCAGTCATAACAGACAAAGAGCTTTTTGCAGTGGACTGAAACTGCGTGTTAAAAACAGTGCAAACCCCTTGCTTCGCTTCTCCTGCGTGCTTCTTTAAACTTCTGATTATTTTTTCACACTTCTTCTCCTTCCTGTTTAAACCTACTTTTCAACCAGTCAGCATTCTTCCTACACACAGCATCATCGCTGTCAGCCTACACACCGTTGCTTTTTTGAAGTACTGCATGCAAGCACGTCTGTGTTGGTTGCACACCCAAAAATCCTGCGTAGCCAAAAAACCTACGCAAAACTGACACATACGTGGTTCCATAATTTACACTTAATGGTGGGGGGAGCAGTAAGACCCCAACACAGACACAGACCAGGAATCAATGACAACAGTTATGTCACAGAAGGGAGGAGGGCCTGCGGTGGATGTGGGTTGAAAAGTGGCTTGCAGATGTGCAGCAACTGTGGGCAGTTGATGAGTGGAAGGGTGTCAGCTAAGTGCCAGCCCAGGAAGAGTGGATCTGCCAGGCTTGAGGTTGAGCCTGACTCTGTGGCCTAGCTGAACTAACAGTATGGGAGCATCACACAGCTATACAGAGACAGAGCAACTTGCATTTGTACCCTTTCTCAGTCACTTTTTATTTATTTTAAAAAGGTGCTATTTAGTGATGACAGCCACATCGAGTATGCATAACAAGATAGAGTAGTGCAGTCATAACAAAATCTGATGACCTCTAATTTACCTGTTAACAGCTCCCCACTTTCAACCCAAAGTGAATACGGGTTCATAAACTGACAGATCTACTCTGCAGCTCCATTTCACGAAAATAATCTATTGTGAATGCATGCAGGATATACCGATGGTGCAAATACTGACTATACAAAACAGAGGAGAGATTATGCTTTTTATTTAGGTGTGTTTCATATAGTGGTGGAGGTCTATATTAAATATTGCTATAGGTTGAATAATGAGACCAGTACAGTTTATTTACAAATAATCTCTATGATCCAAAAGCTCAGTTTGTCTCTCTAAAGTTCAGACAGTTTGGGTTTTTTTGGGCTCTGTGTCATGTCAGAGAAGAAATTCCCTAATATGCTGATCTCAGCCAGACAGCTTTCGCTGAGACCGCAGCAGTCCCAAGCATTTAATCTTCCAACCATCTGTTTGCAGCAGCAGCCAATCAGAAGCAAGCTGGCATCAAGGGGGAGGAGCTAAAATTTCTTATCTCACATAAGGTGAAATGAGAGCTCACTCCAAGGCTCATTATATCTGTCACACAGAGGCTGCTGCACCACAAACCTCCCTGTGATTACTTTGGTTGACAGCCGATTGCTGCAGTCGCTCATAGTTTGTATGGAAGATACTGACCTGTCTGGAAACACTCGCCACTTACCCTCGGAGCTGCAGTGAAACTTGAAAAATCACAATGGAAACCAGAAACATTTGCTTTAAAAGTAACGTTTTTTTTATCACTGCAACCCACACATTTCAAAAGGTGCTGTTTCACTGCTGGTTGGTGAACAGCTTGTGGGTATTTGCACTAATTTCTATGCTGGAAATCAACAACCGGTCACAGAACCCGAATTTTTCCTTAGCACCTGGAGGTTGTCAGATGGTTGCCAACCAGTCTTTAGGCCTGGAGCCTAAAGCCACTTTAGCAGAGATAAAGAAAAAATATGGAGCTGTAATTGAGTTTAATAGGGTTATTTAAGTTAAATCAAGTATTCATTAATTAATAAGTATTTGGTAATCAATATGGTTGACAGCCATAAAAGAGACTGCCAAGTTTTGTCTGTGAAGTGTAGTGCAAAATGACAACACTGCTTTATTTCCTCCACCAGTGCTGTTTCAGGCAAATAACTGAGCTGCTTTGCTTAAATCAGGGGTGTCCAAAGTCCGGCCATTTTTAATTGGCCCTCAAGTAATTTTATAAATAGAACAGAAAATGGCCCGCACTTCAACTTTTGCTTGAGTGTATTGCACTTCTTAGTTTTAACACCAGGGGGCTCTACTGTTGATCAAGGCAGTTGCTCTACCAAAAAGGACAATCACAGAAGAAATTTACCCCAAGTTACCAAACATGGCAGAACCAAAGAAGCGAAAGGTGGAAAGTGAGTGCAGAAAATTTCAGACACGGTGGGAGAGTGAATATTTCTTCAAAGGATTCAAGGGGAAGTGTGTCTGTTTGATCTGCACTGAAACTGTGGCAGTTATGAAAGAGTATAATGTATGACGTCATTATGAAACCAAACATCAGGCCTATGCATCCTACACTGGTGCTGAGCGAGAGCAGGAATTAAAGCAAATGCTAGCTGTCCTGCGGGGTCAGCAACAGTATTTTTTCGTGCTCAAATTGTCCAGGAAAAGGCTCCAATAGCAGCTATGAGGTCGCCCAACTCATCGCAAGACATGGCAAGCCTTTTTCAGATGGAGACCTCATAAAACGCTGCCTCGTTAAAGTCACTGAAATAATGTGCCCGAAAAAAGTGCAGGACTTCAACAACGTCAGCATGTCCAGAAATACAGTTGTGCCACGCATTGAAGACTCGTCAGCCAACATTAAACTGCAACTGTCTGATAAAGCTGTGCTTTTGATTTTTACTCCATCGCATGCGATCCGAGCACCGATGCCACAGACGCCGCACAGCTGCTAATTTTTTTTTTGCGGGGAGTGGACGAGAGCACGAGCACTTTAGGTGAGTAAAAATATATTCCACAGTACCCGTGTGTTAATGTGCAGGTGCACATGCTTCAAATATCCATAATGCGCATCAATTCTGTCACTACCCTGCTTTTGCGCACCACTTTCTTATATGCGTTTTTCTTGTTATCACACAGAGTACACACCGCTGTGCACAGCGCACGCACACGCAAAGTCAGCTGATCTCATCTGATGCAGATTTGCTCCTTGATCAAGTGACATTTGTCCGGATTTTTGGCACGAGTGGCGTCGGATCAGCACCGCGGCTGGATGGCCCGATTTACATACCCAGCGCAGCTGATACTCACCAGAATAATTCACTAAAATTATATGGACACATGTTATTAAGTCCAGTTCAGTCTGTTAATGTTGATAACCGTTTCAAACGAACGTTAACAGGTGTGTTGCTAAGTCTAACAACTTAAATAACAAACTTGAAATGTACCCGTCCCATTTTCCCCTTTATTGTTTTTTCTCTGTGCTGTAAATCTTCTGTCTAAGAAGAAATCTGCTGCTGTCCTGAGAATGAGCTACCAAAGCTTTTTCTGAATAAATCAATAAAGATCCATTTATGGAAAGCTGTGATGAAGGCAGTTTTGTCTTTAATTATATTCAACAATATAACACATTTGACCACTTTTAAATGATTTTTCTAACTTTAATACGCTACAGTTAAGGTTATATACCTAATTTCTAGTAAGTGGCCCAGCCCCTCCTATATTTTTATGTATGTGGCCCTCAGTGAAAAACGTTTGGACACCCCTGGCTTAAATAGACTAGTTTGCTTTCTTACCCTTTGAGCCCAGGTTTGGGGGTGAAGTTGGGCAAAGCTTTGGGGCTGCCTGCACTGTGGTTCTTCTTTGTGGAGAGGTCTAGGACGCCATCTGAGAATAAACAAAGAGGAGAAAAAAAAAAAGATTAAACACAACAGAGTTCCAGTTCTATTCAATACACTGCTTTTCTTTGGAAAGCCAAAACATGTAAAGACATGTAACCCTTACTGTAAATGTCTGTATGTCTTTACAATTACATCTCCGAAGAAACGATTTCAAACACAGTGTTTTTTTATATTATTTTCTCTATTTCTGATTATTAATTTGTCTGTAATGCAAAACACAAAGTAAAAACAAAGAAACGAATCCACATGTGACTGAAATTGAATCTATTAAGATCCCTACATACACTACCACCGAGCATTTGAAAATGTAAAAGCCAGGACAAATTTGTTACCTGCATATCAAAGCGTGATATTTTCAGACCTTGCACGATCCATTTTCTTTTAGTATACTATGCATTTATATTTTCTCCTCTTCAGTCCAGTTTGATTTTCACCAGACATGTTTAATGCCCTCCTATAGAAGGTTTTGGATTGCAATCAAGATTTGATTAACCTGAGCAGGAAGGCAGTTGCCATGACGACCATACCATATTCCAGAGTGAATATGAGAAATCACTAAGTATAAACTCCGTTTGCTATACTGACAAATCCCCCATCATATATATACATATACATATATATATATATATATATATATATATATATATATATATGTATATGTATATGTATATATATATGAAACATCCGACATTATTTGGAAGGTTGGATGTGTTTTATATATGAGCCACTTCACACTGCATATCACGATTTTGCATTTTAAACATTCATACAATTTTCCATCACTGCTTGATCGATCGGCATCATGAATGTTAAAAGCTTTGGCATCTGCTTGTGTCTGTATATGAAACCACCTGTTTTTTCCCCAGTTTTTTTTAGTTAAATAGTAAAAAAAAAAAAAAAAAAAAAAAAAGATGTTCTGTGTGCTTCAGAACAGGTGGAATCTGTGTGACACTTGCAGTGAAGTCCTGGAAATACTGTGGCTACATGCTGAGTGTGAAATCTCAGTTTATTTGTCAATATGTTTATTTGACACACACGTGGAGAAAAAACTGATCATCCTATGTAGTGACATAAAGTAAGCAGAAAAAAGTGTAAGCTGGCACATTCTGTTATTTTTTTATTTTCTTTTAAAGAAAATCTGTTCATTTTCAAAGCAGAAAATGGTAAAAATATGTAATTCTGATCCTTTTAATGACAAAGAAAGATTGATTATATGATTATATATATATATACACATATCCTTCCATCCATTCTCTGGGGGAGCCTTGTCAGGGTCGTGGGGGATCTGGAGCCTATCCCAGCTACCATAGGGTGAGAAACAGAACACACCCTGGAGAGGTCTCCAGTCTGTCGCAGGGCTAACACACAGAGACTGACAAACATTCACGCTCACATTCACACCTATGGGCAATTTACAGTTACCAATTAACCTAACCCCACTAACTGCATGTCTTTGGACTGTGGGAGGAAGCTGGAAAAGAAAGGCCTCGGCTACCCAATCACCGCGCCACCGTGCTACCCATATATAAAAAGAGTCCAGACTGACTGTGACAATTACAGTATGCACACATGCACACATACTGTAATACTCGCATATGCATATTCTATACGGCATACACATGATAAGTTTTTAACAAGGAAGCAAACTCTGTACGTGTACACGTTTTGTCTCCTAAATTAATCTTTAAGAAAATGCACTGAAGTAAGAAAACGCCCAGGGATAACAACCATGATAAATTACACATAACAAGTTACACTAATGAGGTCCTTCTCCGAGCTAATGAACATTTTAATTATCATCGACCTCTACATTAGCATGCCTTGTTTTTACAGGATGCATTGATGGTGGTAATACGAGCTCCCCGTGTTGCTGTATTAAACTGTCATAAGAAAAAAAAAAGTTACCCCATCAACATGAATATTTATGCAGCAGTTCTAATCAGATTACGAACTGTTACTCGTAGGTTATGAAATTAACACCCGGCGAGTGTCTAATGCCGGGCAGATTTTTTTTGTCTGAGTGACTCTCAGAAGGTTGTCTAAATTAGTCGGGAATCAAAAAAAAATGCTCCTGAGAATCTGTACTATTTTTTTAGTGTCAGATGGACAGAGTAGGGCTGGGGCTGAGAAATAGGAAGAGATTAAAACGACTCCGGTTACAAACCCTTCAGATTTCTCTTCTATGTTTGACCCTTAAATGCATTTAATAGTGATTACATTTATTTAAATTGTTACATTAACACTCTGGTCAAAAACAAAAGCTTCCAGTAAATTCAGTACAATAATGAATTTCTGACAAACCTTTAAGCGAATGCTAAATTATACTTAGGGTTGTTAAAAAAAGATATTCAGATATTTATTGATAAGTAAAAGTACTACTGAATTAAATACCCATTATCAGCAGTACTGATACCAACAGTGCTGTCTTCACTTCCTTCAGCTGACACCCAACCTCACACAGCACTGCTGGTGACAGACAGGCACACAGGCCCTGCCCTCACTAATAGCTGACAAGCAGCACAACTTGCGGAAGCATCTTAAAGACTGAGACAGCGGTCTTTATGAGACATTTCCCGGGGGCAGTAAAGCTCACATTTCAACAACACCGCTATCATAAATGTTAACCTGGGAGGTGTGCATTGTCCTGTTAGCAGTTTAACTATTAGCACCTGATCACCACATTAGGTGATACGATTTAGGTAGTGGATTGCACCCAATAATAAAACCATGATGTTAACGCTGGAGCAGTCCTGCCAGTCTGAAACAACAACGGGCAGCCTTGATTTAACAGGGTAACACAATTCTTTGAGTCTAAATAGTATTATGCCAGATTGTCAGACTGAAACTGAGAAAAGTCTGCCAGCAAGTAGACAGAGACAGTGCAGCATAATGTACCGACTCTATTTGATTAGCAATGACATATGTGCCAAGCCACCACAAGAACAGGAAATAAGCACTAGTATTTTTCTAAGATTTATTTAAAAGAATATGCCCCTTAACTTGATTCCCCCTATCAACAATGGTAGGGAGCGACAAATGTTTTCCTAGGTGTCCATACCGAGTTTGAAATTCTGGTATGATAGCAATCCTAATTACACATGTGCATGCTCACGATAAACATGGCCACAGTTTCAAATAACGCTGTCAGTGTATGTAAAAGTAAGCCAAAGACTGCGCTTAAGTTAAGATTGCTCTAAGACACTGTTTTTTGTATCATCATTATTATTATTATTATTATTATTATTTTTATTAGTAGTAGTAGTAGTATTAGCTCTTCATTAATGAAACCTTGATAAGGATAAGCGGAATATATTAATTAATATTAAGATATTTTGCTGAAGACTTTTGGTGCGTAATCAGCAGACGGGGTAAAAACGTGTTCTGTGAACATGTAATGCTCTAATAGCGGCACAATTAGCTAGCACAGATATTAATGGATAAAATAATGATGCACCTTTAAATGAAAAGATGATTTTTCTCTGTAGAATTTATGGCTGCAGTGTGCTCCAGCTGACAATCAGCCATCACACAGATGTAACAAAACACTGATTAGTGAAGCAAATAAAATGCGTCTCTTTTTCTTCTCCGGAAATTACATTTGCTGTGTAACTGAAACGATTCCTGAGCCCACATTGAGTCAGAATCACTTTAAAAGGCGTTTCTTGTTTGTGCATGTGGGAGAGAGAGAGATAGCTCGTGACCACGAGGTGGATCTAAATGCCTACATCTCTTTGTTGTAAAAATTAAGTAAGCTTACTGTAAGCAGATTCTAAAAAAGCTGGTATTAAAGTGGATCATCGGTCACACTGTGAGGGTTGAGGCAGTGAGCTGTTGGTTCACCCCAGCAGCCTGCTCGGTGATCAAACCGCAGACACCCTGCTGGGTCAGTTTGATTAAACAGAGATTGAGCCCTGAGCTACAATTCCGGACTTGGTAAAGCGCTGCACGTGCAGGCTTGATTCGAAGCATGTCTTTCCAGAGATCACGGTCATGTTCAAGAGGAAAACAGTGTGCACGCTTTGAAAGTTGAAAATGGACAATTATGCGCAACCCGTGACGACGACTAAAAATGAATTGTATCGTCTGATGTGCAAGTCTGCTTCAAATGTTTGCTGTCAGTGTGAGAAATGAGAACATTAATCATGGACCTGAGCCAGGCAATCAACCCAGTGTGTGGTTAATACTTTGGGAAGATGAGAACAAACACTAAGTGTCATACTTATTAGTAAAAATTTGAAATGTGTTTTTACATATATTTTTCACATTTCCGCTCTATTTTCATTTTCTACATATCTACATTTTAATTATTTTAATAACAGCAGCCAACTCTAAATTTGAATTACCACTGCACTAATAAAGAATCATACATTAAAATTTTTGTTTAAACACTCTTGTCTGATTCTTTTTGTCGTCTGTGCAAACTGATATTAAATACAGAGCAGGAAGTATTTTTGCACAGCAGACCCGCCCTGCCTGGTTAAAACAAACACTGAGCTTGATTTGTGGTTTTCATATTTTTGGTTAGTAAAAGCCTCAAAACAAAAAGCCCACATGTTGGTCAGAAACAAGTGTGTGTGTGTGTGTGTGTGTGTGTGTGTGTGTGTGTGTGTGTTGCTCTCACCCTGCTGGCTGGGCTCTGGATCAGCCTGGTTCTTCTTAACGGTGAGGTCCAACGGGCCGTCCTGGTCGGCCATGAGAAGCTTGCTGAGGACGGGATTCTGTGCAGAGGCAGCAGCCGTGCCTCCTCCTCCTCCCCACCATTACTGGCTCCTGTACTGTTGCTGCTCTGGGTGCAGGCGAGTGCTGAGGCACCAGCAGCGGAGGTGGGGCTGAAGCATTGTCCCGGGGTCGGGGATGGAGAGGAGGAGGCAGATGATGGAGGAGAGTTTGGCGCAGCCAGTGGCCCGGGCGGAGAGCTGGGGGCCGGGGCCAGAGACACTGCTTTCGGCAGGCTTTGGTCCTTCATGGTGCCGTTGGGCAGGGGCGGGTCGTCCTGAGTAGTTTTTGAGGTATATTCGGCAGCGAACTGGCGGATCATTCGCTGCATGATCTCACGAGCCACTAGAGGAATGTGAGGGTCTGAGAAACTTGGGAGGTCTGGAGAGGAACAAAAGAGGAGAGCAAACATGTTAGCGTCCCGTCTCCCAGGAATCTGCTCTGCTGATGCTGCTCTCAGCAGCTTATTTATACCATTTCATCCGAAAATGTAATCCTGATGCTTTGCTCAAATAATCACTTGGAAGAAGGGCTTAAGCCTGCCTATTGATGTTGGAAACACCATGATATCAGTTTGTGCAACAGATTACTGCTTGCCATTATTCAGCTGGGGCTTCCATAACAGTTCCCTCAATTTCCCAGGATTCCTTCTTGTTTTCAGTCTTACGCTCTGCACTATGTCATCTCTAAACACTGTATTTCAGAGCAGTTTGTCCAGGATTTGATCTTGCAGCAGTGTGTTCACTTGAATATATTTGCACAGGTAAACAGCCCACATGGTGCAGACACCACAGCCTCTCTATTCACAGTACCAACAAGTATTCGATCTGTCACTTTGACAACAACATAAAATCAGCAGTTTTAATTTTTTTTAGTAGTTTTTCATCAAACCCATATTCTAAATGATTTGGGTTTTCAGCATTGTTTAACATTTGCTCTTTTTCTCCGTTTTATATCAAAAATGAATATTTTTGCGTTTTCTGATTTTAGATAAAATTAGCAATCTGAAGATACTGGTTGGAGCCCCTACAATCTTTATACATAATAATAATCTTCAAACATAATGTGTGAAAATACAAAATGCAGTGTTTAAATTATGATTTCATTTATTTAAATGGAAAAAAAATATTTGACCGCATCCCAGTTTCTTAGTTCAGATGGAACTGCACAATCACCATGACAAGTTTTTACTTTACTTATTACAAAGTATTCTGCAAATGTTTCGGGTTTGGTAAATAGGAGGAATAATTTGATATTCTGAAATTCTGCAGCAACATTTATCCCACAGACAACAACTCCTGTCATCTACAAGAGGAACTTTATAACTGTGTTATTTAGTTATTACATCCTTTGGTTTCACCTCCTGTTACTGTCTTCTGTGAGACTGAGCAACACTAAATCAAACCAAATCATCTGCTTGAGCTTCTTGTTTCATAAATAAGGGCATTTTGGCTTCCACATTTTTTTAAAATACAAAAGTACTTGAGACAAAAATAAATAAATAAAAAATCCAGGTACTAGTAGTGAAAGAAACTAGAAACAGAAGTCATATTTCCACCATATTAGTGTCTCATCATTGGCTCCATGTTAAATTTCGAACTGAATGCCCTGAGAGATCAGTCCCATCACATCTTAAAGAGCAAATAGTACCACATTATCCCAACACAGCATTTCTCCCTCCTCTCCTGGACAGCCTGGATACTTTTAGGATTAGGCTTCAAACTTTCCTTTTTGATAATGCTCATTGTCCCTTAGTTGTGCTGGGGACTTCCCATGATGCACTGGGCATTCCTTGTCCACTTATATGTCAGTACTGCTTATTATTCAATTTTGTCTTGTTTCTATCATAGGTTTTGTTTTTGCATTTGTTTCTCTTTGCCCTCTTCTCTCTTGCTTTTCCTTACACCAAGTCAGGGTAGGTGGCTACTGCCTGGTCATGTCAGAAGTCCTGACTTCTGTTAAAAGGGAGTTCTTCCCCACTGTCGCCAAATGCTTGCTCATAGGGAGTTAATTTGATTGCCTAGCGGTTTCTTTCTAATTTTGCAGGGTCTTTATGTTTCAATATAAAGCATCTTGAGGGCAGTTTCACTGTAAATTGACACTTTATATGAAATTAAACTGATTAAGAAAAATAACAGTTTCAAAGTACAGCAAATATCAGAAGAGCAATTAGGGGGGAAAAAAACCCAACGATTTCATAATCGAACTTTCTGTGACCTCCTGCTGTGACCAAACAAATCCACATCAAACACTGGTCACTGATCTCGCTGGTTAATACACACTCAACAAAGCAGTGACAATGACAACACTCATTTGTTATTAAATCCATTAATCTGGCATTGTCCCAGATAAGTCAGCTCTACTTACTCCTTATAAGCAAAAAGTATATATTATTATGCAGATAAATTCACGCATGCCACTGAGTCAGAGCCCAAATCCTTCAAACAATACATTAGCCCAAAAAATGTAATCCTGAAGCTGTGCTGAAATAATCCAGAAATCACATGCACCGTACATACAACATACACAACTACTAATCCTGCCTATTTAGAAAGGCACCAGTATACAACAGCTGCTAGCCATTCATCAGGTATCTGCTTTTTCAAAGTCCGACCCTAATTTGTACAGGATGATTTTTTAACCCCCTGCACTGTGCGATCCAAATAAAAGAGCAGCAATTGCTGCACCCTGACATCTTGGTTGGGCTCTGGTAAAAGATTTCAGTGAGCTGAGGTTATCAGCTGTTGATACACTAAAGACTACAAACATGGTTCCACTACTTCAGTGCAAAGGATGATACACCCATATTAGCTTTTTTAAAAACAGTTTTTGACAAAATGTGCAATTCTGTGAAAACACTTGTGGTTTTCTGATGATTTTGTCAAACAATGTGAGAACAAACAATCTGTTTAACACTTTGACTTACATTTTAATTCTTAGGTCATGGTTTTTACATCGATACAAGCTGTAAGGCATTTTAAGTGAAGCCACTGTACAGCTGTTTACCTAAATGTGACTAATGCTCAGGTCAACTAACTCAACATATTTTCATTCTCACATACAGCTCTGCTGTGTAAGTTCTAGTTTGGAGTGCAAGTGTTAAACATTGTTGGAGTGGCATCAGAGTGGGTTCATGGTAACGATCTGTGAACATTTACATCCACCGAGATCTTCAAGGCCAACTTCATGATTTATTGGTTGACAAAAAGTCTTAGAAGTTAGAAACTTTGGTTCTTACAAGTGCGGTGTATATGGTCAACGTAGAGTAAGTACTGCATAAAGATTTAAAACATCATGTCACATCTGACCCCTGACCTCTCCTTCAACATCAACAGATTTATCTGAAGGTCAACGTGATAATAATGGTATACAGAGTTATGTAAAACTATATTACTTTTTTAAAATAAACTTTTTTGACTGAAGACTTAAACAAATTTCACCAAACACTGAAATGAATGCAACACATGCAGTAAATACACATAAATAACAACAATAATTACAGACAAAATTAGGTTAAGTATATTACATTGATTTCAACAGGGCAAATAAAAACACGTAAAAAAAACTTCCTGCACTACAAAATCCCTAAAGTACATTTAAAAAGAATAAAGTATCTACAAAAACAATACTAATCTCTTAAAGGTACATACTGCCCTGAGAGCGAGCTACTTGGGTGGAGGTTTGCACCCTCAGAGCGCTACATGTTGTTGCTAAACATTATTTTCTCTCATGATACAAAATGACCACAGGCGCTGTCAGAGCAGTGTTTCTGTGCCTAACCGTGCTTGTGGATCTGTTACTGTATGAATGACTCTGTGTGTGTGTGTGTGTGTGTATGTGTGTGTGTGTGTGTGTGTGTGTGTGTGTGTGCCACATCATGCCTATGCCTGTGGGACTGTTTTTCTGTCTAAATATAGCAGCTCCACAGGCATCTCTCCCTGTGTGAGTGAAGCCAGATTGATTGAGGCTGGGCACTGACTTGACAAACAGCTGTTTCCTTCCTCCTGGAAAAAAAATTAAAAATACAACAGCTACAGTCTCCACCAGACTCAGTTCACCTCCGTCACAAAGCATCCACCTGCCTCAGGACAGAACATGATGTGTTCTTAGTAAAAAGGGGGACTTATGGCAACTCAGCAAATATTCAGATATTCAGTAGAAGGTGATCGTACTGATGCACCAAAGCTGATCATTTTAGGGTCTTTACCTTACAGTACTAAGCAACTTGAGGCAACTGTTGCTATGATTTGGCGCTATATAAATAAAACTGAAATTGAATATACCATATACACAAGTCCCAGCACAATAGTTAAGTTGATGTCCACAGTTTCCTCAAGTTTTTTTATGTTAAAGGGAAAATGCACATTAATTAAAATGAGCACTTAAATCCATCATAGAAATATACTGGCTTTATAGTAACGGTCATCTGGAGTCCCCGGCAGGTGAACAGCCAACTTAAAGGTAAAATCACGGCTCGAATTGAATGCAAGGTTAAACTTGTTTTAAGAATTTTTGGTCAACTAAAAAAATTAAAGTTATAATTGAATATAGATATTATTGTTTCTGACAGCTGCAGCAGACAGAAAACATGGAGCAAAGGGCTAGGAAACTAGGAAATACTAAAGGAATTTTTGGCCATGTGATGTGGGTCCTAATTGTTTATCCAATGGCTCGACCCCGATATGCTTCAGTTAATTTTTAGCAGATCATTCAGTGTGACTCCATTCAACACTGAAGACACAATAGCACTGGGCAGTTAACAGAGTTTAAGAGTTCAAAAGTATTTTCCTGCCAGTTAAAGAAAGTGTAAGACAACAGCGCTACAGCAGTAATTCTTGTTTAGCAGAGAGAGAGAGTGAAGAAATAAGAAAGTCTCTGATTGGACTGAGAGACTAACTGTGTGACCAAAGCACTCCGCAGATATGGATCAGTTAATTTGATGGATGTAGTCCAAGTATTGATGAAATCATGTCCACTTCTGGTTTGACAATAAACCTGTAAGACTGGTGCTGGGGCGAACATTTATCTCAATGGGAACAGAGGAATAATAGCACATACGTAATGCCAGATATGCCCTAATGCATAATAAGTGACTTAAATCAGATGTGAGGAAAGAGTCAAATTGAAAATGTAAGAAACTAGGATTCTTGCAAAGTGCCTTTTACAGGAAATGACAGAGGAGGCTGGCTTAACATGTGTCAGATAATGAAGAATAGAAGCTCTCAAAGGTAACAAAAAGCACAAAACATTTCATGACGATTTTAACAAATATTCCATTTAAGCGGCAGCAACTCTACATTCACACTGCAGTATCAAGTGTCACGCCTCAAATATTTGGCATCGTGTTGACAAAGATTTGACAACAAAAAGGCTGCATTAATTTTATTATCTGTGAAAAATATGATCTGCGTTGTCTCCCTTCAAGTGTGAACAAAGAATATTTAACCTTTTAAATGCTAAATACTTGAGATCTGTTTTAGAAAAAATACATATTTACTCCTCATAAAGCTGTGTTCTTTGTACGTGAAAGTTTGCGCTGTGACTTTTCTGAGATTAACCGAAGCCCTTGAACTCCTCAAATGTCGGGCACCTCGACATTTTGGATAGTTTGGATAGTCATTCCACTGCATCTGCCTTATTGTAAAGGTCATCAAGTGGACTCTTACATTTTAGCAAAGTCAGCAGTCTGACCAGTTCTCCCAAACAAACGTTGGTGTTACTTTTGAACCTTTTTGACACGTAGGGTTCTTTCCTTTTCAATATACTTTGAGTGAAACAGTAATTATTTTAAACATCACAAGAAAAAATGGATGACAATGAACACCTGCTATGATGGTTGATAAAACTACTATTATTATTGGGTGATTCAAAAAGCTTATTTGACACATAGTTATATTCAAAACTAAAGAAAGTGATAAAGACTATATGAACTCCCCCCATGGCTTAATAATCAGTGTCATGGACAACAGAGATGAATCCTAAATGGCCTAAAGAATAATCAGTCTCAGCATCTATAATAATTGTAAAGAATAAAGTTGGCTCCTTCGCGGATTTCAGCTATCGGAGGTTATTTTTAGAACATAACTACCGCGATAAACGAGGGACCACTGTATAGATGTTTTAAGGGTGTAAAACCCCTCACTATACACTATGTATACACTTTTCTCAGACAGGCATGAACAATTTCACACTTTTCTCTCTTGTTTAAACACTCAAAGTTCAACCCTTCATAGAAAAACAAGTCCAGTTTTATAGAATGAAACCAAAGATCAAACCCTGTTTTCAGGTCCAGAACATAGGAATAGAGCCGCTGCCAGAGAATTTAACATTAATGAATCAATGGTACAGAAGTGAGGAAGCAAGAAGAATGAGTTGAGTAAAGTTTGATTTATCTGACTGTTTTGTTTCACTTAATGCGCCTTATAATCTGAAAAATATGGTAACTTCTTCCTTCCTTTAGCATGTCCAGAAGAACAACTTTTTGTGCGATGGTTGGCATCTTTCTTTGCCTTTTGGGTGCTACCGCAGGTGCTTTTGACAGTGCAAAACGTTTCGTGGACATTGCTGTGTTTGTTGGGGATAAAACTTACAAACATACAGTACAGCACTTCAGAGTCACACTACTAGCGATCGAAGCCAATCAGGACGCAGAACACAATGCGCTGTAAAAAAAAACAAAAACAAAAAAGAAGGATTCCAAATTGTACAAAAACACTCAGAGAAACAGCGAGGCCACGAAAGGTGAACCGCGTTACAGCGAGGGATCACTGTATTGTAAGACCACATCAAATTCAGATGAATCCCCTAGAGAGTCTTTCTGTGAAAAGTCCTTGCTGAATTCATGCATTTTTGTTATGACTGGTATAGTGATACTTTTTCTTAGGGGTGCATGTATGAGGCAATTGTCAATGGTGATTTCACCTATTGTATTTTGAAAGTATCCAACGTCCCAAATTCAGTACTAGTTTCTCACTGTAACACCACCATGTAAAGTAACACTCGACAGAGCTTCCTGCATGGCCTCTCACAATAATCATGGCACTGTTAGCACAGGTCGAAAAAGTGGGTCGGCCTCTCTGGCCCATTTCTCAACCGGTTTAGGATCTACCTGCAAGGCAGAAATGTCTTTGTCCCAAATGTGAAACTCTGACAAAGTTACATCTGGGGTCCCTCTGGAATCGATCCCTGGCCCCTTTTTATTCCAGCTGTACTGTCATGTTATTGATGACACTCAGGCATTACACATTGCTCCCAAACATAGACTTGTGTCCTCTCCAATTCAAGTCCTAAAGCTGGGCATGATGGATAATTTCTACAAGAGCTATTTATTTTAGGTCCCAAAGCTGAGCTACAGAATGCAAATGACATAGTTTAGCTATTTATGAATAAATTATTTGACATTTGAAGAAAACAGTTACATACAACCAGTGGGTAACTGACCAACTTTCTGAGTTACAGGGTAAAGACTAACATTGCCTTGAACCATCGTGCAAACATTCTTTATTTTTCTACTACACTGGGCCTTGATGCAGACTCACAGTTTATCATTTAAGACAACTTTACTCTGATTGGCTACCCCTTAGAGACATGTTTAAAAACCATCCAGTTAAAGCTTATGTTCTCACAGCAAAATTTATGAATTTGAGAGGACAATACTAGGGGCATCAATTACATCATGAAGACTCAAAAGTAGAATAAAATGATCTAAAATAGAGTTTTAAAGCATACATTCATGGACTACTTTCATATATGCTAAAACATTATTATTTGAAACATGTTTAATACAAACAACCAGCAATGTAACATATATTTATGAAAGAAAAAAGAAAATTTCAATAAATATATATATAGGAAAAGTATAATATTGATTCTAGACCCACGTTAAATTACTCCATGTCCATGATATCCATGTCTAGACTGAATTTAGTAAATGAATAATGACTGATGATGAAATGACTGATGAAGGGTATGTGTGTCGTACCTTTTCTGTGGAACACAGCATTGAGGAAGTCTTGAGCCTGTCTCTCCAGTCGGCTGATCCGAGACTGCTCCTGTTTGAAGTCTTCACACTCCGACAGCACGTGGCTGCCTCCACCGTTCTCCACACTGTGCTCCTACACAGACAAACACGTAGAGACCAATGAGTGAGTAAAGGTTTGGTGTGAAAGAAACTAATACCCTCACACTACCACCGCATTATGCCACTAGCAATTTTTCATTATGATTGTTTAAACATGTCCAGCTCTCAATGTCGACAATTCTCCGACAGTTCTGTGTCAACAGAAGATGGGTTGCACAGCGGGGACAAGCAGACTTCTCCATACGTTGGCCTTTTTTATTTATCTTGGCAAGCATAGTATGCATTTATATTGCATTTCCGAGTCTTTTGGATTACTGAAAATATTGCAGGGCAAGCCATATTCGTCCATTCACACACACACACACACACACACACACACACACACACACGTTTTCATTAAGATGACAATAACATAACACTACAGGGAGAAGTGGTGGCAAGACACGTCTTCACTTCACTACTCACTCACTCACTACTACTACTAATGGCTCAGCCACTGTAGAGTAAAATTAGGATTTAAAAATTCAGTGGTTACCTGGTGATTGCATCAAATTTTTCTTATTTGACAAATGACTGCAAGTGGTTGAGCGTGTGGCAGCCTTAAACGCTGGGTGACCACTTTCAATCGCAAACCAATCGAAACAACAAACAACCACGGTTGACTTGGGAGTGACTGCCATCACTCTCAGATTACAACATGTTCACAAATAATTTTGGTCTAATTTAAGAGTGGCTATGTTACTGTGTGGCTGTTAAATCACCATCATGTAGCATCTATATCGCACTGAGTATCTTCTTCAGTCACCTTTCCCACTCACTGTGTTAATAGACCTCTCTGCATTGAATCATACTTGTTATAATTCTCTGTCTCTCTTCCACAGCATGTCTTTTATCCTGTCTTCCTTCTCTCACCCCAACCAGTCGCAGCAGATGGCCCCGCCCCTCCCTGAGCCTGGTTCTGCTGGAGGTTTCTTTCTGTTAAAAGGGAGTTTTTCCTTCCCACTGTCGCCAAAGTGCTTGCTCATATGATTGTTGGGTTTTTCTCTGTATGTATTATTGTAGGGTCTACCTTACAATATAAAGCACCTTAAGGCAACTGTTGTTAGTTCAGAATTTATCAGTTAATTGGCGTATTCTCATAAACAGATCACATGTGCTTGACCCCATTTAGTTGTAACTGAGAGCAGATTAATTTCTAATCTTGCATGTGATCTACAACCAGTTTTTTCTGACTGAAGGGAGGGTCTCTTTAAACCACAGCACTAACTTTTCCAGGATATCAAGGCCTTTAGCCTGCAAACATGATAAATGGTAAATGGCATATAGCGCTTTTCTACTCTCGCCAAGCACTGACAGTGCTTTTCACTACAAGCCTCACTCACCCAATCACACATAAACACATTCATACAAATAAGAGATTATTATGAACAAAGCAAAAATGAGAAAGAAAGTGGACTCAGCCTCTAAATCAGAGACCAGATTAACACCATTGTTGTCAGTTGTGGTAGTCAGCTAGATTGTGTGTGCCGCCATTATCCTTACAGTACAATAAAGAGGAAATTTGAGTGCATGTATGCGTCTGTGTGCACGAGTGGTAGGAAACAAAGGAACTTAGATGAGAAAACCTTTCTCCAGCCTCTGTTCTCTTTATTTTAACCCCTCAGCTCTCTTTCTGCTTGTGGTTTGCATGGCTTCAGATCAATGAATCGATGGTTCCCGCCCACTGAAGCTCCTCTGGCATCTCGCAAACAAGCAGAGGGTAATAATGGCGAGACAGGGAGAGCACTTGAAACCCTACCATATTAATAAAAACTGAAAACTGTATTTGAGCGTAGAAGACGAATGTAATTGAGGTGCCATGGTTCGCATTACGTGAGCGGCTAACGGTTATTGAGTGTTTAGAAAATACTGGTGGAAAAAAAACCTTCTGGAATCCCTGCAAGGTTTTGTTTAATTGATTTTGCGCCGGTAACTGCTTCAGATTTTTTTATTCATATCTTATCTGTGATTATGCTATTACATGCACAAGTGAGCTCTGACAACGCAGCTACCGTTAGCATGGCTTCATGAGCAGAGAAAGACAGAAAGGGAGAGGCATATGGGGGCTCGGAGATGGAAGTGAGTGGTGGAAAAATGGGGATGTTTTTAGCAGACAGATGGTCGACCCTGGGGGTCGGACCAGGGTCAAGTCGAAAAACAAGCAACAATGTATGTCTGACAGAAGGACGCCCCCTCCTAACTTCCTTCCCTTCCTTGTTTTTTCTCACATACCTTTCTTTCATACATGTGTCCACATATACATTAGGTCAACATCCCAAAAAGTACTTACCCTGAGCTAAATAGGAACAAAAAAACCCCTGAACAAAAACTAAAAGACAAGAAGTCTGCTAATGAACACTGTGTCAGAGGCATTAGAGCTATAAGATGATTTCCTATAAATTATTGTGCATATTTTAGACTTCAGTGCCCCTCCCCCAATCAGCTGCCCTCATAGAAATGCATTCAAAAGCATATGATAATATTGATATGTTAATTAACACAGGATATGTGACTCATCTCTTATTACAGCCTCCAGACTAACATGTCGTTTCTACTTTCTTCTGATATTTTAAAAAAGAATTTTTCTTTTCATCCACATCACCCCCTACGGTGTTTATAATGGCGACTGTGGTGATAAGAGAGTGGAGGCCACATGCAACAAGGGAGCCCATCTGGAATCATCCAGAGACTGTCGAGGGCCCCCTAACATCCTTGCTCTTTTTGTTCCTCATTTTTAAGTGCAGCGGAGGGCGGTAACAATGAATGGCCACAAAACACGAAGGCCTTCTGCACAGCAGAATGAGCAGAAGCACAATGAACACATGTTTGCATTTGTATATATTAAATAGAAACTTGTCCAATAAACTCATTATTATTCTGTTCAGGATGCTTTTTTGGCTAAGAAACTGTGAGGACGTACCAGCATCTAGGCTGGTGTGGGAGACCAACTAATTTACAATCATGTCAGCATCCTCCTCCTCCTTCCACACACACACATACATACACACTCACTCACCTCCAAATCATTATGTCACAGTCCTTTTATAGGCTAAATTGGGGTCAAGACCATGGATGGTTGAACAACACAAATAACAAGTAGTGCAGCAGGAGGAGGAGAGAGACAAAGATGTGGCATTTTTCAATAGAAAGCTTAAAACTGGCAGTGAACTAAAATACAGAACACGTGGACAAAGAAAATGAGCTGCTTCATGAAAGTAACATAAGTGCTGTATCAGGCAGAGAGCAGCATTCACTTCTGTTAGCAACAATGTTAGCGTGGAAATAGCTAATTGAAACACACATCAATTCATGTTTTATTTTATTAGTTTGTACAACACTGCAGTGAAACATTCCCCCTCTCTACACTCACAGCACACTTTCAGTGGAACATGTTTTTATACATTATTCAAGGCCTTTACATCGTATTTGTAAGCCTTAGATAGTAAAAGTGTGTTCTAATACACATCTTATATTGAAGCCCGTTTAAAAATGTAAAAGTTTCTTGTTTTTTTTCCTTTGGACAAAAGCTGCAATTATTAAGTTAGGTGCAGGGATGGTGGTGTGGTTTGCTAGCACTGTTGCCTCACAGCAAGAAGATCCTGGGTTGAAACCCAGTGAGTTGGGGTTCTCTACAGGTACTCTGGCTTCCTCCCACAGTCCAAAGAAACGCATGGGGGTTAGGTTAATTGGTGACCTAACCCCATGTGTACATGTAGCCGTCTAGCTCTATAACAGACCGGTGACCTGTCCAGGATGTATCCTGCCTCTCACACTATGACTGCTGGGATAGTCTCCAGCATCCCCTTGACTCTTAATTGGATATGTGGAAGAGAAAGGATGGGTATTAAGTTATCTATTTGTATCTTGCTCTCCTAATTAATAATTAATGTGGTTAATTCCCATTAACCAGATTTATGCAAACAAATAAAAACTGTAAAAAAAAAAGAAAAAGAAAAGCTGGCAAAATGTTTTCCTTTGCACTCAAAGTATGAAATAAAAAACCCCAGCTATGCCACAGCACAATTACACAGTTAAACATCATAAAATGCAGCCCCCACCCATCACCCCCATATTCTGTATTCTGCTTATTCTTTGAAACCAAATGTTCAATCGAGTGTGCTGCTAAAAAGCTAACATTAGTTTATTCAGGTGAAAACAAAACATAATGTAACTCCATATTTAAAAAAAAAAAAACCCTGCTCCATTTACATCAGGCTCCTTCGTGTTGTGAGGTAAAAGTGATACCACCCAGCAGCTTCTGTAGAGTTGTGAAATCACAGCCATGTAATTAAAATGAGAGGGTCTTATCTGAAAGGGAGACTGAACTGCAATGCCACCTACCTTGACTTTCTCACGTCTTAAGCAGCAGAAGAGACAGTTTTCATCAAAGGACCAGTCAGACACTTCCTCTGGCTCGCAGTCTGAATGACAGAAAGTATGCAGTTAATGACTAACTCAAACTCCCATAATGCTCAGGATCTCCTAAGTTGACTGATGCGCTACCCGGGAGCAGAATCTGTTAGTATAACAGTAGAAACAAAGAACCAAACAACGTGGTGAAGGTTTATTGTGTGTTTTACTTGATTTGCGAGGCACTACTACAATTATTCAGTTTGAATATCCAGGTGCAGATCATTAGCAAGGTGTATATGAATCGAGGGAGAAATCCAGACTGATAAGCCGATAGAGACTGACAGCTCAGGGACCACCACCCAGATCAACAACAGCAATAAAGTGATTCACTTTTAATTACAGCGACTGACTAAATTCCAGCGATTCATTCCACAAGCACGCTGTGTAAAAATGAACCACAACTGTGACTGACAGATAAGCTCAATCAGGTATCAGGCACATTATTGCCTTAGACCTCCAAAAGCAGCGTGGACGTCTATGTGCATATATCTGGATCATTTCAAGGGATTCACGCCCTGAAGCCATCTTCACAAAGAATGTCCATTTTCCAAAACTGATTTCTCTTAAATGTGTTTCTCTGGATGACAAAGTTCAGACAGTTTTATGAGCTTCATATCATTAAGCCAAAATCCTGACAGTGTGCAGACTCTCTCTCTGCAGGTGTTTTACTCTGCTCTGATTGTCCTCTTATGATTAGATGATGATTGATTTAGATGATGTCAGCAGCAGAAATACATTTTTACCAACATAGCACCTTCTGATCTGAGGACACTGGCTACAGCTGAGCTGTTGCCATGGTATTACACCTCCATTTAAAACCATATATATATATAGGAGGGAAAAGGAGGGACAAGTCAGCTCCACAGAGAGACAGAACAATATCAGAACATCCTGTGAACATGAAGTGTGTGCCAATTCAAAACTTCCCTTCTCCAAAATGACACCTTTTCAGCAACTAAGCAGACACACTGAATCTCAGGTGAGAGTGTTTCACAAAGTGTTACGACGTGAGAATTTATTCCTTAAACTGTGAAAATCTGATAAATGTAAGGTGTATGACGTTCATTTTAACATCACACGGGGATGATATATCTGTAGCACTTAACAAATGCCCTCGGTCTCATTAAACAACTTGATATCTCTTGTTCTTGATTCATTTGGGGTTTTTTTCTTCTTGCATCACTATTACCCAGTCATTTCAAGACATAAAGAAGTAAAAGCTCTGTTTTTATGTAGTAGAAAAAACCCTTCATCTTTTGCAGTTTTAGAAAAATAGCAGGATTGAAATGCCTGATTTATTTAGGTCCAAATGAATAGCAACATTTAGAGCATTAAAAATGAGATAAAAAAACAAAAACAAATCAAAAAACAGTAGAATATTAAAAAAATATGTCAATGCTCATCTTTGCTGCTGCATTCATCACATGCAGAAATGTAAATATATACAGTACACTCTGATGTAATAAAGAAACCATTTGTAAATGACCTGAAGCCATGTTCAGCAATTCTACGCTGTCCCCTCTTGTTACTGTGATGACCCCTCCCCACTCTGCTTGTTGGTGTTTCTGTGTGGGAGGAGGGCAGAGTAGCAGAGGTGGGTCCATAGGGGAGCCACACCTGGCACCGCTCCAGTGACTGCTTTATCAGAGGGCCGGGTTTTCACAATCCATCTCTCTTCTCCATTTGTTGGGTTTATGGCTTGCATGCATTTCCACTCATCCTTGCACTCTTTACACTGCTGATACAGATAATCTACATTTTATTCACAGTAAGGTCAATTTGATTAAAGGAATCGTATTTATTTCAATTTCCTTCTTTGTGTCGACTGTGAGCTGGCATACGTGCTGGGAATAGATGTTTCTGCAACAAGCTAATATCAGCAAATGTGTCCATCCATGTCTTTATCTTTCTATCCATCTTTTTTTTCTTTTTCCTTGTTTGCCATTTATGAGCATGAAAAAAATAATAAAAAGAAAAAGGAAAATCTTCATATTTATATGGATATTTAGAGGATGCCTTTATTCTGAACAAGGAATTTAATAACCTCAAAACATGAAAAACAATAATATTTGAGCTATAAATGTGAATATATTATTAACTTGTATTTTTTTGACATTTATAATTTGACAATAACTGAAAAACAAAGCAGGGATGCACGTATAAAAAGAGCACAATGTACAAAATAATAGCAAATAAGGCATGACAACAGAGTACACGAGGGCAGGCGGGCAATAGCAAGTTACAAGCAGATGACAGCGCTAACATTCCAGGAGTTTTTGTTTGTTTCTTTGTGCCATACCATGACCTTCCATTACTTTGTAAGATTAGAAAATCAATAATCCAATTTGTTTGAGTTGTATAATCCCTTACAGTGAACATCAAGTCTGCAATCAGTTTTGTAAAAGCTATATTATTTGTTTTGAGGCAAAGCAAAACACTCTCTTCGCACTTGATGCCTCGGTGTAATCGATTACAAAGAAAGTTTAAAAATGGATTTTCACGCTGCGCTGCACTGAACAAGACAAAAGGCTGCCAAAAATGAAATATCTGAAAATGAAAATATAACCAATAGGATTTGGAGTTAAAGAGTAACTAAATCCCAACCGCTGCTTTTCTGTCCCCTCTGGCTAAAAGTTTAATCTGTTTCACCTCGCGATCACACCCTACAGCAGAGTAAGACACACAAGTAAGATCAGATCAGTAAGAACACCAGCATGCTTCTTTAAGAAGAACCTGTCCAAATCCTATGAATAAGGTCTGCTAGTTTTCCCCTTTCTTAAAGTGTGTTTGCAGATATGTGCCTGAACTCTCCAGCTTCCCATCATTTTCCTGCGAGATGTGCAGTCGATTCAGTTACTGCTCTGTCGGTTTCTTTGTGCATCTCTGTCTCCGGGGCGGGAATGAAAAAGGTCAAAGGTGAGCTGTGCTTGAACCCCGTGGTTGTGCCACTTACAGTATCCCTGGGAAGGCGCCAATTAAACTCCAGTCCCACAGCTAGCTTAACCCCCACCCCTCCCTAACAGTATTCAAGGTATTTGTCAGTGTGTGCAAGTAGTAAACACAAAGGCGATATTGGCACCGTTTAGAGGAAGCTTTCAGTGTGTGTGTGTGTGTGTGTGTGTGTGTGTGTGTGTGTGTGTGTGTGTGTGTGTGTGTGTGTGTGTGGAGCCCTGCTCAGCTCTCGGCTTGTTTACATGCACATAATCAGCTCAGCATACCTGCAGCAGCAGCAGCAGCCTGCTTTCGTAAACGTGAAAACTAAGAAAATGCAGGTTTGTTTGAGATTAAGAGATACACGGTTTCCAAGCTACCGCAGATGTGATTTCTCTGTAATGTACATCTATGCTGTTTAACGTGAGCTTGTATATCTTTGCATATCTTAGTGTATGCCCCTCAGCACCCTGCATAATTATGCTTATATGCTTGGTTTTGTGAACAAGATTACAGCGAACCACTGACCAAAAAACAGAAAAAAAAACATGGAAGCTATCAGCAACTATTGCAATCATCAGACTTCAGCTTCACTTGCTCTGAATCACGTAGCAGCGCCTTCTTTCTTAAACAGACCTTTAACATTTCTGACATTTTGATCGCAGGCTGAGAAACCAGTTTTCTGCGCCCACAGGACTCAAATCAGTAAATATATAACTCTAAAGTGAGAGCTGGCTGACTTCAGCTTTAGACAGAAAGTCTGGGAAACACAAAGGAGGGTGAGGGCCCTTTGAGGGAAAATAATTCATGAGACAGCATTTTGTTTGGGTTTTTTTTCCTCTTCAAGTCACGAAGATTAACTTTTGCTAAGCGTTTGTGTTTTTATGTGAGGGAGGCTTCACTGCTGCCTCCTGTGCCAGCTTTACTTGGGAGACAATGCACGAGTGTAACGCATGAGTGAAAATGACATGCCCGAAATATTCTAAAAATGCTTTAAGTTGGTGGGGGATGGGTCACATGACAGCAGAACGCCATGTTGACCTTGTTTTTTCAGAGAGTGCATGTGAGAGAGTGAGCCGTGTGCTTGGGCAGTCTTCCTTCGCTTTAGTCACATGATATTTATGAGAAGATGTAACAATTGGGTTTGGAGGTTTTGCTGATGTAAAAACTCATTTTGTAATTCCCATAAGTACTGTGAGTGTTGTGCATGGAGGAAGAGCCACAAATGATAGAATCCCTGAATCCAAACACAACATCTGTCTTTATGGCATCCTGAGTTTCAGAATGTGAATGAAAGCAGTCATCACACAGACAATGCTGTACAACCACAAATATACTTCATAAATTTACATATGCACTGGGGTTCACCAGTTTGGATGACAGACTGGGGAACCAGCATATGATTGAGCACCGGAAAAATGCAAACTGTGGTTGTTTAACGGTTTTTCCACTAAAGGCTGTAACTGTAGCGCCAGTTGTACACTCAAGGCACATCTGAAGGAAAAAGGTGGTGAAACCTAATACTAGTAAGGTATACCTAATAAAATGGCATTTAATTATTTGTGGCATAGATTTGACAAGGTGCTGGAAAGACTCCTCAGATTTTGGTCCACATTGACTTGACAGCATGACACAGTTGCTGCAGATCTGTTGGTTGCACATCCATGATGCAAATCTCTCATATCACCACATCCCAAAGGGGCTCCTACTGTAGTTCTGTTCATTCAAGTAACTAGTTTGAGATTATGTGACATGGTGCATTATTATTACAAGCAGACATCAGGACATGAGTACACTGGTCATAAAGAGACAGACATGGTGAGAAATACATTCATTTAGGCTGTGGCCTTTAAATGATGCTCAGCTGGTACTAAGGGGTTCAAAGTGTGCCTACAAAATAAATCCCCCCCCAACACAAGCCTGAACTACTGATACATGACAGGACGGATCCTGGATTCATGTTGTTTGCATCAAATTTGGACCCAAACAACCCAACAAACCATCTCCCAAAACCTAAACTAGAAAAACATTCAAAATCACTGACATGACCTTTCTTACTCATTGGTTTAAATTTCAACAGGTCATCTTAAACACATCTGCCTGCCTAAATCCATTAGCGGCTGTCACGTGATTGGCTAATAAGATATTTACATTAACAGGCAGCTGAAAAGGTGTACCTAATAAAGTTTTTTCTGAGCTTTGTTGGACCTTCCCTACAACAATAGCGAAAAATCAAAGCTTCTCCCAGTGAGGGCTGGCCGGTGATTTTATACATGAGAATAAAAAAAATCAACATACATACATGAGCGATAAAGACAATGACTCTGCTGTAACTTGGGCTATATTTACATGTAAAGTGATCACTCAGGAAAAAAGCAACAGAAGATGCTGCGCTGCTCTCTGGAAGTCTCTGAGGCCTTGCTAATCACTCACCTCATAAGCACAGCAAAGAGCGAGGGCAGTTCTTGTGTCTGTAGTTTTTCTACTCTCCTTTTTTTTCTAGATTGATTTTTGGGAAAAAAAGAGATTCTGCCAAAGGGATATGAAAACTAGCTAAATCTTCTAACAAAATTTGAAGAGGCGAATATTTGAATATTCTACAACTAAAAACATCTAAGATAACAGAAGAAAAATCACATAGGGGCTCATGTAAAGGTTAAAAGACCTGGCATGTTGGATTTTATGAAAAAGAGGCTGCATACACCATAATATTATTTTAATACTTGTGATAAATTACAGATGTGCAGATCCACATTCAAGTCAGCAGGTAACATGAAGACACATCTGCAGGGTGGTGCTGATCTGTGACATCAGCTGTGTGATTCAGACCGAGCCCTGTTTCTGCTGCTCATGCTCTCACCGTGAATGCAGTCGTAGCAGGTGCATTTAAGGCACTATTCTTTTTTTTTTTTGCACTGTATTTAGCCGTTTACCAGCTCCTCTAGCATCAGACCATTAGGGAGCAGTGAGAGCCTCATTACCAGAGAAACCATCAAGCTCAGCTGGTCCAGGCTGCCAGTTTTTGTCCTTCTCCAGCTCTGTTTGGTGACATCTGGCCTGCATAAATTAAACACTATTGTATGAATTAATCATATTGTTCTGTATTGTAAATGCTTTCTGCAGCAGCGTCACTTCTGTAGGCAATAAATGTTTTAAAGACAGATCAATGGGGAGATGCTGCGTCGCTCATTGTCATGTCGGTATATATTTATTGAAGGTCCACAGTGTCTCTCACGCTGAATAACACTAAGCTAAATTGAGAGCTGAGCTCCTGCTGTATGCATATGTCTATTGTTTGTTTGTTTTTTTAAACAGAAATATATAAAAGCTCTCCAGAGCACAAAATGAAAATGACTTTAGTCCTTCCAAACAGCACTGTCACTGATAAAAATGATTTATTTTATTTTTCTCTCAATAAATATCCATTTTGTTGTTTTGTTTATTTCATTTTATTAAAGTTCCCATTTTTTCCCTCACAGTTTCATCACGTGTGCGTTACTTGGTATGCCAGCTGCCAAAGACTTGGTAGGACAGACTGCCATTTGCGTTGCTAACTATGGTCGGTGCGTTTGTATACAGTTGTATTTGCAAATGCTGATTTGTTTGTTTTGCATGTTTACCTTGGAAAAGGGTGATGTCTTTGACTAGTCCCGGCCCAAACAAGCCTTCCAAGATGCTTTCAAAGCCTGTGAAAGACAGACAAGATGTGACGTTAATGCCAGCTGACACAGTTCCCATCGAAACAACAAATGGCAGTGACCAAAAATACCGCCGCGTGGAATAAAACAATCGTTCTTTTAAGGAGGAAATGTGATGACAACGTGCTTTTCTCCTGGGATAGATTTCTGCTGATGCACAAAAGAAAAAAAAAGCAATATAATAATAAATGTGAAAAAAACTATTTAAATGAAAACTTAAACATTTTGCATTATATTATTTTATGTGTACACACAAATTTGAAAATATATTTCTATACGCACACACACAGAATGATGTTAGAGCACAAAAAACAAAGGCCTTTCGGTCACACCAGGAGTTAAATATCTACAAAGATAAGGCTCAGTGAGCACTTATTACATATACACACACACAATATAAAGACACACACACACACACACACACACACACACACACACACACACACTTTCTTTCTAGCTCTTAAAGCAAATGAGCGATTTACCTCTAATACACCAAGCTAATGTCACTCACTTTTTATTAACTGTAAATACCCCCGATGTGGTGTTGCCAAGCAACAGCACACAAAAAAAACCATAAATACGTATTGTAATTTTCAACCTGACCACCCCCCACCACCACCACCTCCACCTTTCTTCTCTCTTTCCTTCCCCCAACCCATCCTCCACTAAATGGAAACAGAGGCAGAGGGAGAGAAACGGAGACAAAGACATATGTGTGTTTAAATGTGTGTGCATTTTGAGCAGGGGATGGAAAGGTTCGAGGGGTGTGTGCAGGAGACGCTGCACGCACTCACACACGAACACAGTTCAAGTGTGGCCACTTCGCTCGGTGTTGAAGATGACAGTCTGAGGCCATGCTTCTTTACTCGCAGGAATAGCAGAGACTGAAAAACCAGAGCCTGCATGGAAATGTATTTCTGTTATAAAATCATTACAGTCGGCAGCAACACTTCAGCTCCCACAGCACCAACACTATAAGCAACCAATATAGGAAGGAGGTCAAAGATTCAAGGACTGCAGCTGCATTTTTTAGGTTTCAATCCAATGTGGAAGAAACGCAGTTGGTATGAATCGGGTTTGATGTTGCACTTATTTTTGTTTTGCCGTAATTAATACACGACACGAGACAGCTGGTTTTCAACTTCTTGACTCGTGTATCTGAGCACACTGGTTTCACACTGTGACCGCAACAATACTAACCATCAGCTTTAATCTGACGGTGTACCTATCAAAACACTATTTATTTCCAATTTATTTTCAAGTCTCTTTTTTTCATTTTGCCATGAAAATTTAACTTTATATGCTTGATTTTAAAACAATGAGCACATTACTGATTATGCGCTTAGACACGCAGGAACTCCCACACGATAAGTCGCACTGCCATCACGAAAAAAGTGTGTGAAATGGTGTGTGTTTGTGCAAGAGATACAGAAAGAAATCCCTCATTATCTGTCCCTTACTCTCCAGGCTTGTGTTGGCCTACAGCCTGATACAAATGAACTTGTTGAGTTTGAACAGGTTGAGTTTAAAATTAAATAACATGATAACTACTGCAACAACTCCAGCATCATCTATTTAACAGGTCATCCCTTATCAATATGGAAAATACACAGCTACTTTATATAATCTATATAGATTACAGCGCTAGATTAGAAACAATTCAAGGAGCGTAAAACCAAATACGGGCAATTTTTAAGTTAATATTGTTGTCATGGTTTTATAGTTGATATTCACATGGATGGTATTGATTAAACCTATTGTGATGGGCACTTTTTTATATTTTGCAAAATATGTTGTATGAAAACACATCCACCTACCCAGCTTCCCACACACACACACGCACATCACAGTTCCCTTAAACCTGCACATGCAAAATTCATGCAACCAACAAAGACAGCTTTGATAACAAAAAAACGGAAGCTTCAAAGAATTTTCAAAAGCTTTAATTTTTTTTTCCTTCCTCTCCAGCTGGCAATGTGCGCAGAAACACAGCTCTCCTTTCAAGTCAGGGGGGAAATAATTAGGGTTGCAGCGCTGCATGAGAAATCAGTGCTGAAAGTCAAAATTACTGAGCTGCTCCTCTATTTGGGCCATAAGATGGTGAGTGTTTAAAAGGTACAGTCAGCCGGAAACGCTTCTCCGACAGAAGCCCGGGTAGAGTAGAAGATGACTCCCCCCGAAGGCCAAAGCCATGATTGGACACATGAGATTGGGGATGTGATTGGACAAAATGAGATTAGGGGCTGTGATTGGCTAGATGAGATAACAGTGACAAAGTCTCTTGGGCCACTGGCAAAAAGCTCCAGAAATGTAGGTCAGTTAGTGAACACACACACTGCAGGTCCAAAAGCAGTCACACATGACTTAGTAGAAAGAGACCGCACACACACACACACACACACACACACACACACACTATGGCATCTGGAGTGTGTCATTGTGTTATGCAAAAATACATGTCAATACAAACGATCTTCCTCTTTCTGTCACGCACAAATCTCTGAAATCTCCACTGTGCCACTTCATTTCACTTCACACAGAACAGCAGCACAGCTGAGAGGAGCATGACCAAAACTGAGGTGCATACACAAAAATGCACACATGTACGGAATCAGCAGACATCAAGCTGAACGGTGTGCACTGAAATGGACAAACGACAAACAATTCTGGCAAATATGTGAACAAATGACCGATGCAGTGAATCACGGTGCAAGATATAACACACACAGCACTTTAACGATAAAGAAGGAGTGGATGATGTAGACATACATGCTTGGCAACTTTACACTAGAAGCCATTATTTTTTAATTAAAGCTTTGGCATTTTATGGTATGTTTACGAGTTAATGAAAGCAGAAAGAAAATGTGATAACCCCACACTCTATATAATAGATGGATGTAGCCACACATTGTCTGCCACCATTTTGGAATCTTGGAGCTAAAAGCTGCCATATTTAGACTAGAAGATGCTAAGCCATCAACTAACGCTAGCAAGCTTCGTTAGCTGCAAGTTATTATGAGGGTTGGAAACTGTAGAGACCAAAGCTTTTGTTCGTAACAGACAGACTTTCTCAAGGCTGAAAGAAGGCTCACTTTGGGTTATTAGATGAACTGCAGTTTTGGCATTCATTCACTGTTGTTTCTGCTTGGCGTTAACCAGATTTGGACCATTTAAAAAAAAAAAAAATATTGTGTGGATGTATCTCTTAGGAAAACACCATCAACATCAGATCAGTAAAAGCCTCCCTCTCGGTGCTCTCGCAACGCTGCTTTGTATTTGTCAAGAGCAACGGAGCAACTAAAAAATTCATTCAGGGTGTGCTTGTCAAATTAAAGCACACCCAAACGTGTAAAGAAACAACATCTCTCATATTTCCAACAACCAAAAGAAAAAAAAATGAACATAACCCTGAAGGAAGTAGTGCAATCAATCTGAGCAGGAAGCAGAGAGGGGAGCAAACAGGGATTCGGTTAAACAGCACAGAGGAACCAACGTTTGACTTTCTTGTGACCACTGGATGCACGCTATATATAGTTCTGTATGAGCATTAATAATTCATTGTGACCAAAGCCTTTAGAATAAGGCCCCTTGCCTGGTCCTGATCAAATCAATACCTAATTAACCCTAACAGCAGTAAGGAGTTAAGGAAGTGCAGGTATGTGGTCTCCTAGAACTGTTTATAGCTGAAAGCCTGGCTGTAATAGAGAGGGTTAGGGAGGAGGAGAGATGGTTTAATAAAAAAAAGGGGGAAACAGGAATAATATCACACAGTTTCAGATAATTTTTCCAGGAGAGATTAATCGTGGTGTTGTAGGTTTGACATTTACAAAAGTGGGCGAAGAAGTTACAAAAAATGGTCCTCGTAGAAATCCTTAATCCAAGTCGAATAAATCCAGGGTCATGAAAATGAGACAATGGGAGTGCAAACTGGAGGGAATAACTGAGCATCATTTACTACTCCTAACACTCTAATAAGCTAAGGTTTCAGTTTCTTTACAGGTTTTTATCCCTGCAAGGTCATTACATCCAAACCTTAACCCTATACAATCAGAATACATCCTTTTCCCCCATAAATCTTAGCAAGAACAAGAACAAGGAAAATAATCTTTCTGATACATATTCTACACCATTTCAGTTTTTTTGACTTGGACCTCCAGTATTTAACCCTTTAAAACCTGCAACATGAAATAACTGCCAGAAATCTTTAATTTTTTGATAATGGAGTGTTTGTTGAACCTTTAGGCAAAATATATAAAAAAATATATTATTTTTAATCTGCATATATCAGTTTTAGTTTGTATCACATTTACAATTTAGTCATTAAAAATATGTCATGCAATTTATATCATTTTTTGAGGGTAAAAGAGAAATCTCAAAAACTCACAAAAACGCATGTATCACATACAACACGCTTGGCTTTAAAGGGTTAATATTTTGGCCCCTAAATACATATCAAACACTCTTTGATGATAACCTGTTGAGACCTGTAAAATAAACGTACAGAAGTCGATCTATGAGAATTATTCTGACGAGGCCGTCTTCAGTCACGCTGATTCAAAGTCCATGACAACTGTTTCTCTCAAAAACTTTCATATTCTCCCACACCTGTAGCTAATCACTGTGTGTGTGTGTGTCTGTGTGTGTGTGTGTGTGTGTGTGTGTGTCGCTTAAAGCAGACACGCATTGCAACAATCTCTTTGTGGCTTTTATTGCCGTGTAACATGTTTGACGTATTCTGCTTTATTAACTCAGATTTTACATTTCACTCATGCCTATTTTTATGTTGCCTCATATTTGTTTATTTTCCTGTTTACGCCCATATTTTCAATTTTTTTGTTTTCCACTGTAAATCAGTCTTACTTTACAGATAATAAAAGGTGCTATATAAATACAATTTCTATTCCACATACAGCTGATGGAAATGGAAAGTGTTATTAAAAACAAAATGAAGTTTGGCTAACCCAGTACTCTCTGAGACGCACCAAACACCGAGCACTTTTCTCTATTACTTAATACTAACAGCCAGCATTATTTCAGACACTACAACCCAGATTTCAACTCTAAGACAAGAGCCAGAAGTGACTACCATTAGTAGTAAAAGAAAATCCTGAATTACACATAAGGTGGTAAATACATTACAGAGGGTTACCTGTGAACTCACTGCCCACAGTGGCCATTACAGCCACAAACTGTCAGTTTAAAGAGTTTTTCAAGGTCCTAAGAAGCAGAATATCATCAAAAGTTTAAGTAAAGCATTAACTACTACACAGATCTTTTTTAGTTCAGAAAAACTCGAGTATTAGTTAGTGGACAGCACAGCTAGCCAGAACACAACCATCCACATTGGGCGGATGGTGATTGACCTGCCTATTTAAGTTAGAAATTATTATTTTGTTAAAAAATAAAGTTGCAATAATGATTACAAAAATGTCTTGAAAAAAAATGAAAAAAAGCTTTGTCTGATCAGTGCAGTGCAGCAGAGCTCTGGTGTTTGTGATCTCTGCCCTCTTGAATATAGCTGTTCTAAATAGCTGTAGCAATTTAAACAGAGACTGGTGTTTAACGGTAAAAATAACATCATTCTCTGTGACATTAGTCTCTGCCATTCTTTGCACTTTGACCCTGATTAAAACATATCATCTGCCAGCGATAATGTGAGGACGCACGGATTTGGAATGACACAGGAGCATCACATGATGAGTTAACAAGCAGAAGCTCTGAATTTACTGCAAGAATAACCCGTTGTTCCAGATTTATCACTTATGTGAGGGTGGCCATTTTTCACACACCACCCCAAATGATTCAAATCATCAAATCTGAGATTTTAGACATTTATTATTTCAGTTTTCTGTTGATTTTACACATTTGCTTTTTTGTTTCCGATTAGACGCACTACAATAAGTTCACTAGCTGGTCTAAAATAAAAAGGTCAAACATACAGCCAGATTATAGTAACTCAGCACTAATTCTACACTTACATTTAACAGGTAGCAACAACTGCTGCTTGAAAGGGATTTGTTCTTTTTCTATTCTACATTGAATGCATAGTTTTCTAATATACTAAAGCTTGATAAGCCAAAACAAAATAAAGAGAGGCTGAAAAACAAAACAAAACAAAAATTAGCGATAAAAAAAAAGAGTGTAGTTGCTGCTGTGCAGTCAAATATACCGTAAAAGTATTTTATTTTGAAATTAAACTGGTGGCCACAAGAATTATTAAAATATATAGCAGGTAATAGGATGTAGCTGTATGTAATTAGCATGAAAACCTTTCTGCTAATATATATTAAGTTTGTATATGAACTGCATTTTGCCACTGTTGGTGTTTTTCTTTGTGTTCTCATATAAAATGTACAGTTTTGGCCTTGGTAGCTAAAGGAAATTTAGAAAGAAAATAAAACCTTTTCTGTCTTTTGTTTTTTAAAATGAGCTTCACAGCAATGTTGCCCCTAGGATCAGCTGTCTATTTTGACTGGATGATGTCTGAATGACTGCTACAAAGACATACATTTCTGTTTGACCTTACCACAGAGTCTAAATGAAGACTGAGCATCTGATTTCAAGGCTGCAGATGACACACAAGTAAGAAAGGATGCTTTAATGATGCACTATATTATAGTTTTCCTCTCTAACAAAAAGAAAAAAAGTCACCTTGGGATTAATATCACTGTCACCAGCATGGCTGTGCAGCTGTTTTAGCATGCTCAGACTGTTTAGTGTGTTTGATTACATATGTAGAGGATGACATTTTGTAAATTGAAAGCAAACTTTTATGAGGATGTAGAAATGTTAATGTAGGATTAGTGGTAGTTAGAACCAGATCAGCTGACTTTCAGCTGTTCACTTACTGAAGGGGCTTCACTGTACATGCTCAGTCTTGCAAAAATAGTCTTGCTTTTTTGTATCTCAGGATTTAAATATCATTAGTATGCAAATTCTGCAATATCTGATTTAAAAAAGTCATTGGCAAAATCTTTTACAAATATGGTGTCAAAGGGAGAAGAAAATATAAGATCAACGAGTCATAGGAATCTGAAGATTTTTAAAAGAAATCATTTTAGATCATAAACTCATGGTTTTAAAAAAAAGACCAGCGCTGGATTGCTGTTCACAAATTAAACATTCTTGCAAAGTGAGAAGTCTTTTGAAACACGGAAAATCTAAAGACAAAAAGAACTGTGAGACAAAACATCACAGCAGAGGGGAAAAAAAACATGAAATCCTTTCTTCTCTGCAGGAGAACTAATTTCAGCGGAACAATTGAAGCATTTAGTGCTTCTCTGTGCGTGAACAAATACAAATATAAAAGCGTGTTTACTTAGAGTTACAACCACCGCCGGCACGTTGTATGTATATGCATATACATGCAGCGTGTGCATGCATGTTTGCGCATGTGTGGGTGTGTGTGCAGGAGACTGAAGACGAGTATGAATAAAGCAAATATGAGCAAAGACTGGCCAAAGGCGTGGTCAAACAGAGTGTCAAACAAACTGTTAGAGAAAACAAGGAAGAACGCAACCTAAACATAGTGTGCCGATTCAATCTGACGGCTTCTCAGCAAACTAAATCCCTAATCTCATCTCATCTCATTTCTCTGAAGTATCCGGTGATGAGCTGAAAGGAGGCTGATGTGCGCTGGCAGCTATTTCTGTGACTAACACACCAGAACCACTGCACACACGTACACACGCTTGTTAACACAGCAGGAACGCTACAAAAGCAACTTAAGTCCGCTGGTGTCTCATAAGAAGGTGACTCAACACAGCAATGCACTGTATCACAACATGCAGCATACTTTGGCTTTGGTGCTTTGACTGTATCCTCTGAACATGCCCACAGCTTTGGGAAAGAAAGGAGAACAAAAACTAGGTCGAGCTCTCGGATTGGTTGACAAATCACCCCCTGCCGCGAAACAACGAACGACCGAACGAGAGCAGTGAAATTAGTCTCCTCCCCTAATGCACACACAAATATGCCGAGTGCATATGCACAGCTGACTCTGAACATGCAAACGATTGGTCAAGGCAAATTTGGCTCCGTGTCTCCCCACAATGCAGCGGGGCAGGCTTGGGCTCAGATGGGTGTGGTGAGGCTGCTCCAAATCTGTGCTCCCTTTTCTGTTCTCTTTGCTCATTTCTGCAGCTGAGCGAACGTCTCAGTGGGAGGAAAGAAAAATTCCAATTACTTCTCTAACTATCTAATTATTTCATTATGTGGTGGTGAGCAGGAAGGAGGATGAAGATGTCTCTCTGTGTTTCCTTTCATCTTCGGCTGATGACACCTGAAACTATTACCTCTGTGCCCAGTCCCTCTGCTATGGTTTCTAGTCATGCTGTCAAGTATTTATAGCCACTTTTGTCATCTTCAGTTTTCTTGACCTCCAACACAAACATTCAACACTTCTTGAGTTTTAGCTCTTCTGGCTTTGCATGTGTGCCCTCTCTCTCCCAGCCACCCTGTGAGAGTGTGAAAAAGTGAGAAGAAAGGGAAGTGCGGGCGTATGATGCCACATATGAAAGTGCTAACAAGAAGCTAATTGAAAACAATTAAAGAAGAAATGGGGAATTTATGCATTAGTGCAAATGATGGACTATGCAAGGCAGGGCCTCTTGGGGGCAAGCAGATAGTGGTGATTACTGATGTATTAAAGAATGGGACTGGTACTGTGTGTTTTCTTTTATTTTCTGCCAATTACTTTGTCTGCTAACGTGGTAAACTGTGGGGGTGTGAAGGAGGAGAAGATGAGCGGACTCTGAGGAAAAACAGAGTCGACTGATGCCGAACAGAAAGGTGTGACTTTTTAACATTTCTGATCATTTACATTTTAGAATTTGAACAATTAACACCACTATTATATATCTTAGATTTAATCCCTAGAGAAGTATACCTTGTGAGGAAGAGCCTGGCAACACTGGGAAAAAAGTAGTCTTAACAGAAACCTCCAGCCATGGACTTTTTCCAGAAGTCTTTTAGTTTATCTGTTTGCAACTGCCTTACATAGTGCCATCTTCCTTCTCAAAGAAAAAACCCCCCAACATCTTACTAACAGCAGCCCTTCCAGCTCTTTGTTTAGTCTTTTTGTAATTCGAATGTCATGAACTTTAGCATTTAACATGCTAACTGAGGCCTGACTCTGAGATGCAGTTTCATTGCACAGTCTGACCTTGGGGTGAATTTGAGGTGTCCATTTCTGGTAAGATCATCAGCTGATCATTTGATGAGCAGTAGAGGGATACTTAATTTTTCATAGGACTTGATCCTGTCAAAAGTTTTCTTTTCCACGTGATTGTAGTCAGTGCATTCACACTTGGCCAGTTTGACTCTATGGAAAACTACAGAATCAGATTGAATGCATATACCTCATCTTCTTGTTAAATCAAATGCTGCTCGCTGTTTTTACTCACAGGCTCAAAATCTATTAGTTGTTTCTGGTACAAGATTGAAACCTAGTGGGAAAACAGCCTTTGACACCAAGGCTCTGGAGCAGCTAACCACTCCAGCTCCGTTTAGTCGACTCTCCTTTAAAAGAAACATTTTCAAACCTGTTTATGTATTTTTATTCTGTGAAGTCAGTGAAGTGCAGTCATTTAAAATCTATTGCCATCTTATTTGTTTGAAAAGTAAACTGACTTTTTAAGCTGAAGTACTCCCAAAGAAACAAACTTCTCTTCCCAACTTTTTGGATTTAGAGGCTCATATTTTTCCATCACTGTGTGTAGCTTTGTCTTCTTAATATGTTCTCATGTCCTTGCAATGTGAAGCACTTTGTGAAGAAAAAAACACCTCGAAGCACTAAATGATTAAATGTTATAGACTTGACTAGATGAAGTGTAAAATAGGTCAATGTCTCAGTTCCCTTTACCGTGGCCTCTTGTAATGCTTCTGCACAAGAACAACACACTGACACATGAACTGTGTCAATACACAGCCAAAAGCTTAAATAATGATGAAAACCTTCACCACATTCTGCTGGATCCTTCTTTCAGCTTTCTTTAAAGAAAGTCATTTAATTCCTATTAATTTCTGAAGTACTTTCAGACCTTTGATCGACTCTGCTGACATTACAAACGTGCAATCCTTCTCTCCTTCCCAATGAAAAGGACAAGAGTTTCTCATTTCTATGGCCAATACCATGTTCCTCTTCATATAACTGTATCTTTCATTACAGTACAAGGTCGCATAAAAGAATAGGTGGGGGACTAACAGAAAATGAATGTCATAGAGTGCCTACAATAAAAAAAATAAAAATAAATGAAATGCAGCTAGTTTTGTGATGCATGGAGAGATGGGTAACATTTTTCTTGCTTATCAACCTCTCTCGAAATTTCTTTCAGGCAGAGCAATTATTTACAGCAGAAATGAAAAGAATCTAAATTGTTAGCTTGCAGCTGGGTGGGGAAAACAATGACAAAGAAACAAGAATGTTTCTGTTACTGAGACAGAGACCTTGCCTTTAAAGGTCATCTCAAAGCCCCCAAACAAGTACTCAAAATAATTTCCAAATGACAGCTATTAGTAATCAGCTGGAAACAGAAGAGAGCGACGGTGGTGGTGGTGGGATGTGCCCTTTCCTCGGCTGCAGACAGCAGGGGTGGGGCTGGATGGTCTCGGGGGGCTAGTCCCAGGTGAGATGAGTGGCACACCTGTAGCCTGGAGTAATCACTCCCTCCCTCTATTTCAGCAATGTGCCGAGGCCCAGAAGGAAGGCAGTAACAGAAGAGAAGAACTCAGCAGAGGAAGACGCCGGCATGGAAAAGAAGACCGCAAAGCTCAACAAGACAGCTCAGTGAGTGTTTTGCATGTGTGGGGTAAAATAAAGTCCTTGTGAAAAACCCACAAACAAGCTTCATATCACACTGACACACAATGAAGGGCCTGAAGCAGTGACCCTGAAATTGTGAGTCTTTATTGACTGAGCCAGCCAGGCAAAGACCACACTTCACCACACTGTCCTTCTCTTTATTCTTCTGTGTTTAGCCTTTGCGCCTCCTAACGGATGCCAACCAACCTCAAGTCATCATCCCCTCAGTTAGTTTTGCTGTGAAGAGCAGCATAAGGACCACCTGTCCCTTAGAGGGAGGAGTCAGTGCAAAACTTGGTGCAAAACTTTTGCACAACATCAGAGTGGTCTCGCCGAGTACGAGGACACCAATGCTGACTGAATGGTTTGGTGAGTGTTCAAGTAATTTAATATGATACGACCCTTACTTTCACCAGATCTGAATCCAACCTTCTGGGAGATTTTGGGACCCCCGCTCTTCACTCTCAACATAAAAGGAGCGAATGAGAAAACCAGAATGGCGTTTTTTGGAAGACTGGTGTTTCTGGGATTTGATGATCTAAATGACATTTTTCCCCCTTCCAGGATAGCAAAGCATAACAGCTGAAAACAACAAACAACAACAACACAAATGAGCCGTTCAACCAAATGAGAAACAGAGACTTGAAAAATCAATGCTAAGAGGCACTGAAGCTACTAAGTCTGCAAGTAGGGGCCCAATGCCCCCCAAAGACCCTTTATAATGGTGTATTTCTATATTCTATCACCTCTCTGAAATAGAGCAGGACCAGTATTCCTAAAGGTTAGTTTTTCTTTAATCTTTTACCCATTATCGGTGGCCTTTTCTTTTTCCAATATGTGTGTATAAAAGTGTCTACGCAGGAATAAAAGACCATGTGTTTGTTCCTATTTACATGTATAAAGATGTATACTGTGAAGAACTTGGTAATTGTGTATTTTAAAAAGGGCTTCATATATGCTATATGACATTATTATCAAAGTTTACTATTATAACTTAATTTTTAAAATCAACATTTTGTGATTTAAAAATATGACATCAGTAACATAAGAAACAGAATTCCTTGACATTTGTTTGAGTGGGGTTGCTTGTTTAGGCTTTGGCTGACTGCTTGGATCAGTCTAGTTGTTGTAATTGGGATGGCGTTATAACTATGCATCGCCTAAAGGGGAAATTGCCCTCTGATGGACAAACTATCCAATATTAGATGTAAAATGGTTGAAGGGTGTTTCTCCTGCCTCTTCGGTACTTTGTTCATTTTCATTTATGGGCCATAAGAAATGTATAAAAGTAAAATCAGCCTATTTATGAGTCAAGGTATTCACCTGTCTTGAGCTGGACTTTCTTTTCCATCGCAAAATAACCAAACAAACAGAAAACAAGAACTTGTACAAAGAAAGTTGGCTAATTATTTCCCCCCCATGAGGTGAAGACCAGCCTCAACCAACTTTTTAAGCTCAACAACAGAAAATAATTATACCTTTGGTAATTTGGCTTAATTGGTGACATTTACTGCTTGGTGTATAATTTTTTTATATGGGTCAGAACAGTCCAGTGAACAGTGATGCAGAGAGGACCTATTAGCTAAAACCTTTTCAAGACAGGGACATTTCCTCTATTTTTATTTGATTTACTGTTTTTTAAAACCTGATTGGTCCAACCAAAGGACAACATACTCACTTACTTTATAATTAATGCCAACCATGGAAAGAGGTTTAATTTCATTTTCTTGGACTTTGTGATTTTTCTTCTTTTAACCAAGTAAATTTCCTTGCAGATGTGATTTGCAGAGATTTGTTATGACGTGCTTCACGTGTGTGTCAGTTTGTCTAGAAATGAAAGGCGAGCAACCAGCTGACTGACAGCTCTGATAAAATGGTGCTTTATTATTACTATGTGGCCTTTAAAGTGCAGGAAAAATGATGTGTTCCTACTTTTCTTTTTGCACCATCCTGCTAATTGGCGAAGCACCAAGTTGCTGTCGTTATTCATGTTTACTCTTCACTCTTTGGATCAGGTTGGATTACACTCAACTCAAATTTTTGGAACAAACAAAACTAAAACTTAATCTGAAACTAAGTATGAAAACAAATATCACTGGTGCTTCTAACAAGCACTTGTTTTAATGTCTTATACCATATAACGGTATACATCAGTTTGCTGGCACTAATGCTCTGGGAGTAGGTCACAGAAGGGTTTTTAGCCTAAGAGCAGATGAGACGATGGTTTCAGGCAGCTTGGCAGACGGTCCGTAAGCTTTCTGTGAGAAGTGTTTGTTCTGGCACGTGGCAAAGTTTCAGCACTGAAAGCGGCACTGTGGGAAAGTTCTGTCGCTGTGGCACACGAGTCAACAATCACATGCTGTGCCTCCTCGTTAGCATCAAAGAGCTGTGAAACTGAGGTCTTTGTCTGCTTCATTATCTCCTTGTACGAAGCCTCTGAGCCCAATCTTCCACTGGTAATTACTATCAAGTTCTTTGCAAAGGGAGGTGGGGATTTGATGTTTTTTTTTCTTCCAGAGAGAAAAAGCGTAATAGCTCAGCTGTGTAACAAAAAATAATAATAATTTTTAAAAAAGAAGCAGCACAAATGAGTCGTTCTACCAAATGAGAAACATCCGGCCTCAAATGGAAAGCAAACAAGGGTGGCATCTAATCTTGTTAGCAGTGCTGTAGTTGGCCATGTGTGCTGCTCTGTCCTGCAGCATTCATAACTTCAACCTCATTATGACATCTGTCACCAGCTTCTCACAGACGAGACACTTTTTGGGGCTAGCAGGACCAGCAGAACAAACATAATCACCTACAGGTTCACTGGTTGGAGCTTCTCAGGGGTGCTTTTGTTCAGAGCTACCAGTAATGAAAGTGAAAACAGATAAATTAGAAGAAAAAGCACCAAAAACAACCTTACTTAAATTTGGACAATCTTCTCTTCGTGTTGTTTATGTACATCTGTTCATTGTTGTGTCAAACTGAGCTGACTCCTAAGAGGATCATCAGTGTGACAGTGCTGGCTCTTTAGCTATGACCCCGAGAGTTAACAGCAGTTTTTATACTGAAGTAGTCAGCAGTGCTAAGCCTGAAGAAACAGAACCATGAGCCCGTGTCCCATTTTTTTGCACTGGGAAATCATCCCCCAGGGTTGGCCTGACTGCGGCAAGTTCCACTGTAAGATCCTGCGGTGTCTGAGGGGAAATATTTGTGAAGCCTCCCACTGTGAGCTGCTCACAGAGCGCTGAAAAGGCAGGAGGTTTTTAGGCCACAGCAACCCCATCTTTGTTAACTTCCCACCCATCCTGTCAGATTTGCCTGCAACTTCACCCACTTTCTGGATCTAAAAGCAGTAGACATGCTGGAAGTGCTGGAAGTGCTGGCCAAGGATACAAATGTAAAGATGCTGTTGTTCCACGAATCTTAAATCTTAAAACTCCATGACCACACCTCATAAAAAACATAATTTTAAAAGAAGAAAAAAGAAAATCACATTTTTCTCGAAATTTACTAAATGCCATCAATGTTTTAAAACATTCCAGAACCCAGAAATACTGAGTTTACTGTTCCACAAGATTTTGTTTTTTCAGTAGATGCATCACTCACCTTTTCTTCCTCATAAACATTCTTCTGAGGGAGCTGGAAGAGTTAATTTTTTTGAGTCTTCTCACTCAGATTTTCCTCTGAATTTCAAATCAGCAATGCAGAACTTATTCTGGTCACAAGTCTTCCATGCTCACGCTATATGCCAGTAACTAATCCAATACCCAGAATGGACACAGGCAAATTCATTTTCACCACATGCTACAGTCCCAGGATATGTTGTCATGGATTTTTATGTTTCCAAAGTAACATAAAGTCTCCTCCACTGGTGAAAACAAAACAAACACAGAGCAGGTTTCTACAAAGTCAAAAGAATATAAAAGGCAACATGTAATATGTCATATGAACAGGCTGCACTAATCTCTAAAGCCTACACACTTTTTTCCCATTACACAATGATCCAGTGGTTTCAGAACCAGTAACAGACGGAAAGGGACATTCTCCTTTAATTTTGAGCAGTGCACAGGTTAAACAACTGATCTCATTTTTCATTAAATACTTAAAAAAAATCAGAGACAAAATTTGAGTTTCTTTTACAAACATTCATGAAAACCTCATAATTTTAACCTGACGTTCACTGTACTGTAACAGTGACACAGACACAGACTCACTCATGCGGAGATCTCTAATGAGATTCGGTGACTCACTGTACCATGGCACGCAACAGAGTAAAGAAGCTCCACTTCAACGCACAAGCATGCCACACACGAGCACACACGCGCTCAAATGGGTACACAAGCTGCGTTAAATACTATTTGTTTTGATTTCTCTATTTTTTTGTGCCCCAAAAGGATGTTAAATAATCTCATCTGGTTCCCACTTGACCCGCATTTCACTTGAATTAAAACTCATTCTGACCAGAGGCAGGACGATCGGGCGGGGGTGGGGGGGCTGAAAGAGAGAAAGGGAGAAAGACAGGCAGATTTGGAGTGACATCATGCTCAGCGAACAGCTGAGCTACTGCAGAGCAGAAAATCCAATTTGTCCAGGCAGCACCTCAGCCACCGAACACACCGAGGGGGCTTTTCAGCTCCAACGCCCTCCACCGTGCTCTGCCCCTCCCCCCTCTCCACCTTCCTTATCCAAACACAGCAGAAGAGGGGCGTGTTAGATATATTTATTTATTTTAAAAGCTGTTAATACTAGTGATTAAAGCCAGAGGCAAGGTTTGAGGTTCCTTACTAAGCACCGAATCAATGTGTGGATTTTTCTTTTTAAGGCAGAGCGTAGATGAGGGGACGGATGCGGGGATGCAGCTGTCATCATGTTTAATCTCTGCTGAATGCAACTTAGTGCTGGCATCCTAAACATGTCGAATAATTTTATATAACATTTGTTCTACGGCATACATTGTTAAGGACGAAACGAAGCCCCCAGAAAAGGCAGCATCAAACCCACTTTGGTTTCACAGATCCTGAACACTCAACTTGACTTTAAGCTGCTCTTGCTGCCCAGAAGGTTTCATTGAGATCTTTTAGAAAACTATTACAGTGCAGAGCCCCTGTGGTTTTTTTAACCAAATATGTTACTTCACTTTATTTTTTCCAGCTTTTTGTGCTTCTGCAGGTACATCAGAATGCATAAGGATATTATTGTTACTGCACTTTAAATGGTGTGATTATTGAACAGTGGTGCTAAAGAGCATCTGCACAATTTATCAGTGGGCTGATATTTTTAGCTGATGTTAGCTATTGATTGGTATCAGCATTAATAACAGTTGATAGATGAAAATTTAAAAAGTGTAGAGAAGAGACGAGACGGGAGGAACTGAGGAGTTGGAACGCCACAAACACAACTACCAGCTACTGCGGGATGAGTTGGGTAGATTAGAAACTAGTAAATACAGAACTCCACATAACAAATGTCATAGAAATCTGTCTCTGTTCTTATACTGGTTGGGTTCTATTAAAACAAACCAAAAAAACTATAGTAGTAAAGCGCAGTGTAAACAAGTTATACCTTGTACTAATGGGCGGTTTGAATTATTTACTCACAATTGGACAAAGCATCTTTGGAGTGTTCACTCCTTCCAGGGAATGCTCGGACCTGTCTGACTGCTGAGACCAGAAGCTGTCTGAAAACTGTGCCCCAGGCTACACTGACAGAAAGCTTAAACTGACATGCCCCCTGCCAATGAAAAACAAAAAATGCGTTTATCATTACCCTGCACCAGGTCAGGTACCCGCAGCAATAATTACTCATTCTTTCCAATAACTGTTTTTTTTTCCCCAGCAGTGTTTATTATACAAAATCTTCTTTTGTACCAGCTTCTGTGTTTTAGTAAAGCTAAAGCCTTTTTTCTCCCTATACACGTCTTTTTCGTTATACAAGATTACATTCTTCTGGCTTTTGTCCTCTCAAAACTCAAAAGAAACAAGACAAGGATGTAATCAAAAATAGAAGTGTCTGTCGTTGCTGTTGATCTATGTGTAGTGCTTTTGTTCACCTAGTCTTTTAACAGTACAAACAACATGACAAAATCTACTGTACAATGCATGCCTAGACTTGTATGCACACACTGCTGCTAAACATAGTGAAGTGTAACAAGATCCACTTATTTAACTACAATACAAGGGAGTAACATACCAATTACTTTTCAGCTTTGGATTACTAACACAAAGTATAATCAACAAATAAATGATGGTGTATTATCAGTGGCTACAATTAAACTTTATTGATCCCTGGCGGTATTGACACCATATAATTTAATTCTAATGCATTTAATTTAGTCGTACCTTTACTAGTTCATGCATTAAAAAAGACCTACCGTGGCTTTTCTGATGTTTTCTTATATCGTCTAAAACCTGACCAAAGTTTCAAATAATGAATTCTGCATAGGAGTATAAATACATTTTACATATATGTATATACATATACATATATATATATATATATACATATATATATATATATATATATATATATATATATATATATGTATGTGTTATATATATATATATATATATATATATATATATGTATGTGTGTATATATATATATATATATATATATATATATATATATATGTAAAATGTATATATATATATATATATATACACACATATACATATATACACACATATACATATACATATATATATATATATATATATATATATATATATATGTGTATATATATATATATATATACATATATATATATATATATGTATATGTGTATATATATATATATATATACATATATACACATATATATATGTGTGTGTATATAGTGTGTATGAGTTTGTAAGCAAGTAGTCCAAATGCTCATTTTCAGATAGTTTTGTGGGATTTTGACTCCATATGATGTTGGCGAGAGAGGATGTTCCTAATATGGTCATCTCAGGCACATAGCTCTGGCTGTGAGCACCAAGTTCCAAGGCCCTGCATGAGGAGAGGATTATTTTGAACTTTGTGTTATGCAAAGCTACTCTAGCAGAATCCAAGTCTAAAAAAGCTGAAAAAGAACATATTGGGTCTCCTATAGAGCCAAATCATTTTACGTTTTTCAAATCTTATCTTTATCTACGCACTTATATTTAAACAACAGGATAATATTTAACACAAGAACGTTTGAAAGGACTTAAAGCTGTATAATTTGAGATCTTTTTATTTCTCTAGCCTCTGTTTGTTTTTTGTTTTTGCAATCACCATTTTCAGAAGTGAAAAACACCACACAGCGAGGAATAGAAGCGTTTTGACATTTCTTATAGTTACGGAAACTTGCCAAAATAAAAGCTAGGGAAACAAAAAGTCCTTACAGTTTGTTTTGGTAACACAGTGGGGTATCAACAGTCCTTAAAGCCAAACAGAGCGGTGAATCTTAATGAGTGAACCCACCCTTCCTGTGTGTGCGTCATTGTTTAACACTACTACAGTGCCCCATCGCCTATTGTATTGTCTTACTGTGTAGTGTGTGGCCAGCGTTTGCCCGCTGAGCCATCGGGATGCCCCCCTGTTTCTGTTTTCTCTTCTCTTTCTTTATTTAAAAAGAGAAAAAAATCTACAGCTCAAGAAACTTTTTTTTTATTTTTAAATTTCCAGTGGCTTTAAAACATTTTTTCCCCACTTTCTGCTGGCTTTGACTAAATCTCTTTAGTCAGCCCCAACCCCTGTCCTCTCCTCTTGACCCACTGGGGCACGTGGGTAAATTCCTCATGAGATTTAAAGATTGAATGAGAGAAAAGAAATCGAGAGGGCCACACATACACACGCTCTAACACGGGGCTTATGTGATCACTGTAGTGTTATATTTGCCGAGTATCTGTGAGTCTTACACAGACAATAACACACTGAGGGGCATGGATTGAACGCGACCTTCAGCTGGAGACAGCAAAGGCCCCAAAAAATGGACAATAACTCAAGTGGAGAAAAACATGTTCTCGTTTCTTTTTCCTTCGATTTACTCATATTTTCTATTCTTCTTTATAATTAGTTTACTGTCTGTGTCCCTCACCTTTTTATTCCAATTCATTCCATTACATTTTTTTAAGCTGGTTTTGTTCTCATTTTCTATTTCCAGTCTGGTTTAATCTCGCTTCATTTTAAAAAAAAAATCATCTTCCCTTGCACAATTTCCTCTTTATTCCGATTTATTTATTTTCTTTCATTACATCCCTCCTGCTCCCTGTTCAGTTTCTTGACAACCTAAAACCTCAGTAAACCTTTATTCATTTTTAGTCCTCATTCCAGACGTCCACACCTTTTTTCGTTTGTTAACTCCTTTAATGCGCTGTAGTTTTAATCCCTCACTTAAAGATTTTACTCATTTTATTCCCTCATTATTTCTTCGCTCTCTCCAATAAAACAGTTGTTTGCGTTTCTCCTGTCCTTCATTATTCATGTTGTAGAGTCCCTGGTTCTTCTATCTGCCATGAGAGACTACACAAGACATTCTGCCTCCAACAATACACCTACTTAGCTCACACAAAGGCCACGCACACACAGGGGGTGAGAATCTGAGAGCTGAGAGGGATGAGCAGGCTGCAGAGCTTCTTTAAGTAACAAATAATAAATAAATGAGACTGATTGAAATTTCTTTTCATCTTTAATGTAATCATAATAGCTGCTCCATAAAATGTCTGAAAATGCTACAAAACTGTCCAACCAGTGATCCAAAATTCAGTTCAGTACAAAATCCACATGACTGATAAACTAAAAGTAATAAGTGGGAATGTGCAGTTTTCTCCCTAAACTATGCTTTTAGCTTTAATATTCGTCATTTATTTTAAGTTCTTTAACTTTTGCCTTCTTTCTCTGCCATGCTTTACACTTTTGTTCTCCTATACATTTTTTAAAAAAATATTATTTTATAACAGAACAGCTCATCTCAAGCTCTTACTGTAACTGTTTAACATTTGTTTTGTGTGAGAACAATGAATGAATTACAATATATATTATGAAAAATTAACAAATCACTCTTTAGGCCATAAAATGTTTAAAAACTAAAAAAACACTGGCTGAAATTTTGAAGAGTGAGAATGTTATTGATTACTTGTGAAGCGCCTCATGGGGATTCCCAACGGCAGAGAAAGAGGCTTTATGTTTTATGAGCACCACGAGATCGTCTGGCTGAGGCCTCTTGTTCCTGTTAGCTGACCAAAGATGAGATGTGATCGTGTCTTTGCTGTCAGCGCTCTGACAGTGTGGAAGAATCACTTACAGGATGGTTTTTTCCTTTGTAAAGTTTTTTTCAAATACATTCTTAAGTTTTGGTTTATATTTCACTTCATTCCATTTTACATTACAATTTTTATTAGGTATAAGCTGGTAATTTTGAAAACCTGCACAGATGCAAGCGATGTATGGCAATAATTAATATTGCTACTTTTACTACTACTAGTAATAGCAACAATAATAATGAACTGTGTAATTGCTTAAGCTCTAAAAAAAGATTAAATAATGTTAGCAAAGAATGATAACACAGCTCAAAGTAATATAAGAACATTTGTAAACATAATTAAATTTTAACAAAAGCATTGATATGTGGTGCATAGGTAGAGGAAGCTCAGGTAGAGTAAAGATGACCTTGTGAAAATTCTGTTTAAAAAGCCACTTTTTATACCTACACTGTCACAACATAAATGTCAGGATATTTTCTTTAGTCTTCAGCGCCGTCTTGCTCGTCTCCTCAGGGTGACAGAATAAACTGCTGCTAAAATACCAACGTGGAACGGCTACTTATGGTGGAAACCTATGGCGTAATAGTCTATAAGCTCAGAGTCCATGGAGTCCGAGCTTCTAGTCGCACAATCGGCTGCTTGTTTCACATTCACCGTTTAATAAGGTAAGTGCGAATTCAATTATTTCATTACATATTTGGGAAAAGAAGCCTTTTTCTTTAATAAGACACAAAGGATCTGGTGGAGCAGCAGCGATCCTCCATGAGCCTAGAGGGAGCGAGACACAGAGAGAGAAAAGCTGCCCGCTGCGAGGTCTCCTCCCCCGCTCGCCATAAACACACAGTGGAGCCTTTTACTGGGGGCTCATGCTGACTGGCTGATTGACTATCTCTATTTTTATGTGCCTCTATTGACGGACCGGGATAAGAGCGGAACTCACAGAAGCCATTATGGAGTTAAATCTTAAAAACTTGCCCAACCTACAAAGAGGCTGATTAATGCAGTCATCCATGTCCCACTAAGCTAACGCTACGTAAAGGATGCCCTTCCACCCAAAAAGCTGAAAAGACATGTTCAGACATTTGCCAGCTACAAGTCTAAGCAGCACATGCCCTTGACTTTGATTTCAAAATAAAAACAAACCAGGTATTTCTCTTTAAAAAAATGCCTGAACAAGAGATTGGGTTATTATTTATAAAGGCAACATAAACAGCTACACGATCAGCTACATGATTATAATTGTGTATAATTGTAGATCGAGAAAAAAAGCCCTATTTTTTATGTATTAAAAAAATAAACAATTGTTTGCAATTTTAGTGAAAATTGAACAGTTTTAAACATTTAAAATCATTTCATGTTTCAGAGAGAAAATAAAACTTAAAGCTGTGCAACACAGAATAAAGCTGTTGCACATGCTATGAGCAAAAACCCTTTTTTATCAGACAAAGGTAAAATAACCAGTGATTCACATGAATTCAATATTAATTAGAGCATAACTGCTCCAGCATAATTGCTCTAATTGTAATAAACAGAGCAAAGCCCTTAACAGAATTCAGATCCCCTTAAATGAATAATTCTGTGAGATACTGTAATCCGAACTCACAGATTAAATCATGGACTTAAAAAAAAGGAACTTTGCTGGCTTTAAATAATTTCCAAGATTTTTATTCTTGCTTTTTGTGTATTCTATCATTTAAAAAAATTGATACATTTTTAAAAATTGATTCATTAAAAATAGACCACAGTTGCCCAGCTTAACATTTACATTTACAAACTTGATCCTCTTTTCTGAGCCCCCCCCCAAAAAAAATCAATTTTGTTAAAGTGATAGATTTTTTTGGTTTTATTTGAATTTTTTTTGTCTACAACAGTATTATGATCTTAAATAATACAATCTTAAAACAAACTTCATTATATAAAACCTTGTATAGTTTTTTTAATGCCAAAAAGAAAAGAAACAAAGCATCGAGTTCTGCAGTTATCTGTTGATTTGAGCCTCTCCAATGAAATAAACTGACACTGGAGTTCTTGGATAAGTACGTAACTGCAGTAACTCTATATGCAGTGATGTTTTTTGACATAAAAAGGTTTCATAACTTAAGTGGAAATAAATTAAATCAGATTAGAAAGTCTGAGATAATCACATGTGAAACAGTAGTTTATTACTGAGTAGTTACAGCCCACAGGCCGCACTGATTCAACAGACAGAATCAGATCTCCGACTCTGGCTTTATGTGCACTCTTTGCACAACCCTATAGCTTATTTAAGGTCTTTATGTACTTAAGTAGCGATGCTAAGCTTGCCAGAACAAGAATGTGTGCAGGTGAAGAGAACAAAAAAACATTTTTATAATAAGATTTTATATTGACAACAACACCATCATCTCATAATCCACTGATACTAATTCTGCCCCCGACCCTGTTTGGTGTTGGTCGGAACAACATCATGTAGGTGCTGTTTCATGTTCACAATTACTGTTTAGCTTTTTAAAAGCCAAACACTGGACTTGTGCATGAACACATAAACACTAGGAGGAAATAAAACCACCATGCTGCGCACAGATCTAACAAAGAGCTCCTCGTTTGTACGGAAATCGTCCTTGACTTTAACGCAGTGCCGAGGTCAGACCCAAACACTTTACAGCAGCTTGACTCTGCTGGAAAGCAGCGGCCCTGTCAGCCCCAAGAACTGATCCCATGACACAGTGTGAGCTCTTTTATGGATACAAGAAAAAGATTCTAATGGCTTCAATTACACCTTTATCTGAGCCTTTTATCAACAGCATTTCACAGTAGACGAGAAGGCTGAATATGAATTGTACTTTATGATCAGTCAACAGGAAGGAGCTGATGAGTGTGTGTGTGTGTGCGCGCGTATCTTGACTGCTCCTTCTCTTTGAGCGGCTGCTATCAGTCTTGCGTATAATAATTTTTATTGCTGGAACTTATCGGGTTTCACAAATTTGCATCAAGCCCCACCCAGCAGTTTTTCAGGAATACTCAGAAATAGCAACCCCGGCACACGAGACGTCGGTGCAGTGAAGGCACAGACCTATCTGATAATCTGTTAATGCAACACACTGTTATATGTAATTACTGTAATCTGGGCCTCAATAAACTGTGCAGGGACATGAAGTTTTGTTTGCTGCTTGTGTGAGTTTATCAAACACCTGTCGCGTCACGTCCAGCATCACAGAACTGTGTGGCAGCACTGTCAGTAATTAAAACTACTAATTACTCTCTGCATTAAGACATGATACTGGTTATATTCTCATATAACTGTGTCTATTTCTCTGCACGCCTGACACTGAATTATCAAACACAGTTACAGGTTTGCAATAAAAGTCAGGAAGTCCATCACAACTGTCAGGACATTTTTATTGTATTGTCAGAAGTGGCAGACTGCCCGTCGGGAGCACCCACGATGAAAAGAGTAATATAGCAAACAGAAATGGGCTGACAGGTTCCACACATCAGCAGTGTCCCCAGTGCACGAGTACACGGTGAGCACATATGCCCGTCTCTTCAAGGCATGCACCATCTATCGGCTTCTCTCCAGTTAACAATTAGTCAAATGAGCCACTGAAATAGAAAAGAAAAACGAGTCCTAGTCTGGAACTAGGACAGTAAGTTTAAGTTTGATTTCATTTTCTTCAGTTTTCTGCTTAAATTCAGTGTCAGTGTTTACAAGCAAGGGTCACTGTACTGAAATACAGTGAAATACAGGCAACATATTGTTTTATTGTTCCTCTTATTAAATAACTGATCATCAAACACCAAACAGAAAGATTTTGAAGCGTTTCTAAAGCTTTAAACAACCCAATGAAAGGATTTTCTGAACAATATTGATGATACTAGTGGGATAATAATTACACAGGTCTCCAAAAAAAAATAATAATTCAGCTGCATGGGAAATTTTTGGTAAATTTGATGTTTTTTAGGGTGCTGAATCCAAAAACAATCTCCATTTCCCTCCATCATGTGAAACATGAGGACTTTACCTTAAAAAAAAAAAAAGCACAACAGCAATGAGAAAAAACTATATTTTATTACAATTAATTATGCATAATTCTTCTGAAATTCCTTACCTTTCACTATGAACAACATAAACCTGTTGAGACACGATCATCTGAGCTCCTCGCACTGCCACACCCAACGTACCACCCCCCTAATGACCTCCCGCAATTACTCGCATTTTCTTGCTCTTAGAAATATTAAATTAATGTAAGAAATTATTATTGGATATGTTTTTTTGACTCAAGTATAGGATACCAGATTTCGGTTTAAAAACGGAAATTGTACGCTTCATTAAACTAAAAACATGAGTTTTGCAAGAAAACCCGATGAGATGGAATTTTTTAAATATCTTTCCCGGTTTCAGTGAGTAAAATCTATAAGAAACAGACTTTTGCAGCTGATCAAACACACAAACCCACACATGTGCAATAAGACTGCTATACGTGCAATTCTTCTTCTGACGAAGTTGTGTTTTTGTATTTTCCTACTCAGTTGTATATAGTATTTGTATTTCTATTTTATTCTATTGTATATATTATTCTATTCTATTTTATTCTATTGTATATAGTATTTTATTTTATTTTATTGTATTTTATTGCATTCCAGTGTTTTCTAATTTCTGCTACATAACTTTGCACTTTTGCTGTAACAAAACAAATTTCCCACCTGTGGGACTAATAAAGGCCATCTTATCTTATCTTATCTTATCTTAAAAGATCCTATGCAGTTTTTTGGTTGCAGACCTGTGTTATTAATGAATGATTTCCAGTATGTTACCTTCTCTAATGTTTAATGTCCAATTAAACTAAATTACTAAAAACGCCCCCAGCTGCAGACAGTGGAGGGGTCACTATCCTAATCTTACCTAGGGCATCAAAAATGTCTAGAATTAGCACACAAAGGTTGGGGGATACATTAAATTAGTGTAAAACTGCTTATTCCTTTCTGTATGAAAGGTATAATTATTTTACTACTGAACATTGTAAAACTGGGAAAATAACTATAAACAACTGGAAGTAACACCGGGACAAAAGAAAGCAGGAACAAATGTGTCACCATCGATGTTTTACAAAGAAATTGCTATTTTCTCAATACAAAAAATGATGCTGAGGGAAATTTCATGAAATGAGAAAATTATTTCTGAGACATGTTAAAATTTGCTAATTTGACAGAAAAGCACCACCTTGATAATAATCTGGAGTTTAATGTATCAGTTCATCTGAACATCATTAAGCTTCAAAGTTGAGCTGAAGCACGCAACTACTAAACCTACATAATACAGCAAAACACAGATGTGCTCAGGTGCACGGTCGAGTAACACCTTCAAGCATTCAATTTCAGCAATCCAAGAATCAATGGATTTATAGCAAACAACAGCTGTTTGCTCACGAACAAACATTCGGCTGCCTGCAAACACACACCCACACACAAAACTAAAGACTTCAACTTTGGCCAGATGTGACTGAAATCTGATTAAGCTGATGGAACTAAAAAAAAAAAAAACTGTTGCAGCTAACTGTGTGTCTGTGGTCTCTGTTGTGTGTGGGCTTCTTGTTATATTTTCACATGATATTGAGATGCTCACAGTTTTACAGATAAAGGAAAGAATTCACAGACAGGAGGACAAATGAAGGAAAAATGTCTGCATTTATTAGAGGAAATTCCCCTAAATGCACACACACACACACACACACACACACACACACACAGATAGCTGTCTGCTGTCATAATTAGCCTTTCTAAAATACCGAAGATCAGCCATCTGCTTGAGTATCAAAAAACACGCATACAAAGGAGCAACTTGGTTTTGTAAGTTTAGAGGGGTTTCTGTTTGAACAGCATGTTTTCAAAGTCTTCCCAAAGCATACCTGTCTCAGCGCACTGTGATATCACTGCTGGGTGTGGCTACAGGTGCAACAGAAATGCTTTGGACCACACCCAGCTGCTCAGCGTCGTATTACGTTACATTTTAAAAGAAAAAAGATCACTGCTACAGTTGGAGTTTTCATTTATGTAAATTGTAACAATAGGAAAGCTGAACCCTTTTTAGCAGGCTCAAAACTACTAATGCATGTTTGGCTGTATACACAGGTCAAGCCTGGGGCATGAAATCACATTTTTTGTACCTCACTGCTTCACATGATCCAGTCAACATCAGCAGGCACGCAAACAGGTCAACCGTAAACTTCTAGTTTTGAAAGTGGCGCATTATGTTAAAGCCTAAATTCTAGTCTTCAATTTCACTTCAGAGTGGTTCAGATTCCATGTTTTTTTCTCTCCTATTTGTTTCCACGTGAGAAGCATTTATTAAGAATTTGACGTTTGGACAAGTCAAAAGTGTTACATGCAGTAAATTTCAATGAGTGAAACAAAAAGTGTTTTTCAAAATATTGTCACTTGGCAAAATCACTCACGCTTTGTCGATAAAATGAAAGGTTCATTTTTCCATAACATACATGGAACACTGCTGTGAGTACAACAGTTTTAATTTGCTCTCGTCGAGGCTTTGCAAGCTGAAAGCACAACAGACCTGAGAGAGCAGCCAAGCAAAAACATTATTTCCTCTGAAAGACAGAGCGAGAGGCAGACAGCAAGAGCTAAAAACTCCTCACCTGCACTGCCTACATGCACACACACACACACACACCATCATTACAGGAGCACCCCGTGTTGAGAGCTTGATAACTGCAGCCATTTGGAGCCGATGCTAAGTGCTGTAGTGAGTTTAATAGGGGGCGACCACGTGACGCGCACACACATAATTGCTGACACACATACGTATCGACTTTTCAATGCACACATACACCGATATGACCATATGTCTGCTTTTAAGTCGACTTCTCGCACACACGCAGAGATTTTACCATTTGTGAGTGCGCCGAAGTGACATACGCATATGGAAATATGCGTATGTCACTGCTGGCGCACATTGAACACACACACACACACACACACACACATCGCTGTACCCAGGAGCGCTTTAACAACTGGCCATAAATATTTCCCTTTTTGCAAATCAAAGGTCTGGTGGACTCTGTTAGTTTGCCTGTATGTTTGTGTGTGTGTGTGTGTGTGTGTGTGTGTGTGTGTGTGTGTGTGTGTGTGTGTGTGTGTGTCTCCGTGTTTGTAAGACTGTAAGTGACACAGTCAGAGAAAAAGGGAGAGGAGAGGGGAGCAGCAGTTCAATATTGACACAGCAGCAATGGAGCCTCCTCACATTAATATTAGATGATATTATCTCTAATATGGAGGAATGTTCTCTTCTTTTGCTCTACATACAGCACACACACACACACACACACACACACACTTCCTCTCGATTTCATGTTTCCATGACTTCAGAGAATATAACACTGACTTACATTTAATTTGTTGTAACTTCCCGTAATCATAACCATAACGGTTACCCCTCACCCTTATCTGTCCTGACCGACATAATAAAGACCTGTGCTTTTTTATCCCTTTAAAGAAAGGACAAGTCTCCATATCTTGACTGTGTAAATCAATTCAGGTCCTAACAACATGGGTAATATCAACACACACAAAGACATACACACAGACACACAGGAAGTTATCCTTGTCACGGTTTTATAGCCATATCTATCCTTGAACTGTTCCTTAAAGAGCTTTTTGCCCAATTTACACTCGCAGTCTAAACGTGGACAGTCCAAAGAGCTGCTGATACGCTGCGACACACCTTAGTTTAAAAATGTTCACGACTCATTAACCATATCCAAAACTGGCACATTGCAAAACAATGTGACCGAGATAAAGTTCACTTATCTGAACAGGCTGTTTTTTTCCCCCCAACCAGCACAAACTGAAAAGCACCAGAAAACTATTACAAATACTTTTAACTTGCCTTCATTTCTTTTTTTCTTCTCACACAAAGCTTTTCTGTTAAAACAGTCTCAAGATATTTGCAGCGGAATTTATTGTATCTTCTAAAATTGCAGCAGTGATTTCACCCAAATGGATTTTACAAATATCAGAAATCACATCATTCTTTCATATTCTTGCATAACCTAAGTTTTATTGGCTTATCTGTTCCACTGAATAGCTAACAGAGTAATTTAATTACATACACGTATTTTCTTTTGTTGCTGATAGTTTAATTCTCCAAGGAAAAGATAGTGAAATTCAAAATTGCTCCCGATGGATCTGTTTACAACGAGACTTCACAAAGTCACAGACAAGAAATAGTCCTTAGGTACTAATTGCATCCTCTTTTTATAAACACGTTTTTCTTTTCATATGATTCGCCTGAGTTTGTCCTTGTGGTTTTGATCTCTTACACCAATTATACAGGCTTCAGTTTCTTATTGTGGAACACAGTCCTTTATGAAAAAAAAGAAAAAGGCAGATAAACCGTAGCCTACGCTGCAAAAGGCTGTGACAATTCCACCCTCCCCTACCCCATTTTTCTCTTAGATGAACTTTGAAAGGAATGTGTCCTTCTGGTTTTGACCCTTACATTCATTACTATATTACGATGGGTTTCTCAGCGATGCACGTCACAGTGCTTTTATTGTTGTGTCAAAAACTGCAACACTGGCAGCTGAAATCTAATGAGCCTGCACAGTTAATTAACCAGAGCGAAATATGTTTTATGCAGTCATTTGAGTAAAGCATGCAAAATAACCACAAATTAGAGTCACAGTGAAAGAAAAAAATACATTCACTTCATTCATGTGCTTCAAATCTGATCAAAACAGATTCTGTATCTGTTTTTAAGCGATGAAAAAGCAATTACTTTGGAAATACTTTTTCCACACAGATGACAATTTATCTCCCAAGCAGAATAGAAAATGCAAAGAAATTGCACTTAGATTTTTTTGTCTCTATTGTGCAACTTTACATCTAGCTAATGAAACCACATGTTTGTGGAGCGTCTCTGTGCACATTTATAACAGCACGTAGCCTTCAGTTCCATTTATATTACAGAGATCTAAACATTTACATGAACGGACCACAGTGCCATGATATCTGTGTGTACGTGTAATAAGAACTAAAACATTTATTTAGAAAAAATAACATCGATACATTAAAAGATACACCAACAAAGAAGAAATATGCAGGGAAAAAAAACCCCACCTGCCTACGCCTCAATTAATACTGTTTGTCTAGACACGCACTCATTCTGAGGGTGGGTGTCAGAAAATCTACCAGAATAAAAAGTTGCTGAATATAAGTGCCTCTTGGCAGAAATGAAAAAAAAAAAAAAAAGAATATGAGAGCTCCTTCAGCTGGCTGCAGACGCACAGATGGATGACTGATTTCTTTATTCCCACCTCTGAAAAAGCGCAGCCTGTAGCAACAGTTTGTGACATAATCTTGATAAAATGTCAAAATACTGAAGGCAGAATAAAAATCAGGCTAGACTTGGGAAAACATGTTTGAAAATGCAAAGGAGTGATTGTGAGAAAGAAAACGAGACTGATGCAGAGAAAGAAGGAGCTGAAAAGACAGATAAAGCAAGGAGAGAGAAGCTGGTACGCTATGATGCCTGAAGAGAAGCAGAGGAAAAAAACATCTATGAACAAGGCAAAAGAAAACAAAGTAGCCATGTGAGTTAAGGAGCAAAAAAAATGTACTGAGTGGTGAGAAAGAGGAGATGATGCTGATGATGCAGAGAGAGCAGCAGATAAAAATACAAGTGACATTTCTCTTGATGGTGACGGGAGCAACGGCGGTGGTGTTCTCTGCCTGACCTTCAGCTTTATTGGTGTGTGTGTGTGTGTGTGTGTGTGTGTGTGTGTGTGTGTGTGTGTTCATGCAGCCTGGTGGGCTCGACACCTAACTGAGGGTGACACGGTCACACAGAGGAGAGCTTACAGCCCCCAGTTCTCCAAGCCTGCCCGGTCCTTGCACGGCACAGCTGGCTCTGTCACTTTCACTTATCCTGCCAGGCTCCAAGTTCACGTTAACACTGCGTGTGTGGCTGTGTGTCAGTGTGTCCGCTACAGTGCTGAGTAAAAGCCAGATGAAAAAAATGATTTTTTGCTCTCCCACTGTAATCTGTAACCATAAATAAACAGTGTCTGTACATTTTCAGCCAGGGTTACTAGGCTGGCTGCTGCTGGAGTTCAAGCAAGAAGGGAAGCTATGACATCTTTTTAAAGTTTTAGCTGAGATGGCAGCTTTAACACTTATCATAATGCAAAGCATCAGAAATTGCGACTTGGACTGTGGTTTAATGTAATTTCATAAATTATGAGCACTCAATTCATGGATTCATATGAAAACTAATCTGTCCAACTGAGTGTTATCTGAATAGGTTGTTAGTTAGACTACCTAAGCAGGCAGACTGGCGTACAATAATAATTCACTCCAACTTTAAATGTAATTCTAAATTCATATATTAGGATTATTTCTTTAGTAAAGAAAACCAAACCGATGCAATTAATGCATGAATGAATGGGTGTTATGTGACAAATAGTATCAGAGAGCAAATACCAAACACAAGTTTCAGATGACAAAAATTTAAGTTTTTTTCATGACAAAATTACATATTTTTACTTGGCTGGAAACCTGCAAGATGCTTTTTTTGAGGCGATAATAATCTAAATCTAATAATCGACAATTTCTGTCTTTGTGGAACTCTATATGAAAAATGGAAAAAGTGACGGGAAAAATATAATAAACCTTTTTAGAGCCCGAACTCAATATTCTTGAAAACAACTTGATTTTAGAAAAACAAAACACATCTCCATATTTCACATCTGCTTTTACATTAACCTGCTAATGCATAATTAAGCCTGTTGAACTCATATTTTTCTCTGTTTTTACACAGCTTAAAACACGGACTGCATGCATTCATGCTTTTCACACATTGGTGGCTGAAGCAGTAACACTTTTATAATACATTTCCCACTTCCAGGCCATTAACTAACACTGCTTATACTTATGCTCTTCTACTGAACCCCGGTCCCCCCAAAACAGCCATTAGCAGTTCCTGAGAATAATCTGTGTCCTCAACTTAACCACTAGACATGCTACATAGAACTCAAATAAAGATAAATTAAGCAGTGCCATTTATAATACCATATAAACAGCACTTAATTCATTTCTCTTTCTATTCTTCCTGCTTTTTACAGCAAAAAGGCAAAAAAGCAAAGTCTTCTTCTTTCTGTTGATTCTTTTGTGTTGCTGGCATAGAACAACAACAAAATAAACATTAAAAAAAATCTGTTATTGGCTACTGTCCAAGGTGTTATTGTAACTGCTTTAGCCAAGATATTCAGTTCCCCAACCCTACAAGTTTTTTTCAGTTGACCAGAAAATATCAGCATACAAAGAAATGAATAACTCAATACAACCTATACGTCACCATGTCTGAAAAACAACAAGAAACATACATGAGAGCACACCTACACGTGAGAACAGAGGAGGAAAAACTGGGCGAGTTACTGTAAACTATAGACAAACAAAAGTGAGAGTTAAGGCATTGCTGAAGAAATGGCTCAAGTCTCAGAAAATCAGCGCAGTGGCTCGTCAATTCACAGGAAATTCACAGGAAAGATTATCTGCTCCCTGCAATGAAGCTTTAAAACGTACTTTTACAACGCATAGATTTTGTAGAGGCCACATAATCAATAACTAACCAGAAAGATAATAAGTGATCTGAGTAGTTTAGGAACAGCTTAAGAATTTACAGAGCAACTACATTCCTAGACCGGGCTTTAAACAACAACAACAACAAATCAGATTTGTTTTTTAAAGATACCTTAAGCCACAAAACAGGTGCTGTAGGTCAAATATCAAATATAACTTGTATTATGCACACTATTGTTCCACACTGTTGCATTGGGTTACATTATTTTTCCTTCCATAAACACCACCAACATACAAGACACTGCTTGTAAAAAGACTTACTAAAGCACCAAATGTCGATTAATCCACCACTGAAATAATCCCCAATAAACGCACCATTTCCTCCTGTCGGAGTAATATTTCCTCAGAAAAATCCAATGTCCAAATGTTTTCGTGAGATTACTGAGTCTTAAAAAATGTTTTTGCATTGTTTAAGATTAAAAATTGGAAACCAATGGTCTTGGAGCATCAGGGAGGCAGACTGTACTGAAAGGCAGTTAATGTGTTGTTGGTTCTGGTGATTTAACAGTGATTTACTGTTCAAACTATTGGATAAAAAATAGACCAGCACCAGTCTGACCTTTAAATAATAACATTGCTTTGTTGTTTCTTCATAACAACAAAGCAATGGGCCCCAAAAATGTAAATTTTGTCATACTGCCAGAAACTGCTGACAAGCTTCCACATGTACATAACATTACTCCCACATCTGTATTCCTGGTAGACTTACATTATTTTATATGATGCTGACAGATTCCTTCAGGCTGTGGAGACACTGTTTTGCTTTTTGTGGGGTTTTTTTTTTTTTTTAATTCATGTGTTTTGTTGTTTGTTGTTGCGTCTTCTTCTTTTTCCAACCAATATTTCACAAGAGTTTTTCCTAACTACTGCAATAAAGCTTTAACATAGCCTTATCGGTATTTTGTTTGTTTTCCAATGAATATCTGAAGCTTAAGATTCCCAGACATGTCTGACCATGATCATTAAAACTTTGAGCTTCAAATTAAAAAAAAATAAAAGAAAAAACAAGAAAAAAAATTATGTTTAAAAAAAAAGGCCCCACGTGGTTTGTAGAGAGAGGCTCAAATGCTCATTACAACCGACAGCACAGAGACTATTGACAGAACAAACAAAATACTTTAACTTTCCTTAGCAACAGGCTAAAAATGGACTAAATATCTCAAGTTTCTTTAAATATGTGAAAGGTCATGGATTTTTTTTATTTCAAACTGCTCTACAGCCCTAAACATTATGAATGTGCTTATAAAGTAATCTTATTATCCAATAAAATCCTCACAAAATTATCACATAGCTCTGAGGACTCAAACAAAACATTTAACAAACATGGATGCGTAAATGTAAACTACACAGAGCTCATTCCTATTTTTTATAGACACTAAATAAAAGGAAAGAGTTAGGTAGTTATAATGCTATTGTGTAATTTAATGTAACAGTGTATTAGTTCATTAAGAATAAGGTGCTGTTTAGAAACTTTGAAGCCCAAGAATTTTAGTATTATGAGTGATATTAGTGAGTAAGTACGTTCCTACAAATATTTTTATTTTAAATTAAACCTCAAGAAAATGTTTGAGCTGTATACGGGGTCATGGGTTGTGTTGAGTACTACAATGAAGTAAGAGCACATGCAAGTGGGCTAAGCCATTTAACATTTAATATGGCTCGAGATCTGATATCTTCTTTATAAATTTAAGTTTTCGCATAATGCATAAGAAAGATCTGGACTCACCCCCTAAAAACAGAATGAATCCTCTTGGGACAAAGAACAATCTCATTTCATCTTAAACATCGTGAGCTCAACAGACACTTCCACAAGAACACCAAATGCCTTGTTCCAACAGAAGGTCACCTGCACAAGAAGCTTCAGCTATTACCACTTTGTGTGACAGAATGACAGTGAGGTCAGACTTCCTCGAGCAATGTGAGTCAGACCCTAAAACCCCATGGCTTCAGATGCCATTGCAGGGGATGACCCTCCGTTCAGCTTTTCATACAATGACTGGTATGTACTTTTAATGACGATGACATTGCCAAGACTCCATCCACGGTTGATGAAAGTGGTCAACGACACAGGGACTGTGTCATCACTTGATTACGACACAAAGGTTAAGCCTATTAGCATCGGCAATTAAGTAAGAGTAAAAATGGTGAGCTAGCAGACAGAAAAAGAGTTCAAAAATAAGAGTGGCACTGCGAGCTCTGGTTGGTTTAGTCACTTTTTCTCCAGCCTTTGTCCCCGTTTGTCTTCACAAAAACACACTCCCACGAAACTATTACAGTAATAAAAGCACATGGAAGCAGTTATGTTGAGCATGCGAGCTCAGATCATTCCTTCCTCTCCGGTCCTGTCACACATTGTTTTGATTTTACACTCTGAGACATTCTCTGATGTTCACAGACACTCTGAGCAGGAACTAAGCTCACTAGCACACAAACGTAACTTCTCAGGGTCCAGCATGTGACTTGTGTGTTACAGAGGCATGCGTGTGTCCATAAAGTTACAATAATGCTATTATGTTTCACTTTTAGCTCTTTTTTCTCCACTGAGTGAATTGTTTTCTTTCAATCTAAAATCAAAAAGCTTCCATGCTAATGACATGTTGGCGTGTGTGTCTGTGTGAATGCGTGCCACTATTTCCATGCACAATCATGCACGTGTTGAACATGCATGAAACAAACCAGCACATCACTGGATATAGTGCTGGAAACTGGCCTATTACAGTCCCTGCTCACTGATTGTTGTATGTCCAATTTAATCCATATATTTTTAAATGGTGTATCTTAACTTTCTTTGTAAATGTTTCTTTGTTCTGAGGTGAGAGACTCCATGTTAATCATTTGTATCTAACAGAAAGCAACTAATATTAACGAAGCAGTTTTGTTGTCCAGCATGTTAGTTTTGGTTGAGGAATGCACGAGTGTAGAAATTTAGCTGTTTTTGTTTAAACTGTCCCAATCAAACTTTTTTAAAAATTTAATTTTGATAAATTTTATTTGTTTTTCTTTAGGACAAAGTTGAAAAAGAAAAAAAAAAGAGTGACTTTTTGTGAAACCTAAGGTTATTTATTATATCAGTAATACCAAGTGCCAAACAGTGCTCATTCTTAGCATGTTCACAGCATAAATTTATGTTTAAGTTAAGAAAGATTACATCACTTTGATTCATATTCATGAGGATCTCCTGAAAAGAAACCGTGTGCTTCAACAGTTTTTTTTTTTTTGTGAATCAGGAGTGGAAGATTTTCCTGTGTCTCCATGACCAATCTCATGTCCAAGGCAAAATCATAATGAAGTCCTTTTCAGTCTTTGAATTGCAAATAACTGCCCATTGTTTCTGTGTCATTTGCTGTGCAAACCTCATCCATCATGTCTCCTCCTAGGATTTGTTGTATAAAAGCGGCATAGCATAGCAACACTCCCTCTGCATACCTTCTCCCTCAGTGTCTCCGTATTGTTCGTACTCTCCCATCTGTTTCTGTCTACCAAGAACTACATTTCCCAGGATGCAACCGTGCACGGCAGTGGCACACTCTCCTCACTGGGCATGCTGCCATGCCTGGTGGGTAAAGAGTCTTTAAACAAACATGCAAGATTAAACCCAACTTAAACACACACCACACACAGCACGCTGACTTCAATGGACTAAAAGCAATGTATAGAAAGCAAACATACAAGAAGCAAATGATCAACTTTTCAGTTTGCAGTGATGAAATCTTTCTGTACCCATTTCAGTGTTTTCCTGATTAAAACTTTTTATAAGTTATAAAAAGCATTATTGCTCACTTAAGCCAATAATATAATATAATATAATATAATATTTAATAACTATTATTTATTATAACAATTACTTTAACATTATCGTGCAGAAAAATGTTACAATGTTTCCTTAAATCAGAATTTGTTTGATCGTGCTACCATTATTATCTTCATATTATTAGCAGTACTAGAAGTTGCAATAACAGTATGTATCACTGTCTAATAGGCTACAGTTGGATGTTGTATGAGGCAATATTTATATAGCACATTACATAAATACAGGTATAGACTTGTGCTTTAAAAAAAAGAAAAAAAGGAAAGAATTTACATCCCCAAAACATTTAAGACCAGAAGGTTTTAAACCAGCTAAAATTTTAAGAGCTGAAATTACAAGGTAAAGGAAAGTAAATAAATACATATTGACAATACATTCTTTAAAATTACATTCTAAATTAAACGATTCCAAAAAACAAAACAAAAAAATAAAAAGAAAATAAGATATATACTCTTATCAATGTCTTTTTAAAAGACATTGCTGACTATTTCATGTAGTAGAGAATTTATAGAGGGGCTACAGCTAAACGGACCTCTACTAAATACAAAAATGCATTCTTGGTTGTTTTCTCAGCCACCTTGTCTGTGTATGACCTTATTTAAGATAAACAGAAGCAAATGGAAAACTATCCTGTTTTTTTCCTCGAAGAAAATGCAAAACTATATAATAAAAAACAAAACGCCATGTTTGTAAAATAGTTTGCATGCTAAACTGCCATACCTCCCTGCGTCGGACGTTTTGTCTCTGTGCTAATTTGAGTCCCAAATCATAGACATTAGGGCTTTTATTTATATATTCAACAATTCTGAAACAGGGCTGTATGAAGACTGACTGTTGCCTCCACCATTTTATCCACTTCTGCGGAAAACGTTGGCTTCGTCACACTGAAACTGACACAAAGTACATAGTGGTACATGGTGACGTGCAACAGGCAGCAGCTGATTACAGTATTTAGCGGTGACTGCACAAATGTAAAGGTGGAGTGACTCCTTTTGCTTTCATTTTGCAGTATTTCAGTTAGTACAGCAGGTAAATAATTTTTTAACAATAAAAATGTATGTGGCAAAAAAAGATCACATTATCTGTTATCACTTTACCGCGGTTACTGATTAATATACTTGATCATTTCAATGTCACTGACAAATAAAATAAGCGATAATCTCTAAAGTTTGTAGATTGTGGTGTCACCTTTATTAATGGGCCATAACAAACATAAACTTCCTGTACTTAAAAAAAACATCATAAAGTGAGTTAACACTTCTTTTTACCGTAAATACCTTCTGCTGTTGATTATATAAACATGACATCCTGCTGCTGCAGGGGTTTTTGACAAAGATCTTCTTTCATATTAGCCTGTGAATGAAATGACAAAAAGTGCAGATTTTTCTTGCACGTGCAGCTGCCTGTGCACTGTCCCTTTAACTGTGAACCATGGCAGCTTACTACTGCTTAACCGACTGTTCACCCCGCTTATTAGCTCATTAGCTGGTTCCTCTTGTTCCGGAATACCAAGGTGCTACTTTGTATTAATTAATTGTTAATGACAGTCTGAATGGCACACACTTCCATTCCATTAATGCTGAATTCCTACAAAGAAGAGGAGATTTAAAACAATTAAAGTATTTCTTAAGGTTAATCATCACAGTTGTATGATTTAGCGCAGGTTTTAACTCTCGCACACTTCTTAGAGGTGAGAAACGAACAGAATGTCCTCAATCTCCAAATATAGCCTCAATTTTAAGGTCTTTAGTTGCCTTTACAAAGGCAGAAGTACAACACACACACCTAAGCTACTCCGCACCATTAATCAAATACTCTGAAAAACACATTGCTCAAATATGACCTTCCGCACAAAAGCAGCCACTATTGAAGAACCAGAAGGAATTCACTAAAGGCGGGTCCGAGTAAACATTCCTGCTGCTTTAAAGCCTCAGCACCTCTCGCCAGTGCTCTCTGTGTGTGTGTGTGTGTGTGTGTGTGTGTGTGTGTGTGTGTGTGTATTCCAAACACAAGCTCCAAACAGTGCATGAGCCCACATGGAGATCCAAAGAACTGTACCAGGGAGGTCAGGTAGTTCACATAAGACAAACTCACATGCATTAACACACAAACAGTGGAACACTTACATAAATTTTTGGATTGAGCAACGAGCACCGTGTACAAAGTTTAAGGAAGCAGAGGACTTTGGCCTCTGCTAAGATGGAGAGGGAAGAAAAAACAAAGCGAGAGAAAGACAGAGAACAAAAGCGCTGCTTCCTTTCTCTCCAGCTTAGGATTGTCACACTGACCTTCATCTGCAAGCTTGAAGAAAATAAAAAAGTGAAAAAATAAATAATTAAGGGCAGACAATAAAAGAAAACGTGTTTTTGAGAGGCTTTGGATATAAACTGTTTAATGACTCAAGCATATATAGAACTCCAGAGAGGTTCAAAAGTGTAAACCTCCCGAACCCGCAGCAGGCTCAGTTTTTCCATAATGAAACAACAAAAGAAAAAAGTATCTACATTTAATCATCCTTGGATGAAGGCTAAGGTGGCCTAGAAGAAACAGCTTGAACTAGGTGTAACAACTAGCACAACAACAATTTAGATGCATGAAGCAGGTCATTTATGTTTTGTTTTTTTTAATTAAAACATTGCTTAAACTATTAGTTAAATCCACTTTATGTATTAATTAACTGTTTAACCTCTAAATGTAACCAGGACCGCTCTGAATAAAATAAAGTTCATATGATGGCCTCAGTAGCTTTATCTAATTGCTCAGAGTGCCCAGCCCTGCTTACAGACTACAATAACAAGCATCCCAGTCTCTTATGTGGTTTTCAAAGTAACCAACACTTCTGGTCCAGTACTCACAGATAATAATTAGTCTCTCCCCATCACTTTATGTTTCTGTGCCAAACATCCCAGGGGAGGAAAACAACAAAGAAGTGACTTCTTTAAAAAAAACCCAGAATAACAACAACAACAACAACAACAGCCATGCAAAATGGCTTTTTTTTAGCAAGTCACCTGCCATCCTCCTCTCTTGAGAAGTGAAATGAATTTGTCCTTGAAAGCTGCCATACTTTCCAACAGCCTGCAACAACAAGATGAAATACTTTTGGTGCTTGGAAACAAATTCAAACTGTGGGATAAAAGACACAAGCGTGTAAGAGAAAGGATGGTGGCTGGGATCTTTCAGGTAGTTCGGCGTGTTTGAACGAGAGGCAGGACGCCACTGTAAAAAGAGCGCGTCACTCGCTGAAGCGTTTTCTGGATAAATAAAGGTTCTCACGCACATACGTGCCTTCTGTCGACACTCTCTTTAGCGCCAGTGGTGCATTTTGCTTTTTCACCGATCGCAACCCCCCACCAAAGAGAGCAGCCCTCCTCCCACGGGGCTCCTGATTGGCATGGATCAGCCCCTAAGGCAGCTCCAAACATATACTACAGCGGCAGAGGGTGTGTGTGTGTGTGTGTGTGTGTGCGCACGCACGCATGTATAATGAAGAGTGCATGTAGAGATTTACAGTGTTGGCATCCGGTCCGGTCAAATGTGTGGACCGCTGCCACTCTCCCCCAACAGCTCTGGATAAATGTGCCATGTTTTGTTTTCCTTTTCAGGAAGCCCATGAAAAGAATTAGCAAGATGAGAAAGTAGCAGGCAGATCTCTTGGGGCGTCCATCTGTCCATTACTGAAATAAAAGCTGTCCACTCGAAGAAGGAGGCGTGATTGAGGGATGGAGGGATTTTGTTGACTTGATAAGACAAGGATGGAGCGCAGTGGGTAATCAAGGGAAAGGCGGAGAGATAGAACGATAGAAAGATGGACAGATAAATAGAAATCACTGGGATTTATTCATGTATTGACACACTAAACCAAAACGGATAAACTTGCCCATCACAGTTTAACTGTAATTGCAGGAGACATTTGCTGTCTTTATAGCACATGCTGCCAAATCCTCTTGCAAAATCAGCACGATTCGCCTCAAACTCATTCATTAATCAGCAGTAAACAAAAGGAAATTACCCGGAAACACTCAGCTCAAAGGACAACTAATCATGTGACAGAGATGAGCACTTAAAGGTGGAAAAGACCTGTGAACTACTGAGCTACCCGCAGAATGTTAACCAGCAATGATTTCACCTAAAAGAAAAGCTGAAGTGTCACTTTTTCTTTCCTTAATTTTGTCAATATTTCTGTTTTTGAGCTTATTCTACCTTAATTGCTAAAATCGCCACACATTACTCCAGACTTTACCAATATTTTTGGACTTGTTTGTTTTGGATTGCCTTGTGTGTGGTGTTTAATACTGCAGTCCTCTCTTGACTGGGTGTTACTTGGTTAAATAAAGGTTACACAGACATTGCCCTTGGGTTGTCTTTTACTCTTTTTGAGTTTTTCTTACATTGTGCATTGATAAAGTTCATATTAGGAGGCTAACTCTATCACTGAAGTGTGCTCCTTATACAGTATATCTGTAAGCCTGATGTAGGCCTGTCTGAAATCACTCTTATTCTTTTCTTTCTTTAACAGGATGCCCACTGTTTGAAAACTTTCACCAAATATTAGATATTAGTGATGCACAAATATCATCCCTGATGACTGATATCGGTATGAGCAATTAAGAAAGCAATCAATTATCAATATTGGTAGATAAGAAAGGAGAATATAGAAAAAAACATTACATCAAAAATTACCACAAAAAAATAGTGCTGGCCAAATTGTTATTTTGAAACATCAGTAATGGCCCAGAACGGCACAATCGGTACACCACTACTAGCTATGCAGACTAACTCAACTGCTGCCATCAGTACCGCGCTTAGAAATGTTGGAAGATTTAAGGGGAAAAAAAGCAATCTGCCACTCACACTCACACCTCTTTCTCTCTATCTCCGACACAGTCTGTCTCTCTCCAGCACTGGCACAACCTTTCAGCAATCAAATTAGCTACACTCCCTTCCCCAGAATATGTGTCAAAGGAATCAGCAGTTGGGCTATATTTGCTCCCAACTCATAATGTTAACCTTTCTTTGGCATATAGGCCCTAATTTATTATCAGTGCAGCACGGGGTAAGAAGATGAGGCTCGCTGTGTCGACAAGTCGCATCCATGCACGTCGCAGTGCAATGTAATAAACTGTAAGGTGTCCATCTTTCTTGGCTGACCTTCTTCAACCAAATGTCCCCGCCACCGTTAACAATATGTTGTTAATAATAAGGCTGCCTCGTAAAGGTACGAATTCTCATGCCGGCAAACCTTCCTTATAACAAGGCTGACGCCTGGAGGCTTCTCAGGTGTCAAGTTGAGACTTCTGAGTTCCCTTTATGCCGGGATTTTGTTTTCAGGTTCAGAATGACACCTTAGAGGCTTAATGACAATAAGCATGGCGTTTTGTTGTACAGTAAAGTCAGTGAGTGTGTGTTACATTATGAATCTGGGCATTTTTCTTGTTGTTTCTGATGATTACGCCTGGGTACATGAAACTCAAGTTTAATGACTTTTATTACAACACTACTGATTTTTTTTCCTTCTGTTTCTAGCAGCACATTCCTCTGTGCAGGAAAACCCTGCTGTAAGTCACTAAAGTCACTGCTTTTCATTTAGTGTTCAGCACCTTTCAGTTTTACTGTTGGTAAGACAAACAGTTTCACTTTCTGTAACATTTTAATATCCAAACACAATATAATAACAGTGCCAACTCCCAAATGTTAACGAGCTATAAATTTAAAGTAGCCCGATTCAATTTTTTTCTTTTACACATCTTTCTGAAACTAATTCTCCAGCCTCTCATAGTTCAACAATGGATAAGACTTCAAAAGTAAAAGAACATGGCAGATTTCAATGTGAGCGCTGAGAAGCCGCTGCTGCCTCTTGGCCCAGCCCTACGACTCACCACGCACTGCAAACCAGTGAATGTCAACAAGCAGAAATGAAGAAATATGGAACTTACATGCACTCACATACAGCACCCCATACAGAGCTAAAGCATGCTGTAATATCCAGCTGTGAGTTCATTATTGAGCTTTGTGGTATCTGTGTCCCCTGTGGTATCACTGTGATATTACTACACAGATTCTAGATGCACAGGAGCTTGCAGGGTGTTTATCATACTTAAGGTATCGCTATCAAATTTAGTATCATTACAGAATTCCTACGGCGCCTTATATAATCCTTACTGAATTATCTGCATTGCCTTTTTTCCGGTGTTTATTGTAGGTTACAAGCATCTCCTTTTCATTATGAGTAACTGCAAGGACACCCCCCCCCCAACTGTGTTACACTTAGTGGGGAGGGGCCAGAACCATCCCCAAACCCTGTGACCCACCAAGTCATTTAAACAGAACCAATAATGTTATACGTTATACAAAGTAAAGGTAAAGCTCACCAAAACCAAATAAATAAAATCCAGTCCTACTGTGTGAACTTTGGAAGTCAGTTTGTGAGTAAAAGCTACACATGAAGTCAGTGAGAAATCCAAGTTCAAATGGAAAACAAACCAAGTCTTGTTTCTGCTTTTTCTTTCCTGCTGTTTACTGTGATACTTTATGGCTTTATGCCGAACACATCAGCTGAAGGTCAGAGATTAGCCATCCTTTTAATTTACCGCTAGCTGCACTCCTTCGGTTTGACCTTTTCTCACTAAAAGGCACCAAGAGCCTGCTCGGAATCAGGCCAGGCTATTAAAAAGCGCTCGAACGGGTAAGTAGGTGACAGGTCAAGGCTCAACATCTGGACACCGAAAAGCATCCAAAAACAACTGGAGCAGCAACACCCCGACTCCTCCGCTGCCGCTGTGCGTGATGCTTATTATTCTTTTTTTTTAATATACCGCCAATAAAAGCCGGATTGGGAACCAGAGAGAGACTCGAGGAAACCCGTGGAGGTTAGAAGATCAGAGGCGAAGAGGGGGATGATAATCTTGCCGTAACATCGGGAAAGGTTGATGTAACCGGATTAAACCGAGCTAATGAAATACACCACAAATGGACGACTGGGGCAGGAGAGGGGGTGGTGGGTGGGAGAGACGTATAGACGATGAAATCCAAAATAAAAGAAGAAACGAAGTCGAAGAAGGGAAGAGGTTCAAACTGATTTTTATCGGCTCTTCAATAAGATAAGACCTGAATTTTGCCGCTGTCCCAGCAGGAGCGACAACAAGCGATCATACGATGTAAAAAAATGTTAATGGAACTATTAATGTAAACAGCGAACCTGAAGCAGAGCTTTTTCCCCCACCACCACATCCAGGAGCGCCGTTTCAACAAGTCTCAAACCCGATTTACAGGCGGACACCGAGGCGTTTGTCCCAGTCGACCCCCCCGCGCCTATAGATTTCCTCCCCCCTAAAAACAAAATTATGCCCACTGACATTTCCCCCAATGCAGCAAAGCGCGCTCCCAAAAGCCGATTTCCAGGGCAGTTGAGGGGTGGGGGTGGGGGGTGTCATGTTTGAAGGCTGAGGGCGCGCGCCACCCTCCCCTATTAAAAAGCTCATTCGGCGGCGCGCACTCGGGCACGGGCCAACCTATAGCGGGGCAGCCGATTGGCCGAAGAGCAGCTCCATCTGCGCACGTGACTTCTTCTGCTTACAATAAATAAACAGCTATAGAATAATACTTCAAACGACTCCAAATGGCCCCGGAGCGCTCACAGCCCAGTTAAAGCGAGTCATAACAGGCAAAGTATCCGCACACACAAGTTTGCAGGTGAAACAACGGGCCCCACAACACGGCTCAAAGTTGGAGCTGAATCGTTTTTGGATATGTCCGGTGGGAGGCGGGCAGCGCCAGGCAACAGCCGTGCGCAAAGAAAAAAAATGACAGCTTCATGGAGACCCTATAGGCTTACCAGTGGACATTAGGCCCTACATACCCGGCACTTTGCTCCTCACACTTCAGCCAAAACGAAAACATACAGTTACCGGCACCCGCCGGGCGTCCGGACCGCGGCACACACACGCACACACACAATGCCAAGCGAGCTTACCTACACAGTGAATGAGTTTGTGCCTCCAAGAGTCAAGTTCCTGCCGAAAGCCGCGCCTCTCTATCGTGCATTGCTGCCTTTTGCACAGACTCGCCATTTTCTATCGGCCCCTCCCGTGGGCGCGCACATACTGCTGGGTGCTTCCCTGCGCGCACGTCACCGGTGGTTTTTATTCTAGGGCTGGGTGGAGAGCGATATGAGGGGGACGGGGCTGCAGCATCCCCCTTTCTATAGCGCTCATATGTCCCACCCACCAAAAGCGCCCCCTCCCATCCCTCCCAGCATCTCTCTGCGCGAGGGTGTGCTGCTGGCACTGGCCGTTTAATGAAATGTTGTGTGGAGTAGCCTATAGCACATGGCGCCTGCGCTCCAAATTTGCCATAGCTTATAGCGATGTGTGTCAAAGGGTTTCAAAATGCGCATTGTTTCAATCAACAGATGTGAGACACGTACAGCTGCCCAGGTACACGGGGAACGGGGTTGTCACGGGTAAGAAGAGAAGTTATTTAAGAAAAAACAAACTTATACAGTATTATTTTATGAAGGCATCTATAAGCGCATTGGTGGGACGAGACCGTAAGGTGCCTGTAAGGAACTTTCAGTCCATCCAGCGCCAAGTCAAACATTGAGGAAGGTTACATATCAAAGGTTCATAGGATACAGCTAATTAATTCATTACTATAACTTCTCTTTTAAAGGATAGTATTGCCTTTTGTTAGTCTACTAAGTGGTCTTAAATTAATAAAGGCTCAACCATTAGCCTATTCCTACCCATCTACTGCAACTTGAGCGCATTTTTCATGTTCTCTGTAAGATGGAGCCAAGACTTCAGATCTACTAATGAGTCTAAAAGTTCCCTGGCCCCCCAAAAATGTCATAATTCAAAACAAATCATAATTGTTTCAAGATACAAATATAAATTAATTAATTGACAACTACCAGACTGCAGTAAATTATGCAAAGAACTGTGGGATATTAGAAAGTTACAAGATTATTTCCCACCAAAACACGTGAGCCCAGAGGCAAAAATGAGTCAAAATATCGTTTTGTTAGCTGGATTTTGGACTGATGCTGTATGACAGGGAACAAAAACGCACAAAATACAAACCATACACATACTGCCAAACACTTGTCCATGCCCAATCTTTCTTGCTGAATTTGTAAGAGCTGAGTCAATGATCCAAAGTTAATATGATCTTTTTTTTCAAGGAACAATTTGATTCAAGCATTTATGTAATTTTCCACAGGCTCATTACGCTTTCTATCTTGTTTTCCTTATGACAAATGCATTCATTTTTCACTCACATCATTTATTTCTCTAATTTAGACACTTAACGCCTGCCTTCATCTTCAAAACAAAAGCTGATAGAAATAGCAGAAGATTCTAAAATCTTGTCCACCACTTTTTGTGTCACTCTGAAGAAAAACAGAACGTAATAAATGTATCAATTTACAATGTCAGAAAACCAATAGGTGTTCAGTGAAGGGAATTAAAAAAATTCAAGGTCAGGTTTACTACATTAAACACATGGTATCCTATTAATGCAAATAAGATATAAGTGTGCACCTTGTTTGTGCACAATTTGAATCAGTCTGTATCTTACAGTAACAGGCACCGTGTACTTCATGCTTCTGAGGTTAAGGCAGGTCTATTGCCGTCTCTCTAACTTGTCTAAATTGTGCCGAAATTGACCAAAATTTCAGAACAAATTGCATCTCATACTTAGTGCAAAATATAAATTGGGCTCGTCCATTTCCCTTCTATAGCACAATAACAGCTTCATATACCCAAAACACACGTTTGGCTCTACATTATCTGTCTAGAGTTTGAAGACTTGATAATTGTATTCTTTATTCTATTAGGCTAATATTGATAAATGATAATCAGTTTCTAATCACACGTGCTTCATTGTTGGCCACGACTAATTAATATTCAATAGCGGGTTAATCCTAGCCCCGGTTTCCCCTCAGGGAAACAAAAATGAGGTTAGCGGAGTTTTGCTTCATTTGGGTCACCTTGATTGTTTTTCTTTTCTTCTTCTTAGCTTTTTACTGAGTTTTTACTTTTTGGCTTATTAGCTTTGAATCTACATCACCTCATTTAGTAAACCCTCGTCACCTAGCGCAGCTGTTTTAAGGCATAAACAGAACAATAAATCAAGTCCCATAAAACTCGCCAAAACGCGGGTCTAATAACCAAATTGAAACATGAAATGACAGGGTATCATTAAGGAGAACCCCGCTGCCGTTTTATAATCCTACAGAGACGCCGGGCAGCACATAAAAAACCGACAAGGGCAAATGCTTTAACGGAGCAGCACTCCGGCTAATTAAGTCGTTGAACCCGTTGCCCTCGACAAAGATGTCTCCTGCTGAGGGCTGGCCGGAGCAGAAGAGCAACCAATAAAAGGACACGTTGAGTCGAGGTGACACAAAGGTAGCCAATCGTATACCGGTGCTTTAGAGCGACGTTGAGGCAGCTCTACCAGGAAACAAACAGCTACAAAAAAAAGGCTAAATAGTCGCTATCCCCCTACTGCTCTCTTGTTTTCAGCGATGTAGAGAAAAGAGGCTGAGCTGCTCTTAAATAAAACAGGTAAAATTCTATTTTTTTTGTCTCCAGGCCTGCTCACCGTGTGAATGCGTGTGTGTTTTGGAGGCTGACAGCGTCATGCCGGCAGGATGAAAGGGATTAGGGCGCCGTTACTGTGGCAACATTAGATGGAGGGATACGCACACCTCCTCCCGTCTGCTGACAGCTGCCTGTTGGCATTGAACAATTAGCCTGTTTTGCTTAATAAACGGACCTTGGGTGTTTTCTTTTTTATGGAGTCGCCTAAATGTTTCTTTGATGCTCCTTTCAGCGGCTGTTTGTCTACATACTCATTTTGAAGCAACAAAAAGAAGATGGCATGCCACTGAGAATCACAATAAACACAGCCGTGTAGTAGTGTTTGAGTAAAATTAGAGTTATAATAATATAGCTATATTAAACACTACCAGTAGACAAATAATACCTCTTATCACAGCAAAGAAATCCAAAAATAAGTTACCTCTTTTATGTAATTGATGGTGAAGAGTATAACAGGTGATATAACCGGTCACTTTTAACAGCAAATTAGCCTACTGTGCAACTATAGTCTTGTTCAGGATTTACATTTAGTTTTATCTCTAAGCGGTAACCATCAGTTAACCCATACAGTGTAAGCAGAGAAGCCACAAAATGTGCAGTGTGAGTTAATGTATCAAACATGTTTAGCAAAAGTCACACTTTTGCATCTGAGCCTGGCTTCCCCTGCTGCCATGCTATAGCTCATGTACTGATGCATTGCCTAAATGTTCTTGGATTGTCACTCTGGAAATTCCATACAGGGAGCTGTGAATGTGATATAGAAATAAATAAAAAAATAAACCTAATGAGTAGTTGTTGAGGTCATCTCACACTGAAATCTCATATTTAAGGAAACATCCTGTACCAAGTTGTTTGAGATGAAGACAGTCGATACATCTTTCCACATGGTGACCACCTGACCCCCAAATATTTAGAATGTATAGAGAGAAAAACACTTGTGGCATGTATGATCTTATAAAACCAGTTGCAACCATTGTGTCTTATAAAACCTTAAGACAGGTAAGTGCAAGAAAGATTTTTTGTTGACCTTTATAGATTGAAGAAAAACATGCAGAAACTTTCTGCTTTCAAACCGCTGTGTGTCCCAAAAAGAGAAACATGGTGTAGAAAAGATGGTCTGGTTTACCCCAGTCTCAACTTTAGAAACTATATGAGATACGTGACATTCAAAGAATGTGAGATTTTAGTAAAACAAATTAACTTCTGTAAATCCTGTAATCAAATTCCAAAGTCTGATGGAAAACATGATACCAGAATAACAAAGGCTCTTATGGTAGCAGATTAATACCGGTGGTTTTGAAATCAGATGTTCATTATTTACATAGGAGTGTAAATTTAAGGTGTCCACAGATTTTTAGCCAGCAGTGATTGAGCATTGAGCAAGTTTCTAATAGTGGGGGCAGTTGTGCATGTGTAGTTTTCTTGCAGGTCCTGCCTGCATAATCTGAGTTTGATTGCCCTGCAGGCTGGCTGCAGTATTCAAATGCTAGCAATTAACCCACGGTAGATTGAGAGGTGGTAGTATTATTTAATAAACTCCCAGCTCAGTGTGTATCAGAATGCCAAAACTACAGCTGAAAAGCTCCTGATAATGGTTCTTTGTGTCATGTGTGGCAGCAGGACCCATGACCCTGACACGAGGATCCTTTACTTACTCCAACGGCGAGGAGTACCACGGGGAATGGAAAGAAGGCAAGACCCACCTGCTCAGTCACCCGCCCATCCTCCACCACTGACTACATTTCATGAACAGCACAAGTGTTGTTATAATGTGATTAAGACTGATGCTCAGGCAAGGGAAGAACCAAATAATAATATGATAATGCTCGTAAAAATTTTATACATAATCTGCAGTAACATATGTGGCGTGCTTGACTTATGCCCTATTCAAAATAACAGACATCTATTCTGACATCTTACCGGCACAGGGACATTTCTGTACAGTTGTACAGTAATATCGCTACCATCAATTTTACGGGAGTCAGAAATCAAGGGGACCAATTTTCCCAGGTGTGGATACCTTGAAAACATCCCTTGGAAATTGCTAGCTTTTGTTTCTAAGTGAAACACTGCTGTCAGGTAAAGGAGGAACATTACCTTTTTCAATCATTTATTCAATAAAAATATTAACAGATGCTACATGCTTCTGTGGGGAAAGTAAGTACACCTTTAGCCTCAGAAGCTTATCTGGCTCCCTTTAGCAGAAATAACTTCTTGTAGGCGTTTTGCATAATAGTACACCAGTCTCTGACATCGGCTTGCTGAAATATTTGACCATTCTTCAGTGTAAAATTCCTTCAGTTGCAAGATGCTTGAGGCTTTTATTGCATGCACTGCCTGTTTCAAACCCCCCCCCCCCCCCCCCCCCAAACACACACACACACACACACACACACACACCATTTCTATAGGATCCACAGCATATTTTTCTTACAGCGGAATTTATTTAATTTAGAGCAGTTTTTTAAAAATGCATTCACACCCTTTTTCTGAATGTCAAAGGGAACAGCAGGCTGAAGATGCGAGAAGTTTAAATTACACAGGTTTTCACCTGTCTCTCCCTAAGGAGGTTGTTAACATTGGCTGATGCAAATTTTATGCATCTCAATGTATGATAAAGGTATGAATGTAATTATTTTTTTTAATGTGAATGATATGCTATTTTCTAAATCAAAATTATGGTAATAACTTAAAATGCATCTGTTATTTATTAAATCACATTATATTTGTATACAATACCATCAAAAGTACTTCCGCGGGATGTATAGAAACTTTATTTTGTTGGTAGAATACAAGAACAGAATTCAAAATATAGTAATTCAAGAAAAAAAAGTAAATTATAGAATTAGCGTGTTGAAAAAAGTACCACACGACTCAAAAGTGAAAATCTTGTGGTGGTAAGGAAACAGAAAAAACAGAAAGAAAGAAAGAAAGAAAAAAAATGTGTCTCAAGTTTGATAATCAGTTGGAGCCTCCACCCCAGCATTCATGTGCTTGTAGAAAGGCTGAACAGTGTGACATCCAAATAATCGAGCACTCCCTCCAGTTCACTTTTTAAACTGTAAAGCACTGCACCATCAAAGAAACCATGACAACCCAACAATATCTAGAGCCTTCAGCAGTTCAGGGTAACTTTCCACCCCCTGTGCCTTACCACTGTGAAGCGTTTTACTGTCTAAGTGATGTCCTGTGGAGGCACAGTGCTCCACAAAGGTTTAAGCCTCTTTAGATATTTATAGTCATGGTAAAAAGAAAGTACACCCTCTTTCATTTCTAAGATTTTACATATTAGGACATAATAAAAGTCATCTGGTTCTGAGGTGAATGAACTACAAATCATGCCATATTTTACTGTGACATCATTTCTGTAAAAAACTAAGTCATAATGCAGAAGCAGCATATGGAAAACTTAAGTACGCTCCATAATTCAGTAGCTTATAGAACTCCCCTTACCACCAATAACTTGAGGTAATCATTTTCTGTATAACTTTGAGTCTGTCACATCGTTGTGTGGATTTTGACAGGGTTGCTTTAGTTCATTGAGGTTTTTGGATATTAATGTACGCACAGCTCTTTTAAAGTCCTCTCATGGTATTTCAGTCTGGACTTGAACTGGGCCATTGCAACACCCTGATCCTTTTCTTTTTCAGCCAGTCTGTTGTAGATTTGATGGTGTGCGTGGATTATCGTCCTGTTGCATGACCACATTTGTGCCAAGCTTTAGCTGTAAGACAGATGGGCCCACATTTGAGTCAGCGACTGAAAAGCTGCAAAACAAACTCAAATCATCATCTCTCCACCACCATGCTGGTAGGAATGGGGAATAAGTACTGGTTCTTGTAAAGAACCAGTTCAGTTCCTTTGGAATTGTTGGTCTGCTTGCTTGATCTCGTTTATTGGTTCCACTTGCATTAGCTCTACAATCAGCTGATTTTAGTTCGTGTGCCAGAGCTTGATGGTAAAGTTAAAACTGTATCCATAACAGAAAGAAATGCATTATGCTGTTAACACAACTTTGATGGTTTACAAGCATGCTAAGGCTTGTTAACGCTACAAGCCTTAGCAGAACCCAGAGTGATATTAAAGCTGAGTGAATGCTGACCCCAGCCCAGCAGCCAGACCTTGAACCTCAACAGGTAATAAAAGCAGCAATGAGCAGTCAGACTGCAGCCTGACTGTTTGCATGACTGCAAACAATTTCTACCTGTTCAGGTTTATAAAGTAGAATCACTTAGGTGATCACTTTAAAGTCTCGCTGTGCTGGGTTCCATCTTTGCTTTGTGTTGTCAGCTTTGTGTTCACAAGTAAATACTAAGAGAAAGATTACAAAGATTATGTGTGTTTGTCATCATTAGGATAGGGATTTGTGTTGTTGTTTGGGACTGTAGCCTATAGGTTTATCTTGTCAACTGGCAGTTATGAGACAATAGGTTTCAGGTCATTTTTTACGGCGTAACACAAAAACAATATGATTATTATAACAGAGCATGCAATTAATTTGCAGTAATATATCTTATATATGCTGTGTAGTGATGGTGGTGACTTTTAAAGTGAAGTTAATGAGAATCAATGAGAAATCAAGTCGATAAGTGATATTGACAGTGGAATTGGAATTGCTAAATTCTTATCAGTTCGCATCTCCAACAGTTGGTATGAGGTGTTTATGTTGAAATGCTTTGTTTGTTTTTTCCCAAATGTGGTGCTATGGATTACGGCCCAACATCTCCACCTCAAGCCTGTCTGTCCAAAAGACCTTGTTCCAGAAGTCCTGTGGTTTGTTCAAACTTTAGCAACAATGCTGAAAGACAAGGGTTTCTCCTGGCAACCCTTCCCAAACAAGCCAAACTTGTTTGGTCTTTTCATTTGTTTTAAAACCCTTCCTACACCAGTGGGCAGCAACAATTGGTGATCAATTAACCAAGTGCATTTGATTTGCAGTACCTGTCCCATTACATGTACTTACATTCTTAATTCCATTGGAAACAGTAAGGGTACACTTAGTTTTTCACACACTGCTTCTGTGTTTTGGCTTAGGTTTTATTAAATAACAGTTTAATATGTCATGTTATTGTTCATTTGTGGTTGTATTTAACTAATTTTAAGACCTACGTGCTAAGGATCAGATGAATTTCATTACGTCCTGGTACTCAAATCCTTAGAAATGAAAGAGGATGTACTTTCTTATAGTCTTTTCCCACACACAGTAGAGTAAGGGGGGGCATTTAAACAGTTCTAAAATCAAAGTATCTGCAGTTATCAGCATCTACAAATGTGGCAAGTTTTTAAAATTACAAATGTGCAAGTTTTTAAAAGATGCTTTAAAAAACTTACATTATAAACTGTGCAAGGTTTTATATACAGTTAGTGTTGTTATGTTAAAGGTAAACGAAATCACACCAAATATCCAGTTTTGAATTTTTGTTTAAAAATCTTACAGCACTTTGAACCTTATAGTGTTACCTACATAGTTACAGTACTGTATAAGTGTGTTTACATATGAACTGGAGCCCAAAACTTTTCCAGACAGCCTTGTACCTGGCATGCTCCTAATACAAAGTCCACGTGATTTATGGCCATGTGACAGTAAGCCCAGATAGTTTCCAGGTAAATTCATAGCCACTGAGTGGGCATCACGTGTGAGGCCTCTCGCACGCCCCTGGTCAAAACAGTATTTTCAGTAGCAAGAACACAACTGAAGTGAACCATCTCATGCTGTGTGCTACATGGGAAAAGAGCAAAGTAGACAATATCCAACCCTGATTCTTCTGAAACTGCTTCAAGTTCAGGTGTCATAATTGTTTATGCCTTTCCTCACATATTTGAGTTGAGTCATACCTCAGCCCCATGAGTATCTTATTTTAAAAAAAACTCTCTTTCCAGGCTTGTATCCTAAATAAGACTCTGCTTGTCGCTGATCTGGGCTAGCGCCCTAGCTGTCCATCTAAAAAGTTCCCAGTGTGACACAAACACAGAATGAGTGCTGATACCTTACAGTCATAACAGTAATGAATGAACAAATGAAACGTGTAGCTACAGAGCAGGTGTTCATTGAGTTTGGGTGTTCAATAAGCTCATAAATGCATTAATCTTACTCCTGCTGGATTTCCTGGATTGCATTTTATCGTCTCACTGGCTTCTTAAACAACACCCCACCGCCACCACCACAGCCCCATGTGTTGTTCTAATGCATCGTTGTTTTCAGTTTGAATCCCCCCCTGAGAATACCTATTAGGATAAATGGATAATAGGGATGTCAGTAAAATATGATAAAAGAAAGTTAACTCCAGCAGCTTTTAATTAATGTGGGATTTCATGTCAGAATGGAGAGTCTGGAAAGAAGTGGGTGTACTGTAAGTGAGTCACAACAGCAAAAGTACTTTTGAAATGAACCTGCACTCTCACCCAAACAGATTGTATCTAATAGGGGAAAAAACACAGAAAAAGGTGTCAAGCTAAAGTCAGTAAGTAATCTACACACATATGCACATATGGACCATCTGGTGCCAGTGAGTCTGCTGAGACAGGATATCACACTACCTAAACCAGCACTTGTACTATAACAAAAACAGTCAGACAACCTTTAGGGCAAGGTTAAACAAAGAACAAAAGTTTGGCACTGAAGTGTGCACGAGGCTGCGGGAAGAAACATATGTTCTCCGTATGATTAGCAAAAAACTGTTAAACTGGTTTTGGCTGTGATGCACTGATATGCTCGGGTTTTAGTAAACAGCAGGGGTGGATTTAAAATTTTTTTTTAGCTCAGACATTACAAAGTGAGAAAAAATTAGTTCACTAATAGACGGAGTGCTGCATTGGCAAGAACTGCTCGGATTTCTTCCAGACATTTTATTTACATGTATATGTAAGTATATATTCAATATGGATCTTCAAAAACAGGGCAGCAGCAGCTGATTCTGTAAAATAAACTTCTACTCCTTTGGAGCAGGGACCTTGTATGTGTTATATACGGTTTAGAGTTTGTTACCAAAATAAGTTAATGTATTACACATTATTTTTCCTTTCTTTGAAGAAATGTCCCTATCCTAATAAGAAACACATCAACGAGATCTTCCTTTTAATGTTTAATTACAAACACAAAGTTGAAAGCAAAGCTGAAAACCAGCCCAAAAGAGCACTCCACAGCGATCAACATAGAGATTGCTGTTTCTACTGTGGAAACAGGTCTGGATAGATCATGAGATTACAATTCTACAAGCCAACTCTGCTTTGGTTACCTGTTGAAGATCAGGCTCTGGCTCCTTGGCCGGTGTCAGCATCCACTCAGATCTAAAATCACTGGTTTGGCACACAGTCTGTGCAACTGACCTGTTATTAGCAGCTGTCCTGGATGCAGTTTGCTCTTTATTATCGCATTTCATTTGTCTTTTCATGTAATAAAAATTCAGGTGTCCATTTCTCTGATTTTATAAGCTGTAGATGAATTTTCCTTCTTCCACCGCAGAAACTAAATTTCGTTGATTGTAGTGCCAGCATGCTGGAAAAAAAGGCACGTCTTATGACTTTTTTTCTTTTTTCCCAATGTGCAGATAATTGAAGAACCATTATAATGCAAGTAGTAATGTAATTACTGAATTTAGTACAGCAATATGTTACATTACTGCATTATAGAAAGAGTTGCATCCATAATTAATGTGTGAGCCCAAAGCTCAGGCTCCAGACAACTCATCTCTTTTTTTCTACTACTGAATATATATGATGTCACAGAGAGCATATTCCTAATATGGTCAACTCAGCTTAAACTGTAAGCACAGGAGGGCCATCTAGCTGCTGCTGAAACGTTCTTTCTGTGAGTGCCAGCCAATGCGAATAAAGTTGCCTAATTGGGAGGAGCTAAAACAGCTTACATGAACAGACAGTGAATGAAATGTAGGGCTGCACCAAGGCCCAGTATAGGATAAATAAGGATTATCTGAGCTGTAAATCCTGAAAATCTACTCTACTAGAAGGCAAGAATTAAAAAAATATGGACTTGAAAACAGACTTTTTTAGATTGATTTAACAGAGTTTTTGCCCAAGCTAGTTTGTTCTTCTTAGAACCAACACATGGAAAAAGACCCTTTTAATCATATAACTTCTGGAGTGTTGAATCACTTCAGTTTCTTGTCACTTTTAAAAACATAGTTAATATTAAAGTTAATATTTATAGCATAGATTGTGATGAAAATCATGTAGTCATGGTCACAAGGTCCACGTCCTTCTTTTAACTTCAACTATTCAAAACATATTGCAAAATATAACAGGAATGGTCACCCTTGACCTTTCGACCCCATATCTGTAGTAAAATATTACCTTGTACCTTGTTTTTATTGATATTTCGATTCTACCCCAAGCATCTCGTTCTTATCTTCAGCATAAGCCAGATGAATATAGTACCTTTACCAATGTTACATAAATACACTTCATATACACTTTGCACATTCTATTTATTTTAACTTGAAAATTTGTATTAACCCTGCTGAATTGGTGCAATAGCATGCAATTGGGTTTTGATCGCCGTGTTGTCATAAACACAGACTGATGCGCATTGCGCATCCTGTCTCTGCGTCCATGCATGCAAAGTCACTGTTTGCACACAAACATGTAGGTGTGTGTCAGACAGAGGTCTACGGTGTCACATGAATAATTCAGCAGTGCGCTGGTTGAACACAGGCCCGGGAGCTATCAGGTTACAGGAAGTAGGTCGGGTGCATCCACAACACAACAGCCAAGGCACAGCCAGAAGCCATTTACTACTGTACTTTGCCCATGTGGTCATTTAACATCTATGCATTACCGCTATTGATTGACATAAAAGCCGGACAAATTCAGCTAAACCGTAATTAGCTGGAGACCATGACCCAACATAAGATTGGAGAGAGGCGTTACAAAGAAGCTGAACAGCAGATTAGAGTCTGGAGGGATCAAATTGGAGGAGACAGAGGAAATTACTGTCCCTTGCCACAGCTGATAATCTGTACCTTCATTAAAAAAAAAGAAAAAAGAAACCTTCATAGTGGTCAGCAAAACACTGACACTGCTACCACTCGATTTCATTCTATAACACAGCTGTTGAAATTCTTGGTGGGAGATACTGCTGTTGGCACACCGGAGCCTCTTTGACACCCAACAGATTGTTATATTTCAGCGGCTAGTCTGTGAAATTTCTGCCTCAGGGTCTCACTCGCTTGTCAAGGTTCATGGAGGCTGAAGAGTTGGATTTAAACTGCTGCTGGCCGTCTTCTTTATTCATACTGTTTGCTTTATGATCTCCAGCTAATACACGCACACACACATCAGCATATATATATAGATTCTGGATCTTTTGGAGCGACTTTGAAAATGGAATGCAGAGCTCCAGATTTAGTTTCAGCCAAATCTCCTCTCCAAATCTCCCATGAAAACCCTGCTAAGATTAGGCAGAGAGCAGCACTTTAAGCAGGCCTGACAGATGGACTGCCTAATTTACCCATGAGCTGTGAGTAAGGGACAACACTCACTAGCCCCACCCCTGCCAACAGTTCGTTTCCCTTTCAATATATGAAGCCCCCAATCTTCCACTCTTCTCTCCACTCCACCAGTTTCTTGCCACTTGAGCTCCCATTAAATCCTCTTCCTCTGCCACGAGCATACCGGGACCTCCTCTGCCCGTGTCCAACTGTGCCTCACATCCAGTTATTCTGCTAATTCCCGCTGGGCTTGCTAATAGAGGTTGGCAGGGAGAAATGCTCACTCCTTTTCCCTCCGTTTCTTCATCGACTGCCATCCTCCTGATGCTGGAAATTAGTCTGAGAATTAGAGGGAAAATTGGGTCTCACCTCTCAGGGAACATTTTAAGAGGTGAAAAATGAAAGCTAGCAGCTCACCTTTTTGTCTGCTCACACCAATTATGAATCTCCCAATCTGCTAACTCCAAAATCTAATTAAAGTATAATAACACATCTGCCATCTCTCTCTCGCTCTCTCTCTTTTCTTCACCCAAATGACTTCTACTGAAAACTATCCAGGTACCAGTGAGGTTTTGAGTCTTCAGTGTTGCATAGTGCAAAGGGTCTGAATGCTTTTAATACATATTTTGTTTTGTGTAGGATAATTCAGACCAAGTGCATAAATAATTAAAGAAAACAGTGAACATAAAGCAGCAACTGCGCAAAAAATCAGAGGACACTTTCTGAAAGCAGCAACTGCGCAAAAAATCAGAGGACACTTTCTGAAATTTAGAGTTTCGTGTAATTCTATGAACAGTTTTAAAACAGTAGTTGTGAACAACAATACTATTTGCTGAGATGCTGCCTCAGGATTTTAATTTAGGAAAAAAAATCAAGTACATTTTTGTTGTTGCATTTATTTAAACAAATTGGATACATAGTGTTTCTATTAGTGTATGACAGTTGTATCAATCTAATTTCATTCATTAACTTTTGGATTTAAAGTAAGTGGCATAGACTGTATCGAAAAGATGTGCACAGCCACACTGAGATTACCATTTGGTTTCCGGACTCACTTTTGAAGCGTCAGTGCATTTTGGGCATTTTCTTTGTTGTTTTTTAATTTTTTTTCTTTGAAGTGACCATATTTGGATGAGATTAACTTTGGGCGACAAGGCAATGATGCTTAATTTTCCAAAATCTTCCTCTTTTTACACACAGCAGAGAATATCAGTTGGCAACAACTGTGCCATATATATCTTTTGACAAAATGTTTTTGCATTTAAAAAAGAAATTTGAAGCAGGTTTAAATGTAAAATCTTATATTTAAAATGGATACATAAGGATATACATAAAACCATAGTACATTAGGGCAGCAATTTTTGAAGTTTGATATGGATTCTTTGCACTAATATTTGAGCAGACAAACACAACACTAAGAAATTCTAGCTACAGGTATCAGGACAGCATCCATGTGCCAGGTCATGAGGTCCCCCATTTCCCATCACCGCTTATTTTCATTCAAGAACAGATTATTGTGGAATGTGTGATAGAAAATGTTAAATATCTATGTCTAGTCATTTGAAAATAAGAAATTTAATTTAGGTCTTTCTTTAGAGGTAACAAAACATTCGTCTTGACCTGGGTCTTCATGTGCAGAAGTCAAGCTTATATCTGTGCAGACCAATGTTTTACAAATAAACCAATATCCTGTTAAGGCCACTATGTTTAACAGCCAGAACTGTGAAGATATGAGTGAAACTATGCTTTTTTTGTTCCACGGTGGAAGTTCATGGTCATGCTTTTCCTTTAATCCTGTCTGTCGTGGTTCCACTTATTCATTTCTTTAGTTAAAGAAATGTCATCTTCTCTCAATTATAAGAGAGAATACAGGATGATATAAACACACGCGATACAATCAGCTCATATAGGTGGTATGAGCCCTTAATTGTCCTGTTTTCAGGGATAAAAGGATCTTTGTTTTCACTCATTGATGGACTTCTACATTTCAATATCTGTGTCTGTGACGTCTCAGTAACATCCTTACACACCGATTTTGTTTTGTATCCTTGGGGAAGGAAGCATGGCCTGAAGGTTTGTGTGCCATTTCATACATTGTAGCATTCATTCATAAACAAATTGGAAGCTCTTAGAAGACCAATAAACTCACTCATTTATGAAAAAGCTTTCAGTTTTCCATTTTGTTTTAATTCAAAAATGCTCAGTGAAGCCTTCCTAAATGCATTTCAGTTGTGAGGTTGGGAGAGGGCATCCATGAGCACTGTTTGGTTCTTCTTCAACAAAGCTGATACCATAGCTCATGACCATGAGCCTCCTGGTGGTGCAAAGAGATAATCCTGAGAGCGTCTTATTAGTATATTTAACTTAAAATAGGAGATGTAAGGAGGGAAATTTGTGCAAAAGTATGTAGTCAGTGGGGATTTCAAATACTTTTTGTAAAAAAAACCCCCAAAACCTCTCTGCTCGTGTCTTAGATTTTTATTTTTCTGGAAGTGATTGGTGAGGTGATTTTTATCCTCTTGCAGGTCTCCGTCATGGCCTGGGTCAGTTGACCTTCAACGACGGGACGTGCTACACTGGACAGTTTGAAAATGGCCTCTTCAATGGTTGTGGGGTGCTGGTTTTTCCTGACGGCTCCAGGTTTGTCAGTCACTTCCTGCGCACTCTGGTTGTTAAACCTTGAAACTCTCCACCTGCAAACTCTGCACCTGCAAATAAGAATGTCGTACAGGAGGAATGTCCTCCTGAATGAAACATGTCTGATTTGTTCCTTTATTACTTCTGTCAGATGTAGATGTCGTCACTCTAGAGCTGTCCCAAAGACTTTGTGCTGAGAGGTGGTGATCCTAAAAAATTCTTGTAAATTAATGTACATAATGCTTATGCTGGTTTTCAGCTTTATTTCCATACAAAATAATCAATGTGAGAAAGTTATACAACAGTAGAAGAGTACAACAGCATCTCAACAGTCTAACTTTGGTGGTACATGTGATTGAAAAAGCTTCTGCACAGAGCTGAAAGAGGGATGGATTGTGTTTCTACTCTGCTTCTGTTGATTAAAAATATCCAATCATAAAGACATCGAGAACAATGCAGCTAACTGAAGTATGATGACCACTGCTGTGAGGAAAGGACTGTCACACACCAAAGCTGAGGTGAAAAATCAATGAAAAAATATTCCAGTGCAGACCTACTCTGTATTATTTTACCTGCCTTGCTCTCCGTCCTACAGAGGACAATATCAAGAAATCTGCAAACATTTGTGTTGTTTAGGAGTTTTCAAAAATCAGTTACAGAACATGGGTACAATAAACAACAAACATATTTATTTTTCTTTCTTTGAAGAAGGCCCAAAGGCAGACATAACAAAGTGAGCATATCGTTCGTCTTGGCACACTACGCATTCAAGCGCACCCGCCCTACATGCACTGACAGCAGCCTATTTGTTCATTGTCATTACCAACATTGTATTGCCCAATTAAATCTAGTGATACAACTCGGCCCTCCCCTACGTTTGCTGTACATTCGCACACCTTGTAGAACAGTTTAGTGTGGAAAAAGTAGTGAAGGTGGAGCTGAAAAGCTGAGCCAGAAAAATAAAAAGTCCCAACAACAGTGTAAGGAAGACATATATATATGACTATATATATGAAGTGCACTAATTAAACTGATCAAACTGCAAACAGTTGCTCCTCCCTCTGCAAGCTGCTTTACAAATCACCACCACCCCAGCTCCTCCATGTCATGTTATTCGTATTGCCTCTTAGAATTTCCATGGAGAGGTCCAAACAGAGCTTAAATTACTGCAGATTGAATAACAATTCATCTAAAATTAGAGTATGTAAGCAGGTGATGTTTTATTAATAAGAATCTGTTGACTGTTAGTGACTGAAGGGGTCAATCTTTTTTGTGTCCTTACATATAATGAAATAAGCCAGTGCACTATTTGAACATTTAGTTTCCCAGTTTCAGAAAAAAGAGAAATAAGCAGAGAAAAAAATACACAGCAGATTGTAGCACAATGACCTGTGCAGTTGAAAAAGAAAAAAACGGAAAGAAAAGTTTTTAACCTCAGAATACTTTGAGCGCTTTCATCGCCTCAATATGTTGAGTATTTTATTGTTGGCTGCTTCCCTTTATTTATTCCTCATACATGAATTTTATCTGTATCTCTCTGTTGGCTTTGTCACCTAAGATATTTATAAAAAAAGATGTCAGCCCAATAAAGATTCAGTTAATTCAAGAGAAGGTGAAGTGTTCAAGTAGAGCACGGCATAGGATAAAGAAGCAAAGTATTGCCTGTTCAATGCCATATGTTGTATTTTTGTTTGGACAAAAACAACTGATTAATCCTTCAAGGGCTTTGGAAACACTAAAATATGTATTTCAGGCTAAGTGAATAATATTTAAAGGTTACGTGAATAATAAAGTGAACATATATCTTTTCAGTTACTGCCTGTCGAGTTCTGAGAAACCTTTTAGTTTAGATGAACTCTGTACTCAGCTTGAATTCACAGAAGCTACAATAAGTTTAATTGGAAGCCCAGCGTTGTTTGAAAAAGGAGCAAATCTCCTGTTGCACTGCCGGTGTTTTGCGCACTAAGTTGCAATTACTTTAAAGAAACAATGCAGAGGAAAAACACTCAAGAGACTGTTACAGACGAATTTCACATTCAGCTTTTTATTGTCATCCTTCTTATCCTGCAGATTTTTTAACCCTACTTTGCTCTCTTGCAGTTCAGCCTTTTGTTAATTTGTGCCTGTTTGACACTGAAGTAATTGTGTTCATGCTGTGTGTTAAAAAGGCTGACACTCTGCACTTAGATTCATGCTAAGCTTATTGTAAAGCAGTGACTACAATACAGCATGGATCTGGTTCTGGCTCCTTCACTGAAATACTGTCTGGTGTAGTTAAACAGACTGGGTTAGTAGTAACAGACTATATGCCTTAAAAAGGTCTGCAATCAGTTATTAAAAATAGATGGAAAATATCTGACATCTAACATAAAAACTGCAGTTAAATCATAATTGGCAAGCCTTACTTGTTTTCTCTTTGTTTGCATCTTCAATATATATGTATGTAAATTATAACCAATATCATTACTAGTTTGTGTCAGCGGGGCTTTTGTAAGGGCAATTTGATTTCACCAACCATTCTAATTTCAATAAGATGTTTTTAGATGTTAGATGTCATGATTCTGGTTCTTTGATACAGTGTTTCGCGCTTAGAGTTTTGGGATCTTGTTAATTATTTATTGTTTTGAGTTATGAGAAATGGTTTATGTTGCTAGGTTCTATTTATATGCTTTGGTTTCGCTGTGTCTATGAGCTGTTCTCATTCCCATATTGTTTTCCATGTTATTAGTTCCCTTTATCGTCCCCCTCCTGTCTACTTACTATTTTGTCTTTTAGTATCTTCCATGTTAAGTCTGTCGTGTCTCCATTTTAGTTTATGTTTTGTCTGTGTCAAGCTCATGTGTCTTAGTCTCTCAGTGTTTGTGCTTCCTCGTTTATCTTGATAGTCCCATGTCTCGTGTGCTTCATGTTCAGCGTTGCCTTCCCTGTCCTGTTATGCCTGATTTTTGCCTGCTTTGTTTCCCAGCTGTTTCCACTCTCTAATCACCCTCCTGTGTGTATTTCCCAGTTTCTTGTACCTCCTATCATTCCAGGATTAGTTCATGTAATTCAGTGTTTTCAGTTCCTTTTTGTTTTTTATGTTTAGCTTTTGTTTGTGGATTATCAGCCTAATAAACAAATCACCTTTTATTAAGATTAATCTGTCTCATTTGGGTCCTCCACATCACACTTCATTTGGTCTGTTCATGAGACAAAAAAACAAAAAACTCTGTAAACATTTATCCACTCTCTCTCTGTCACTCTTGGGAAGGCACTTCAAGTCCTTGAAATGAGGAACCAAAGCTTTGTAAAATGCGTGTTCTCAACAATATTAATAGGTCTGCAGTTTGTTGCAATCCACTTGGCAATTGTGTCAGTCAATATGTCCGAGGTAGACTTACTGAGTCCCCGATGCTCCATGAGTGGTTTGTCGCAAGCTGGGTGATGCATTAGCCAAAGTCCTAGCAGCATCCCCGACTAACGTATGCTTTGCGTCAATGTGATATTTTAACCTGGAAGTGCTTCAGTGAAAAGAAAATTCCTTTTTGCACAATGTGAATAATACTTTATGTCGGTCAACTGTTCCGTCACTTTTTTAATACTCATTTCCCATCGAGAGGGCCAATGTGCGTTTATCATCTTCCATATTCAGTTCATTGGTCCAGCTGCCCATCACTACCACATCAACTGCCCATTTGCATGTGCGAAGGTAACTCTACTTGGACAAACTGCCCGAAATGCGTTGACAGAAACTTTTGGGGAATTTTGAGTCATTCTGCACTCCAGATGCGTTAATTGCGTTAAAAATTTTAATCGCGTTGACCTTAATGGCGGATTAATTTGCGTTAACGCGTTTATTTTGACAGCCCTAATATATATAAAATTTACATTTTGGTGGTTGTGTCTGTATGATGGTATAATTTGTCATTCAAGACAATTCATTTTTATTTATATAGCGCCAAATTACAACAGCAGCTGCCTCGGGGTGTCATATATTCAACCGTTAATTTTGAAGTCTTTCACATGTCTTCAGATTACATTATGTATCAGCTGCATTTAGCCTGTTCGTGTTAGTTCTGTTTCTCATAGAGAGAAATGAGTGTGTAGATTACTGTACATTATTGAATTTACTTCAATCTATGGGGAAAAATAAACTAGCTTTCTTTTTAGCTGAACTTGGAGCTGTTTTTGGCTTAAAGGTGCGTCAGAGTTTTTCTGCTCTTGTTAGCTGTGTACCAAGGAGATGAACAGAGACAAAAGCAAAAGTCTTGATTTATCTTTGTATTTATGTATTTATTTATTCATAACAGCAAAAGGCACAGAGAAATGAATTAACAAGCTCCCTATTGGAAAAAGGTTACTGCATGAATAACTGATTACCTGAAATGTAAAACTAATCCTTTATGTTACATATTATAGTTTTTTGTTTTTTAAAAAGCCTTTAATGCTGTTTCCTTATCCCTAATTACTTTTCAATGCCTTACACCCAACACCATCCAGCAATAGTGATGGATCCATATTGCTTCCTACATGATTTTGTTGTGGTCCTTCACATATTTCTTTTATCTGGAGTTATTTTGGTTGTAATTTCTAATCAACACATTCTTTTTGCCATAGGAAGAAATGTTGAGATTCCAACATTTGGCTTTTTAAAAACCACAAAAAACCCATTTCATATTTTAAATTCTTAAAAGAAACCCTGAAAAACTACATTTTTCCGCTGCCTCTCTGAACTTTAGATGACACACGCTTACAGAAAGCTTTGGTACTTTAGTGCAGCTTTACATTTTAGTCCAAAAGCTTTTTGTGCATTTGTACCACTCGTAATTTAAATATTCAAGGACAGAATTAGTGAGTCAATAAAGCTTTTGTATTTTTTGTAAGTTTAAAATCATACTTTTAAAAAAATGTCCTTCCTTACTCACCTACTTGTTCCTTTTCTCTTCTGCAGTGCTGTTATTGCAGTACTGGAATTTGCCCCTCTCTTTCATGTAAATGCATTTTTATGTGAATTGTTTTTAGGTATGAAGGGGAATTTGTGCAGGGGAAGTTTCAAGGTGTCGGCGTCTTCACTCGCTTTGATGGCATGAAGTTTGAGGGCGAGTTTAAAAGTGGCTGTGTGGATGGCTATGGTAAGACCTCATATTCTGATACTCACTATTAGATTATTTAGAGATTTTGGTTGAGATTGACATTGCCAGCATCTTAGTTTTTGCATACTCTATCATTACCTTTAAATATGATGTATCAGGTAATTTGGATTTCATTGGGAGGAATTATTCAGTATTATATGAGTTAAAAGTGAAGCCTGCTTTATTGCAAAGCTGTCTATGAAAAAACATTTTGAAAAGCTTAAAAGTATCTAAATTTGGTGACCTTTGGCTTGTGTTGCTTGCTGGAGTTTAATGTTTATGCTTTTTTTTAATTGTTTAGGTTTGTATTAAATTAAGGTAGTAATTCAGATGTATGTTTTCAACTAACCCTCAAGTCTCAGTGGTTTATCTGTCTGTGATTCCAACTACTTTAAGTGTTTTTAATTATATTAAACAGTGAAGTGTGCTAATTGTCTGGTCTGAAGCTATCGTGTGTCTGGGCACAGAGTCTCTGTAGGTAATCAACACATTTTTTATTTGAAGGCTGTTGTGTGGAGAGGGCGGATCAGTGTGTCAGTGTGACACGTGGTGATTTTTGTGCTCGTAAAAATAGAGATGGAACATAAAGATTCCTTCAGTTTCCTGACAGTTGAAGACCAGAAATCAGAGCTGGTTCGAGCGGTGGTTTAAATGTGTTTTTTTGTTAATTGTTATTATCCCGAGTTCCCAACTCTCAGCTGAGGTGATGATGTATGTTTTCAAATGAAGAAATTAACTTAAAATGTAAAAGTTAATGTAAAACTAACTTAAAGTTATTGTCATGGTTTCTTATAGCCACATTTAGGACCACAACTTAGTTGTTGTGACTCTGAGTAGCAGTTCTGTACTGTATTTGGTGTAAGTAGCACACCAAAAATCAGTGTCACATATTTTCCTGTTGCTACTCAGCCTTGAACAACTTCAAAGATCAAAGGTCATGTGACTCCTTGCTACACTGCTGAGTTCTAAAAGCTAACATAAAGCCTAAGATACTTGGGTGGGGTGATCTGCCATAATACAAAAGGTGTTAAGCTATATTTTGACTACATGATATACATTCACTGGATATGTTATTAGGTACACCTTGCCAATGCTGGGTTGGAACCCTTTTGGCCTTCAGAACTCCTTTAATTCTTTGTGTCATCAACAACTGTGCCACATTCAAAGTCACTTTAATCACATTTCTTCCCCATTCTGATGCTCGGTGTCTGATGCTCAGTGATAGGCTGATTAGATGTTTGTGGTAACGAGAAGCTGAACAGACGAGCAAGCTTACTAAGCAAATTTAAAGATTTTTGAAACAATGAACTACAATACAAATGATATACAAGTTTTCAGTTTTTTGTTCAAAATTATTATGTCGGTGTGATTGTTTTATTTTAGTCAGGCACAAGTAATGTAAGGAAGAACATTTAAAATATAAAGAAGGAGGAAAGCTGACATTTCTTGAATAAATTCATTTAATGTTACAAAAATCAGGCTTAAGTTGAAGTGTCAACTTTTTTATGTTTTTTAAAATCTGGAAAACTTCTAGATCAACATGTAAACACATTTCATTCAACTATCTTTGTTTTAATAATTTCTTGCAATTTTTAACTTCTTACAGATTGTTTCCCTTCTTGAATTTATTTATTACCTACCTTGAAATCTTCTTGGGATTGCAATGTGGATTTTTTTTTCTGGGTTTTAAACACACTACTTAAGTAGAAGCAGCATCCTGTGTCACCTGGCATTTTTATACCCCTTTGTGTATGAACTTATTTGTGCTTTTAATGTGTTTTCTTTGCTGTTTTAAATTCTGTTAGCAATTGTTTGGTATTGTATCCACTTTTGTTGTTTTTGTCTTGTGATCTCCTAAACACTGAGGCAATATTTTAACATGTTGGGAACTAAACTGATTTCATCTCTTGCTTGTTGGATGAAGCCAGTAGTTGGTTAGCTTAGCTCAGCATAAACACTGCTCTCCTGGCCTCGTGCAAAGGTAACAAAAAACAACTGCCTACCACATTATTTCAAGCCAAAGCTAACACTTTGTTTCTTGTTTGTTAAATCTGTACAAAGCTCAAGAGTAAAGATGACAGTCTGTCATTTTAGGGGCTGTTATGTGGCAGGCTACAAATAACCTGCTGGAGTCCCCACTAGTTGCCAGGCAACTTGTCCCAAAGATGCGAAAGCAGCCTTCAGAGTCAAAGTCTGTGCTGTGTACATGGACCATCCACCCTTTGAACCCCCTGCTTCTGACTTCTGTGAAGCACAAGAACATGACACGCTGCCAGTGAACATTAATCCAGGCAGCAATTACATTTCCTGCTAAAGCAGACAGTTATTTTCAGAGACAGAAAATTCAAAACAGTCCATAAAGGCAGCCAGATCTGACACTTCTGGCCATGTGTCACTTGTTTGATGAAGTGAGTTGTGTCTTGAGTATGGCTGTTAGTCAGTTTCCTCCGTACCTGTTTGCTTTGATAAAATGCATGATGAGAAATGTGTGTGGTGCAGGAGTGCTGGCGTTTGTGGACGGAGGCCCCGGAGGAGGAGGAGGCACCCACGAGGGTCTGTTTGAGACCAGCCAGCTGATGAAGAGAGAGAACAGCCAGGGAGCTGTGCAGCGGGCACAGGCGGCAGCTGCCAAGGCCCGAGCTCTGGCCATGTGACGTGGACTACATCACCCACAGTGCCCCAGTACCAGAATCATCCTCCCACCACTACCCCCTTGGTTTGAGCTATTTCATTTTTTCCTTTAATTTTATTACTTTCTGGTTCCTTCTCATCCACTTTTTGTTGGACTGGTAAGTTAGCTTTTAGGATTTTGTTCTCATACGTCTGTTCTATCTCTCATTCATGTAACATGCAGTATGCGCAGAGAAGAAATGAATGGCTCCCTTAACTTGTGTCAACACAGCCACTGAATCAGGATCTGCTGAGCCAAACACAGATTTAATGTTCAGTTCACACACTGGTGCTAAATCTGTTTCAGCGTCAGTTAATCTGACAAAACACAGAAGTGCATGTGGACGTTTTCCAGTAAACTCTGATTTGGTGAGTTTCATGTCAAAAGAATATCTGACATGTGGGCTTAAAGTGACCTAAATTTATTTTAAAAAAGAAGTCAGTATTTATGTTTCAAAGTGGAAGTGCACAAAAACATTAGTGAGACTTTTTATATTTCTGAATAAGTTAACTATTAACAAGTAAATAGTAGATAAACAAAAGTAAAACAAATGATTCTGATTTGATTTAATGTTTATTTTTACTTGTGAATTCTCAAGCCTAACAAATATAAAAGTCATAACTGGTTTAAAACCAAAGATTTTAAACTTTTAATCACAGTTTTATTCAAATTTATTGATGTAAAACTTGTGTTAGATAGTGCTGTTTTGTCTTCAAATATTTAGCAGAGCACTACAGACCATGTCTATGACAAAGGACGTTAATGTGGTAAAAAGTAACTTTATTCCGTTACACAGCAGACAACCAACAAACACCAGACAGGCACATTTTCATTTTCATTAACTACAAACGTATTTGATTTAATAAGAGATTATTACTTTAAAGGTGACTTCTCATATTTTGCCAACCAGGAACAAAAGCCACAATAGATTCAGTACTCAATTCTAGACACTTGAATTAGTGTTTCAGCAGCACTGACATGCTTTCACATGGAAATTTAGTCATTCATACACTTTTGGAACAAGATGTCTAAAAACTTTATTTTATAGGTCTCAGATTTTCATGAGCAGTTTCAAAGAATTCTGCCATGTGATTCTAATTAGAGTCGAAATACAGACCATGAATAAGTGGAACGCTGTTATTTACTTAATTGCTTGAGACGGTGTAGCAGAGGTCAGCTGACACTGCAAAAATATAAACAAAGCTTACAGTTTCAGATACTGTTTGTATGAATGAAATTTACAATTACATACAGAAATGAGTTACTGCTTGAAAAACTGTCCACATAGGTCAGCTCTAAGGAATCTTACACAACAAAGCATTGTCTGTTTTTAGTCAAATTAAATATAAGGGAAAACTATTCAAAAAGGTGTCAACAGGCTTCATTCTTACTTACCACTAAATCTGAAATAAATCAAAGCCCATGTTTATTTTCATATCAGCACTTGTTTTGAACATCAGCTCATCAGATCAGTACTTTCTGGGTTTCCTACCTTCCCTTTAAAATGTGTGGTTTTTTTCTGACCTCTTATTGGTGCTCTAATGAGAATACAGATTGTTCAGTTTGAGTCAGAGAGATGTCAGGAGGGCCTTGGTTAGAGACGATGTGAGCAGCGTTTGGTGGTCGTTTTCACTCAGTGCCGTTACAGCTCAGTCTGATTACAGAACAGCAGGAACATCTTCCTCAGTGCCAAACACACAGTGCCAAGTGGCTGCAGCTGATCCCGAATCAGTGGCTTATTATCAGAGAGGAAGCTGGGAGGGTGGAGGATGGGGATTAATAGTGAGGAGAATGGGAGTGCCTGCATTATCACAGGCTGCAATAATGAGTGCAATTTCTGTTTTGGAGGTGCAATTTGATAATAGCATGCAATTTCTGTTTGAAAGCAAGATTTTCCTTCCACCGGCTTTTATATTTGGAGGTGAGGAGCTTCCTGCTCTGTCAGGAAAGAAAGGCTTTGTAGGTGAAAGGGAGAGCCATCTGATGAAGGAGAGGCTCAAATGACTTGAAGGGTTTCGTGGGAGAACTATGTGGACCTTTTTCTGCATGAAATTTGAGCCATTTTCTAAGAAACAGCACTAAGATTATGCCTCTTTTTTAAATGTCCATAATTCAAAATGTGATTTAAATTTATGTCAAAATCCATGAACCAAAAACATTGTGTATTTTTGCAGTGAAACTCTTCACATAGTCCAAGGTTTTCCAGCAAGGTAAAACATATTGTAATGTGCTTTATGCACTTTTCTTTTTTACTCTTCACAACCCTTAATTATTGATGTCACTTTGGAGTCTCATCTGATGTTTACAGTTTGTGTATCTTATCCCCCCTCCCCCAAACAAAAAAAGTAACTAGCACATACTTTATGTGTATCATACCTGCTGGGAATCAGTGGCCATCTATGTAATGAGACTGGTGTAGATGTGCTATATATATGTGTGTGTGAATGTAGTCGTACTGTTGTGGGTGGGGGTTGGGGTATTCAACGTGTAATGGAGTTAAGTGTCAGTTACGTGAATGTTCCAGTGTGCAATTAATTTGGGATGTGGTTTGGGGGCTGATGTCTTCCCTGCTGACCAGTTTGACAGCGACATCTAAAAGAGCTAAAGTGATGGAAGCATCTTACACCTTTTAATTGGCTTTGGGATCCAAACAGAAACTGTTAAACGCATGCTGTTATTAGGGGGATGACGTGGGCTGGGTTTCCACTGGAATAATCTTTAGTCTTATTCACTGTATTATTTCAAACAAAAATGTTGTGACTATGTTCATAGTGAATCTTTTAACATAGTCGTGTATTGTATTTAACTGAATGACCCCATGTTCCTTCACAGTCTTAGAAAACAAAGAGAATAATGAAACCCTTTAAAATGCACCTTAAAACCTCAACTTTAAAAGTTGCCATGTGATATTAACACGAATGACTGTCTCTCAGCATTAGCAAAGTTACGCTTTCTAATGTGGGTATGACTGAAATCATTGGTTCACTGTGATGAGTATTAATTATTAATGAGGGTGCCATCTAAATCCACCCTAAAACAGAATTCACACATTTCAGTAAAAGTCAAACGATCTCTAAGAATGTAGCTTTGAGACAGTTTATTGACTTAAAGAGAGAATTAGGTTACATGCTATCTGCCATAGCTTTTAGAGCTAGTTGGAACATTATAAAAGGAGAATGTGAGGTCTTGAGTTAAAATTAATAGTCACAGGAATATTGAACTGTTTTCTTTGGGGTTTTTTTTTATTTGTTTGATTTAAAAACAAAGCATTTCAACTCTTAATTCTCACTAGATTATCTAAGATCACTAAAATAAATAATAATACGCTAAGAAATAGTTTAACGTTTTGATGCCATGTCCACATCTGTGCCAAGTATGATGCTAAAGCCAGATTAAGCTACTTTAGCACAACTAAGCTACCTTTGTTCGGTCTTCTCCTAGGCTAAGCTAATTTCCAGTGGGCAGTGAGTGATTCTTAAGTTCTCATGTAATTCTTTATGATTGCCATATACATTTTATTTAACTGAAAGTTTGATTTTTTATAGACAAAGCTATTCTGCTCTTTCTTGTTATTCCCTGGCTTTGTGCTAAGATACACTAACACCAGGAAATTAGTCTTATTAATCAAATTTGACTCTGACGACTCTCGGTAGGGAAAAAATAGAGACTCTTTATAAAATATTAGGTCATTACTTCAGGTTCTTCAGTTTAAAACAGTGATTGAAATAATTCAAAGCCTAAAAAATTATTTTGTGTACACATTCTGTACACAGAAACATGACTCTCCGCACATTTCAGCATCATTTCAAACAAGGTCCTCCTTTTCTTTTCTTGCATTTTAGACTTATTTTTAAAATTATTAGGTACAAACTGAAAACTGACTGCATTAAAAAACACTGTAACAGGTTAAATGAACAACACTCACCTTGAACTGCAGCTGATGTATAAGTTGCTTCCAGCTGTTTAAGAAGTCTTTCCTTTAGGCTTGTTTGCAAACACAGCAGCATCAAAGAGCAGCAAGATCCATATCAAAATGTCCAAAGTCACATTTATTCATTTTCTTCAGTTATTTTTGTCAGCAGTGTAAACAGCACATTGTGTCTGATTAGTCCTTACTAGAAACTATTGTGTCTTTATTTGTTAATTCTTTTCCTTCCATAGCTTCAGCACCACTTCCTCTTATTAAACCCCAAATTATGATCAAATAAATAAAATAATTAGTGAATATTAAAATTAATAGCCTATGATTAACCTTTAATTATAATCTATTAGTAGCTACCCCACACAAATCAATCCACCATGAATCTCACTTCAAGTGGTAGCTGTAAATTGGCAGTGCTGTGGTTTATTTTTTATATTCTTAAAAGGACAGTACACACCAGCCTAGTTGGATCATTCCTCAAAATGTAAACATAAAGACAAAGAACATCAGCAAAGTTCAGACAGTTTTTTTTTTTTTTTGCTAAAGGATGGAATGAAATAACGTGAATTCCGTTTTAGGTGGGATTTCTAACAGTCTGAGGACTTGATGCCTTTTAAATGGGTTATTTTAACAGTGAAATGCCATTTTTGAGGACAGTTTTCTTTCTTTCTTTTTTACTGAGGCTCTCTGACTGTTTCATTTACACCAGGAATCCATTGTTGTTGTTATTCTTGGTGTCTTGAGCTGCATGTACATTTTAATATTTTTCTCTGTGTGTTTCAAGAGGCATTGCCTAAGTCTGTACAGAGAGAAACGGACACTTAATTCACACACATGTGTGAGGAATGGAGACATAATCAGTGTCTATAATTTCATTAGTTCCACAGTATTTACTTCTCACACTCTTATACACAAACACACACACACTTGCGCTTAGACTGTCCTTATGTACGGCACAAACACAAACAAGCCCATTACCATAATCACCACTATAATGAGAAAATAGGGCGAGAGCAATCCAGGGCTCTTTAACAGTTGTTCAACAAGTGAGCGAATCAACGCTGCTTATGAAAAATGACACACAGTTACTTAATCGAGTGCCTGAACAAAAACCTTCTTCTACTGTGCTTTGAATACTTTGAATACCGGCTGACTGTTTTACTTACTCTTATTGTTTTCTCTTAAATCTTTTTGTCTTTTTGTGTGTTTTTGTGTTTGTGCTTAATAAAGGAAAAAATGAGTGTGGGGTTGAAGGGCAGTGGTTGACCAGTTTATCACACTGGTGAGATGATTGCCCGATGAGTAACAACCAACTCACTGCCTTCACTCACAGTATGCCTTCATATTTGTTTTGAGTATTTCAAATACCTGAGAGATGGAAACTGAAACATTACACAACATTTTCCAAAATATCTGGATTTTAGAGATTTTTTTGGATTTCTTTTTAGTTTTCAGCAACAAAGGGAAAAAATTAAAATGGCTCAGGTCTTGCTGTCGAGATTTTATCCTGAAATACGCCATGAGAATATACAACAATAGCTTTTGTTGGAGTAAAACTGGTGTCTTTAAAGGGCTCTCTGGCAATTTAGTCTGAAATAAGCAGAACTTGCTTTATGTTATAGAAAAGCCTATCAAGCTGCATAATGGGAAATTTAGGATTCGGCATTGGGGCGTGATCCAGACTAGGGATGCATAGCTGTTCTGCAGAGAAAGTATTTCATGCATGGTTTTCAGTCGTCTATCTGATCTCCGATGGAACAGATATGGTTCTGTTTTAATCAGTTCAGCTTTCTGCTTAGAAGGCAGTTTGTGTTTCATTTGTATTGCACATTTGGTGGCCAGAAAGGTGTGTTTGTACTTCGAGTGTATTTTCTTCCATTTCACGCACATAAATAAAATCATTGTGAATGAGGCTCTGAGTGAAGCCAGCACCTCCATACTGTGTAGAAACAGAGAATCCTAGAGCAGATAATGTGCTGCTTATGTTATGCCTCCTGTGTTGACATAGTTTAAAGTCAGGATATGTCAGCCTCTGCTGATTGAATTTCACCCATTTAAGTGGAATATGAAATTGCTGCAGTACCCCTTTAGAGGGAATAATTGTTGAGCCATTAAAAAGACTGAACGTCTCACAGTTCTGTGTGCTGACAGCCTGACGAGAGCACGTCTGCTAATTCAGCCAAAGGAGAGCTCCACAGATTAGAGGCAGATTAGATTTGTTTCAGGACTGTTTGGTCAAGAAGCCAATCAACACAAAGTAAATGACATTTACTGTTTAAGGCAAAAAAAGTTACTTGTCAACTGAAAATAGTTGCACTAAAATATGATTACCAGCCTTAAAAAGAACCCTGAGTAGTTCAGCTTGTGGCCGCTGTTTCTAAAGCACACTGTCAAAACGCATAGAATGCTTTCATTCATTTAAAAACTGAATCGGTCCAAATTTCTAACAAACCAGAGGTTAAAAAATTGTCACTGTGTGCTGCTTTTGTTTGCAATTTCCAGTTAAAAAGAAACAAGTGAAGGCTTTACAGCTTTCCTGTTGGAGAGGAGGGAGGGGGTGGGGAAAAGACACTCTGCAAAAGACCTGCAATTAGGTTCTAGGAACCTATCTCCTTTTGCACTTGAAGCTAAAAGTGCTCAGAAATATTACTGGTTATTAAAGGATGACTGAAGGCGCCAGTAAACCTTGCACATTGGTCACTGACCAGTATGACTAATGCTTGAAGTATTTCCTGGAAGTAAAACTGAAAGTCAGACTAATTTCATGCAATCTATACATGTTTTCATAGTCAGGGTTCCTTTCCTTTTTAAGCAAAAATGCAATCTCTAAGGTGACCTAGTATGTTCTTCCCCATGTTTCCGCATCAATTGTTATGCTGTTTAAAGTTTCACATATTAAGTAAATTCTTATGAGCCAAAAGCTCAGGCTAATAATCCAGAGTCCAATCACAATGCAGAGGTTAAAATTGGTCCCCTTTTAGGTCCATTCACTGGTTTTTCTAATTGTAAACACTCCCCATGATCTTTTTCAGGAGATACAAGTCTGCATAATGCATTTATTTTTCTTGTCTCATGATTGAATTTAATTTTCCTAATACAGAGCATTTCCTATTGTGAAACTATGTTGGCAAAACAGATCACAGGTCAACTTGTGGCTTCTCAGAGGCTTTAATCACATCTCCTTTCAGGTGCCATACTGTAAACATTTACACATGAGCTACATGTGAGCAGCATTTCAGTCTTTTATCAAAACTGAAGGAGAAAAATTAAACCTTTTAGGCATTTAATCATTTGTCCAAGTTCAGTCGTGAGCTCAAATATTCATTTCGATGAAAAATAAACAAAAGCTATTGTTGACTAAAAGTAAACTTGAAGACAAAGTTGGCAACTGATAACCAAAACTTATCTCTGTAAATAAAATCTCAGTAACTGTTTTTTTTTTCTTTTTTCAGAAATTTCACAGATGCATGTTTTATGTCGTCTCACGTGGGACCACGTCCCGTTTTAGCACCTTTAAACACTGCAAAAACATTTGGAAACTGAGACCCGCTGATGTCACAAAGCCATAAAGTCACTTTGTGTTGTTGTTTCTGATGAGTTTGTTGTTAAGATGATGATGTCATGGAAACAAAAGATGAATAGCGTTTGGTATTTTAGATGGAAGTGAATCCACAGACAAAACAATAAAGAAAATGCATGAAACTGAACCAGATTGTGAGCCTTTTGTGTTTGTGGTGCGAGGGCCGCAGGGAGACATGAAACACTGGAACGGCACAACAACGAGAGGTGCACACAACCACAAGTCAACACGCATACACATGCGGAGACATATGGAAGGATTTTGAACTCTGATCACACATCTCGGCAGGTCTAACGATTATTCGTGGAGCTCGGCTGTCGGAAGCCCACCTCCACCCCTCCCCCCGCTTCATCCTCCCCTCCCTCCACCCACTCTCTGCTCTGCTGTCACTAAAATAGCTTTAAGGTGTGTTTAGGTTGGACTTTAACCCCTCCGCCTGTTTCGTCTCCTTGGCAACCGCCCAGAGTTCCCTTAATTTGTATCATCTCAATCCCAAGTGCTGCAGCAGTTTTGCCTATTTGCCCCTAATCATGGAGCCTGTTTCCATGGCAAAGTATTTAAATATGCTCTGCAGATCATCTTCATGTAACACACCACCAGTGGAAGATGTACATGCGTGTTTGTGTGCATTTCTTTTGTTCCTAAAAGTGACACCCCCCCCTCTCTCCCCCAACCTCGTGGATCACATCTGACGTGGTTTTTAAATTTCATTTTCCAAATATCATCGCTTCTCTTCTTCCATTCTATCCCTCTAATTCCACAGGGAGGGATCTCCTGTTTTCTATTTCATGCTTTCCTTAAAGAGAGGGGGCTTTGTCTCTTATCTTATCAGTGAAGCTTCACAGCTCCCAAAAGCTTTGGCCATGTTTAGAGAGGAAGTGCACGCAGCATACTGATAAGAGAGGCCTGTCACTGCACATATAGCTGTGAGAAATTAAAAAAAATTGGTGTATGAAGAAAAAGGGGGGCACAGATACACAAAGCGTGGATTTTGCCTATTTTAATTGCTTTACAATGGCACTTTTGGGAGTTTGTGTATGTGTGTTTGAGTCAATGCATGGATGCCTGAGTGCGCTGGGGGAGTTATATAATAGGTATATTCATCTGCTAAATAAAAATTTCAGCAGCCATTACTCTTCCGCTATAAGCTGCAGCTCAAGGATGAGACGATATAGGCAGAAAGGTTAGACATAAACATCACCCCGATACTGGCTGCTTCTTATTCAAATCAGCTGATTCTAAGACCTGCCAGCCAGGAAAGAAAAAACGAGTCTGAGAGGAACCGAATTCACACAGACATTTGTCCATTTTTGGAATTAAATGATGAAACCTGAAGATACTAAATGTTTGTTGGGTGGAAGGCTTACATTAGAGCTTTACAAGGAGAGAGTCCAATGTCATCTTGTCTTTGCAAAAGCAACCGCAGGCTATTCAAATGAAAAACACAAACCCCCCTAATCATTCAACTTGACTATGTTTAATCCCAAAAAACAAAGAAGAAAGTTGCTATTACTCGACTTTTTTTTTTTTTTTTTTAAATATCACTTTATTCTCTGGATACTTTGCCGCAGTCGTGACGTAATTTACAATGTGTGGTAAACACATTGTAAATTACGTCACGACTGCGATAATGTTGGCCCCAGGAACTTTTCAAATACACTTAGAGTCTGTGAGAATCAGTTTGAGTCTATTAACTTTCATAGTGTTGCTATAGCCTGTATATAAACGATGGACCAAGCCACCGGAAAACCCACTGTGAAGCCTCAGGCTTACCATTTTTGCTATTACCGTCTTGTTGTTTTGAAACCAAAGGTGAGTGGCAATGCTGTATGCTCACAAGCTAGCGACTTGTCAGCCACATGGTAGCATCTCCTGGTTTAGCCTCCTTTTTCACATTAACAGCAACCGTAACCTACAAAACCAGCGTTGCGTTTTACTCAGTAAGATTTCAAACTTGTGACAGTGATCATGAACTCTTCAGGAAAGGGTTGTGAGGTCACAGATCACGTGAACCAACAAGTCATTTTAGCAAACTATACAATTAGATGCAAGAGTCATCCTCTACTGGGCAGTAGAAAAAATGCATGATTTTGTGGGTCAGTGACACTGGAGCAGGGGTGGACAACTCCAGGTTTCGAGGGCCGGTGTCCTGCAGGTTTTAGATCTCACCCTGGGTCAACACACCAGAATCAAATGATTAGTTCATTACCAGGCTTCTGGAGAACTTCAGGACATGTTGAGGAGGTTGTTTAACCATTTAAATCAGCTGTGTTGGATCAAGGACACACCTAAAACCTGCAGGACACCAGCCCTCGAGGCCTGGAGTTGCCAACCCTTCATTGGAGGAACAATAAGACTCCTTGTAACTTGAAACCCAGTTGTACCCATTCAATCACAAACTGATGGCAAAATGTCTTTGTCATTCGGTTTTATCGCCGTCTCAACGCAACAAGATCACTTTGAAGATGGAAAAGTGTTTGTAAACCTGGTACGGGTCTTTGAATGAACCATTAGAAAGGCAACAAGATCACAACTTCATTGCACGTGGTTGGAATACTTTTTTTTGTTCTCCAGTCTCTACCCACTGCTTTCCCTAGTCTGACTGTAGTATAAGCCTTGGCTTCCTTTTTCACACCCAGAAGCTATGCTGATGTTTTATATACAGTCTGTGAGTGTTGCATAGATGTCTACTGACAACTAATGGACCTTCTGTATTTTTATTTTCCAGTATGGTGTAAAGGTAGTACATGCCTTAACACTGAGATTGAGCATTCATTGTACATACTTTGTATGCAAAGGACAACAAGATGTTGTTTGTAAGATTTTTGACATTAACATTACAAAATGTGCAAAGAAACACACATACTGGGCTTTGTGCAGAAGTATCCTACAAGTACTGTACATTAAAATTCCCCCAAATTCAAAGAGTCTGAGCCTCACATTCATTTCATTCCCTACATGATGAAATCAAGTCTTTATTACAGTTCCCCCTTAGGCTAGTCATCACAGCAGGTCTTGATTTTAAGACCAGGACACATTAATTTTATGGTGATATTTTCACATTCAACATGCCACCGCCTTCTCCCTGCAGGTGCTTCAGGCACAAGAAAAAAGAAAAACCAGAGTGGAACAGATTGCAGTAGGGTGAGAGGGATGGAGTTGCATGTGTAAATGCTGGAGAGGAGGAATAACACTTGGGCTTAGCTAAAACACCAGAGGAAAGTAGAGGATGTAGGGGGTGGGAGTACCAAGGGACATGAAGACATGATATACATATTCAACATCCATCAAGGAAAAAAATCCATACACTGATGGTCAGATAGATGTAATCCATCTCTAGTAGGTTCTAGCAGTAATTTGTGACAAATGGCCTTTTTCTGTTTTTTTCAGTCCTGAAGAAGGTGCTTGAACTTGGGCATTCAGACTAAATGCACAGTGTAGGTGGAGATTGATAGGGAGAGACAGCAGAGCCAAAATGTATCCTCTCCAGAAGGTGAGAGCTGTTCCAATGAATTAAAATTCCAGCACACGCTATTGCTGCTTTGAATTCTGATTTCTGGAATTTCTGTTTTTACACTCATGATGCTATCCTGTGTGCCACTGGCCCCACTCCAATCCACTTTCTACAGATTACATGCTATTTTTGACCCTTAATGGTTGTTTTAAACTCCACAAATGCTGACATATGCATTTCACATGAATATAATCACTGACATTAGCTTAAGTCTTAAAGCAGTACAAATCATTATAAAAACATTGTTCAATAGTAGAATGTCCTGGTGAAGTCATTTTTGACTCTGTACTTAAAAACGAACTGTGCAGAATGAGATTTCTGCTGCTAGAGGTTTCTCATTCAAACCAACAGCAAAAGCATACTTTAAGAAAAAACTAGGATCATGTTGTCATCACAACTGCTGCCTAGTAAAAGCTACCGAGTCAGGCTGAAATCACATCAATGCACATTACTTCTGGTAATGATCAGGTTGCATATTCACGTAAAGACGTTGCTTTCTAATCAAACAATTGCAACACAATGTTAAGAGCTCTTATGATCAAACAATCTTTTGATTTTTTTTTTTACATAATATAAATCGATTATTTATTTATTTATGTATATTTAAAAAGTTAGATTTAAGACTACCTGGCAAATGTCAGCCCAGCAAATACACTGTCCACTTGCTTGTTTTCCATCTCTACCAAGTGGCAGCCTCTTAGCTGGGGACAAACAGAATGGTGATTTGGTCAGTGCTCATTTAAATCAATTAACCTACTGGTTTATACTGTTTCAAAGCTTAAAGCAATGTTAAGGACATGGTCACTTAGACAAGAAGGTGCTGGTTTATCCTTATCCAGTTTTTGATTGGACTAAGAACCCAGTTACACATGCCTAGAGACCTGCTGGCAATCTCCTGGAAAGTTCAAATGAGCTTGGAAAAATGTGTATTCACTGACTGGCTGGCATGTGACTGATGGAGATTGCAGTTAAATCAATCACAAAGAGGGTTCTGCACCAGAAACCTCCTTGTGATTGCTTTGGTTGCAAGCAGATTGCTGCAGTCTCTAGTAATCTGCATGAAAGACGCTAACTTGTCTGGAAACACTGACCAACCACCCAGGAGTTTGTGAAACTCGAAAAAGTGTGACAGAAACAGGAAACAGAGGACGTTCATCTAATTCAAAGTTGTACCATTACCTCTGAAACCAACATGTTTCAAAAGGCATCACTTTTACTTTGAAGGCAGATGTGTTCTACTTCCGGCCTGTGGTACACTCTTTGCAGTTTTTCACACTACTGCTTGGACAGTAGTTTGTTTGCAAACAAATCAACAGGTTCCATGCAAACTACTGCTCACAGAATCCTGCTAGTGAGTAAAGCCAGAACTGACTGTCAGCGACCGATGGTTGCCAGGAGGTCACAGACCCGTCTTTAAGCCTGAGTGAATGGGGCATTAGCAATTTATTCCACAGTCACTGCCAGCAACCTCCAGTAACCACTTGCCAGCTGGTTGGGGAATATTCATTTTTTTACATAGTGACTGGTGGTTACAACATGGTTGCAAACCATCTCATCTTTGTGACTCGGGGCTTAGAGAGACTGTTCCAGTGAGTACAATTTCTTTGAGGCCTGTTTTTCACTGGAGAAGTTAGCATCCCATTTTATATAGCAGTGAATTATGGGTGTTAGTTGGTAATGAAGCTAGCAAGCCAGGCAAGCGTTAGCCGATAGTTTGTGCCCGCTAATCCAGAAAAAACCCCAAACCAAATGGTAGCACGATAGCCTAGAAACTAAGGACAGTCTTACTTTTATATAGAACTCATGGTCTGTACTAACTCCTGAAGGAATATTACTCCTGTAGTTGCTAAACAGTTACTTCCACCGTGTTCACAAAGCCTGCTTGAGAGCAGGCAGTATAGATCAGGTTTCTTCACTGTACAGATAACAGCGTTGATCACATTTCGTTCCAAAATGTATGCATGAATGTATGTATGAATCAAAGCTGTACAACATTGTCCATAAAATGAAACTTCATTTGTTAAGTTTACAGGTAAGCAGAAGTTTTAAATTTTATTTTATTTTTTATAGCCCATCAAAAAAAAGTTCCAGTTTTTCTTTTTAATGAGGTTAATTCATAATCTTGCCACAAAAATGCTGGCTGTTCAAAGCTTTCGAGCAATCAGTCTTGCTTTTTGTTCCTCTGCTGAGGACGGTTTCCATTTGAGGCAAAGAAATAGGTCATGCAGCTGCTCAATTATGCTTAATTTTAGATCTACAACGCCCAGTTTAACTAGTTATTAATCAGGTTGTCGCTACCTTTGTCACTCTCTGAAGCTCCCTTATTGTACTAACCTCCAGCTGCCAATCCCAATTAGGACTGAAATCTCACTGTGAAATATGCTATGTATATCTTTGCCAGACTAATCAAACTTATATTTTTTTTTAAATCTTTGTGACTTTAAATACTATTTCTACTTATTACCAGGCACGTCAACCATTACTTTTCCATTTTTTCCACCCTTTACCTTTTTGTCTGGACCTTCGCACACTCGTAATCTTTGAGCTCCATCCATCTGGTTCACAAATTCCCCCCCACTTCTCTGTCTCTCATCTTCCCCCTCATGCTGCCCTTCCTTTGGTCCTTTTTTGTGTAGTAGTGATGTGGCTCAGAAACAGGGAGTCAAAGAGTGGTGAGCTGGGACCTCATTATAGAAATGTTCAGAGATTTATACTTCAACTTAGTCTTCAGATGATTCCTGACTGTGTGCTTCATGTTCCATTTATAAAAGATACTGAGCATTAAAAAAAAAACTTAAACACGCTCTAGGGACCCCATTTGTAACTTTGGTTTGATCTAAAATTCTCACATTGATGTCAGATACCTTATAATTAGTAAGGTAGACTACAATTAATAGAAAGTCACTTCTTAATCTTAACTAACACAAGAAGAGCCACGTTTACTTTTGTCCAATTTAGACACAAATTATAGAACATTGCATCTAGCAATTAATGTCTCACACATTTAATTGATAATTCCTGCAAAGTTCACAACAGACCAGCTTTTTATTTTTTTCTGGTTAGAAGCGAGGCACACGGTAACGCCACCCAGCCGAGGCTCTGCTGGTTTAAATAGCCGTTCTTTATTTGTCAAAAAGCTATCTTCAAAAGTAAAAATTCATTATTCTTTTAATGCTACCTGCTCTGTGAGACTCTTCAAAATGAAAATAAAATACAAAAGTTCTTTATATTCCTCAATGAGCTGACAAAAATGATTCAAACAGGATCAAATCGTGCAGTTGTTGGGTATGGGATTTAGTGGCAGGATCAATCAGCACTTTCAAGAATATTACAGTTGCAGAATGCTGCATGAATGAAAATCAACTACTACAGTGAAGAAACCGGCTCACTGGTGTTTTTTAATAGTCTCTGTACATGAATGGAGCTCTGTGGCGATCCAGAGAGTACAAACAATAGTAAGATCAGTGATTTCATGGGGCAGAAAAACTGTGACCACATGAATGCTACTTGTTAATCAGACAAATACATGTTGAGCTGCTTTGCCTACATATTGTGCACTGATATGATTGACCATGGTGGTAGGCTGTGACTGAGTTTTTCCCCTTACACAATGAAGCTCACACAATGGTGTGGAAGGCCAAAATTAAGAGCAAAAGATATTTCATATTTAGCCATCTTAACTGTGCCACGCTCTCGGGAAGAGGGAGAAAGAGGGAGAGCTGCGTGAGTCAGGCAGTAGCTAACCACAGGGGAAGGAAGAAGAGAGGATGGGGGAGGAGAGAAAGATGAGAAAGAAAAAAAGGGATGGGAGGGATCGGGGAATCTTTTAAGTTTGGTTTTAATCTGTGGCACGACCAGGATGGGGGATAATGGAGAGAGAAAGGAGCACAGAAGGAGATAGGGATTGGGCTGTACATGCAACACTACGCAGAGAGGTCACCACACTGCCTGGGGGGGCTGGGATGCAGAGAGGAGAGAGGGAAGAGAGAGAAAACTGAGGGCAGGGTGGAGAGAGGAAAGGAGGGGGAGACAGATGACAGATCGTCAGGTGTGGAGGGATGATGATGTGGAGAGGAAGCAGCGGGGGGAGAGAGAGTGTATTTGTTGGGAGATTTCGTTGCGATGACCTCGCCGTGTCATCGTCACGCTCCTCCGGGTGATGCTGCGCCTCTTTTGCTGACTCGCCACTTGCTCGCCCCAGGAGCAGGAGCGAGATAGAGGCCGGTCCCCCCTCCTACTGTTTGCCCACCAGGAGCACAGACATCACCCGACCCAGATCAAAGGGATGCCCTTGACAGTGCAGGAGCAGCGGTGGGGCGTGTCGCCTCCATGTGGTCACTTAAAGCCACTGCACCTCACACAATGATAAAGGAAACCAATTACCGAAAGGTTTTTGAAATGAGTGAACACAACACTTCAAAAAGTTATGATGACACTTAGTGTGAATGCTGAAATTATACCGATTGAGCTCCAAGAGGCTTCAGACCTCAGGGGGTCAACAGTTAAGAACACAGCTGATCAAATGGTAAATGGTAAATGGTAAATGGCCTGTATTTATATAACGCTTTTATGGTCCCTAAGGACCCCAAAGCGCTTTACATATCCAGTCATTCACCCATTCACACACACATTCACACACATTAGGACATTTTTCCTCTGGTGTCTGAAAGGACTGAAAGGTACCACAGCGACAAGAGACAGGAATAGGTATTTATGGATCTTATTGAAGATTTTTCATTATTTAGTTCTTTGGCAAAACTCTTCCGTAACAAGGCCGCTGTTGGAAAGAGGTTAAACACACATGAAATAAAAAGAAGAAACCTCATATTATCAGAAATCCTTGAACAGGTTTATTAATATGAACTCATTAGTGGAATGTTTTTCAAACTCTGCGGGATCAGAGCCTTAAATCGCTTTCATGAACTTTAAAAAACACACACACACAAAAAAACATGGCTGTTGACTTGTGTTTTGAATAGACCTTATTTTTTATAGAAGGCCACTGTAAACTCACCATGTAAAAGCCCCACTAACTACTGTATTATTATTATTACTGCGATTTTTGTGTTTCAGACTTAGCTGGATGAAAAGAGGTCACTCATAGTAGCAAAAACAAAGGATTATTAACAACTCTGTAGCTCTGCTGAACGTTTTTGCCTCTTTTAGCTCACACTGTTGTTTCTGTGGAGCGCGGTTCAGGCTTTGCTGTGCTCTCGTCAACTTTGACTGCAGCACTGGGCAGCAGAGTTCAGCTAAAAGCTGCGATAAACTAATAAGGAAACACTTAGTAATTGGCACAGCGCAACATGTTGACAGCGCATTTGTAAAACTTGCACTAACAGTGTATTTCCATGTTATTTTCTACCATCTATTATGATTATTAATCATTTAAGCACAGTTTCTGGATATGAGTGCTAATTAATTAGTATTCAAGTGATATAACATCTGATTTTTACTTCACAAAGAGAAAATGAGAGAAAAATAAAAGCAATGACAGTATCAGTCAAATTCATAATTGTGTGTGTCTTGGTTTTGGGTAATTAGAGTCAAACTACAAACACCTAGAGGTAACCATGGCTGCGAAAAGAAGCACACAAAAAATAACAGTTGCATAATATTGTCATCACTGACACTGTAGCTTTGCTTCATCTTTATTCATTTCAAAATATCAGTTATCGTTATCATCATAACACTTTTAAAAGGATAACTTATTTCCTGTTACTGTGATAATGCTGGGCTTTGACTGCAGCGCTGTCTCTGGCAAAGGGGAAATGATGTGCACTTACAGAGGAAATCATTTTTTAAAACTTTGGCAGTTCTTAAAGAGCTTTATAGTGTGTTTGTTATTCACCCACTGACTCAAAAAAACCTCATACACCCGCATATGTATGGCAAGGTGCTGGCTTGTCATTGGGAGAAACTTGGGGTTCTTTATTATATATCAAACTCCTCCTCTGTCCGGTACATGGACCCTATATAAACTTGTTTTTCAAGGAAATGTGACCTCATATAAAACTGCACTTATCTTGGTACCTAGCAGAGCAATATCAAGGGTGGGGGATGCATGTCTGGGTATCAGATTGCAGAAGCTTTGCCTCCAAAAGTATGTAGTTGCACTCTGGCTTATATTTCCCGTTCATCCTCTGGATCTAACAAGCAGGTGAGGAAAAGTTTAGGCAGAGGCCAACTATCCCTCGCAGCTTCAAATCACAGTGACTTTTCAAAGACGCTGTGCTCAGTAACTCACTTTTTACACAAGTCCTTGAATACTTTCTTTAAAAAAAGTGACTAAAGGTCCTATAATTGAATATAAAATTGACACAAAAAAGCGTGTATTGAAGCAAAGAAAGCGGGCCCCTGAAAACCAAGGTGACACTAAAGTGCACTTTTATTCACAAAATCTGGATTTTTATCTTTCACTCATGCCACAAAGAAAGAAATTGTTATAAGGCCATGTACTCTAAAGGAAATTACTTTCTGCAGTCTTACAGACAAGGCATATATAGTCACTGAACATTCTCCTATTACACAAAAAAATGTCACATGTCATTATGCGGAGATATTCTCCCAAATAAAGGACATGCACTCGGTGTCTTCAATAGCCCTGAATGCTTCCAATATTTGACAAAGCCAAATAATCACAGTAACAAAGGTCTGTCACAGTGAATCGGTGTATTTTCAAAAAAACAATTTCAAAGTTTCTCAAACAGTGAACATTTTCAGACCAAGGGTTAAACATTACTTATAAACTACAACTGTGCTTGTAAGACAGATGTCCTTAAAACTGAGTGGCAGGTGATTTCATCAAAACTGTTTATACTCAGAGCTTTCCATCTGTACTGTGTCCTTGTCACACAGGAACAGAAGAAAACACAACATATCCTCCTTTTTTTATGATCCTGTAAGTATTTCTGAAAATATCTCCTGCTAAGAAAGGTGCTAATTGGACTCATGGTAAGATAAAAGCAAAAAAGTGCTATGTGAAAAAGCCAAAGGCTCTCATTGCCATGGCTACCTGCTACACTTGGCTTTAATTACAGTAATTATGGTTTTTAACTTTTTCACATCAAAGAGCACTCTGGCATTCTGCAGCAAACTGTGACCATGACCTGCAGCTCTGCCTCCCACTGAACTTTAGCTGATCTCAGGTCTTTCTGAAAACATTTATCAAATCTATATTTGAGATGAGGAACTTTTTTGGGGGCCTTTTTGGTTGGCCAGAGTTAATCTCAGACATGCATGAGCACATCATTCAGTGCTGTGTCTGGCCAAGGAAGGGCACGGGCCACATTTGCTCTTGAGCACCTGTTTGTTTTTTCTAATATTAGATAAATATCAGCACAGGAAATTAGTGAAAAAAAGTATGGGCATCATTCCCCAGTGAGATAGTTTATACACAAACACACACACACTGAACATACATGACTGATTTAAATAAGAGCAAAATGATGTGATAGTTTTTCTGTTCCAGATTTTTTCTTTTTCAAAGACCTTGGGAGGCTTCAGTGTTATTCAGCCTGAGGTTACACGTGGCCTGGCTGTACTTTTAGTTTCCATACAATAGCTCTACTGAGGTATTCTGAATAATAAGACATCTCCTGAGGTCAAAGCATGCCAAAGCTGTGCTGTAATTACATGACAATTACCTTTAGGTTACAGGGCATCTTAAACTAATGAGGCTGATGCATACAAATGACTTTCTGCCATTGCAGTAGGTGCAAATGCCCAAAGTATATATATGCATGCCCTGTGAGACCACCGTATTTCTAATGACAAAACAGGCAATACTGTGATTAAATAACTCGTATTTACTCCACTGTGATTTCCATTTACTGTCCACTGCTTTGAGTCTAGAAATTCAGTTTTTTTACGCATCCACTAACAATTAGACAAAGTAATTGTTTCCTAAGTTACACATGAGTCCTGACTAAAGAGTTTCAAAGCTTAAGCCAAACAGGTCATGATCTGCCAAATGCATTACACACCAATTATACAAAAATCTACTTTTTACACTAGGTTGAAAAGCCACTTCTCGCTGTGAACCAATCATAACTGGATCCAGGTTAGTTATTGTTATCTTGGGAACATTAAAACAATGGCTGACATATTTCCTATTTCAATTTAATACGTAAAGATCTGAAGGGAATTTAATGGAATTCCTGAATTCAAAACTGGATCCACAAGTTGGATCGAGCGACCCCTGGCAGGATTTTCATGGAAATATTTTTCGTGCAACAACTCTAACAAACGGACAAAAAACAAAACAGACAGAGTAATCACAAAACCTCCTTGAAAGAAGAAAAAATAACAGTTACAGGCTAAAATATGAGGGTATTATTTTTCCCTGTGTAAGGCTGAGGTTAAGAAGCACTTAAAAAAAGTGTCCCTAGTTTGGAATCTCTTATTACATCCACTTGTCCTCTTGCTTTAGTGGAAGAAAATATGAAAATAAATAACTGATCACATGATAAAAACAACAGGAAAGATCAGCAGCTAATTGCCTGTCACTGGCTTCTTATTCTGGTTTGTGTACATTGTCATACTTGTAGTGTTTTAATGTCTAAACACCTTACAGTGGTGGCTTGCACTGCCAGAGGCACTTTTCTTCCTGAGTCTGATTGGCTTCTGCTGGCTTGATCCATTACCTGTAATGTCAGCTGCTACATGTTTTATGGTGTAGATTTAAAGACTATAACACTGTGTACATATATATGTACACAAAGTCTGGCAAAGTAAACCACGGGGGGACCACCATGATGATGTTTGTTACAACAAACCTAAGCAGACACTTAAATCAACCTCAGCCAGTTGAACATTTTACAGAAGCTAACAAAGCTCAGTATCAGCCAGAAGCTAACAGCCTCAGTATTAGCAATGGCCCAAAATAGTGGACATAATTAAAAAATTGTTTTGTTATACAATATATTCTGCACCTGCTATTACGTGGAAAGTTAAAATATGTCAGCGAGACATGGGTGTACAGCAGCTCGTTTTAAGTTAATCAGTCCTGGTCGCAGAGCACTTGGAGAAAAATTGGAATTGGCCAAGAAAATTTCAGTCAGTCCAGATCAAAGAAAAAGAACAAAAACGCAAATAGAAGTTTGAAGTTGGATTCATTTATTTACACATTTATTTTATGTTTTGGGTTTTTTGTTTTTTTTTTACAGGTTTTTAGATTTGGCTCAATAAATATCAACAGTGGACTGAACTGAATATTTATTTATTTATTTTCATGGGCAGCTGTGTTTTCCCTTCATGATATAATTACACCCACAGCTAATAGGGCCACACATAGTGACCTCACTCACACATGCACTCTCGCTCCGCCTAGGTCACTTTACAGCCACCCATTGGAGGAGAAGTCCCGCCTCAGTTGCTGACTCTCGGCCTCTGTGAGCGGCTGAAGAGGTGATCGACAGGAGCCACCGTGGAAACCAAACCACTCCATCGCCTGCTTCAGGGCGGGAACTCCCAGCTTCCTAGTCACCTAGCAACACAGAGCTTTAATCAGTCTCCATATATATCCCATATGGATGATGTTGTGCTTTGCAAAGCTTCAAACTTAGACATTTTCCCTATTTGTGATTTATATTTGACAGCTGAAATCCACCTGTACCACATGCCACTTCATACTGTAGTGAAGATGGATTTGTATAATTTAGACTGTAGAGCAGTGATATTTACCACCACATTCACCTTAATGCACACTTACAGAGCCTGAGATATGCTCAACAGCACCTGCCTTCAATTCAGAACAAATCGGCGCGACATACAGTGCAAAACTGACATTTAACCTGACGCTACAAAGATACATACATATATACATATACATGGTGCAAAGCCAAGTTAAAGCTAAGTGTACCTGCCTGGAGTCATGGCTAGCAGGTTATTACAGAACACGATCGTTAATAATTCCCTGTGTTTTGTGGCATTACATCACTTATTCTTGTTACTTTCATGGCTTATGTAAGCCAGCCAGCATTTCTGTTCAGATATCATTTTTCTGGCAAGAACAGTAGCAAGCTAAGGTTAGCCAGCTAGTTAAGTTAGCTGTACCGTTAGTGTCCCTGGAAAAATCCTCAGCATTGTTCTACTCCATCACGTCCAGTGAACAGTTACAACAGCGATTATGAGAGGTACAAGCTGGCTTTCGCAGAAGCAGTTAATGCGCTAAACAGATCTTTACCCTGTGAATGATCATCAAACAAAACCTTGAATTACAAGAGCACACGGCTCTCTCTACCCTTGCTCTTGCTGCTGCATCTGCACGGAAAATGCCACAACACATTTCCATAGGACTGAAACTGAAATACCTCAGGGTTGTGTTTCTCACCTTTTCTATTCCTCTTCACTACTGATTTTGTTATAAGGAGGTGAGTCAACTGTTGGATTGCTTTGTAGAGAAGCTAGACATGTTGTAGACCTCAACCAGATCAGAGGACTTCAGACTGGGTAGTGCATATACAGATTCTCATTCATATCAACCAAAGGCAGGTAGAAGAAGTGAACAAGTTCTAGTACCCTGGAATCTATTCACTGCTGACAGTATGGTTGACTGGACTGTCATCAGCTAGGTGGACAAAGCCTTAACTATACTATAATGACTGCAACCGATCTGTGCATCCACCTCTCTAAACTCAGCTACAAAAATATGTCTTTTTCAATTCAGTAGCTGTGCCCACTGTCCTGTATGCATGAGAAACATGGAGAGCAACAGAAAACATTTCCCAACACTGACACCATTAGTTAGTGATTTCAATTAGGAGGACACATCCTTCACATATCTCCTGAACAATTTGCAAATTGACCTGGACTCCATGAACAGGTAGACAGAAGAAAGGCCAACCAAAAGATCACTTGAGGTGGATGTTCACTGAAGATCTGAACATTGTTGGCATCACCTGGCTGTGAATGACCGAATTTGTTGGCGATCATAAGCTGCCCCGTGTGCTAACAGGCGTAAGACGAACCAAAGGTAAGGCTAAGGTTTACTTTAAGCAGCTTATGCCGTCAGTGTCTGTTGTTTATAAAAAAACAAAACAAAGCTCACAAGTTCTTCTCCTGAGTCTGCGGTTGTCTTTCCAGAGTACACAGTATTCAGAAGGGATAGAATTGGAACAAGAGGAGGAGGAATACTTGTGTATGTAAAAAAACACCTGGATTGCTCTTTGCTTAGTTCACCAATAGATGTCGAAATAGAACATATTTCTGTTAAAATCACTCTTTCCCCAGAAATGTCATTTACATTGATCTGTTTATATCGCCCTCCTTCCGCAAAGAATATTTTTTTATGAACAACTACAGATATTACTTAAATATCATACTATAAATAATAAGTCTAATGAAATAATTGTAATGGGAGATTTTAATGTCAACTGGGACTGTGAAAAGGACAGAAAAACACTCAAGGACATAATGGAGACTTTGAACTTTACTCAACACATTGAACAACCCACAAGAATAACGAGACACTCTAAAACTAAAATAGATCTGGTTTTCAGTAATAAGCCCGAGCGAATTATTAAATCTTATAATTTTATCACTGGTATTTCAGACCACAATTTTATATTATTTTCTAGAAAACTTATAAAATCACGGGTTAAGAATCACTTTCAAAGTTCATCTAATAGGAGATCCTTTTATGAATATATACCAAGAAGTCAGCGACAAAATGTAGCAGAAGCATTAGCATCAGTTAACTGGGAGCCTTTATTGTGTAGTGATGATCCACAATTCTGCAGCAGTCACTTCACTGACATTGTCAAGGATGTTATATCAACATAATCCATTAGAGGTCAACAAAAAATAAAGACAACATCTAATTTGCCCTGGTTAAACAAAGAGTGCAAGAATTTAATGAAAACAAGAGATCAATTACTAAAACAGTTCCTGAAAACAGGTCTAACTCTGGATAGACAGAGATTTACTTCAACGCGGAACAAAGTAACAAGAAGTTTGAGACAGGCCAAAGCAAATTTTTTTATAAATATAATTGAAAGAGCCAAAGGTAATGGTAAAATTATCTGGCAACACTTAAATAAATTACTTGGCCGTCATTCAAACAAAAGTAAAAATACAATTGAACTTTATGTAAATAACTCTATTGTTAGAGAGCCTCTCTATCTATTGCCAGTAACTTAAACACTTTCTTTATTTCATCTGTTAAGGCAGGGGTCGGCATGCGGCTCTTTAGTCCTTATAGTGCAGCTCCGCGTGGTTTGGGCAAATAAATTAGAAGTATTTAGCTGAAGTGTATTTTATTTATGTTAGTTCTTTTTAACTCGTAGTTCTAAAGGTTATTGTGACATTGAAATATAAAAATAAAATTATATTCTATTATTTTTTCATCGCTCAAAATAAGAGTCACACTCGCGGAAGCCGGTATACCCACCGAAACGCCGTGCATTTATCGAGACTTTCAACCCCAGGTAGGCCAATTATGGATCTTCGGATCCACATTATGTCAGCAGCTGTTCTCCACCGTGAACTATGTTAAAGACAAACACCGTTCACGCCTGACAGATGACAGCTTACAGTCCTGCGTAAACTGACTTCGTATAGCCCCGATTTGCGGACTCTGTGCGCAGAGGTTCAGGAGCAGAAGTCCCATTGTAAACAAATCACGGCAGACCCGACGATGTTTCCATGAACATGCTTTTGAGCATCTCTTTATTGACCACTTTTCACACACGGTTGCTGTACGCATACAGCCGGCTGTAGCTTTTCAGCTCACAGCCCGACATACACCACCAACAGCACAGATAGCGCAGACGTAAAGGCAGCGAGGCGTGATTGCGGGTGTTGCTCAGGTGCGTCCGCCTCCCCTGCAGCGGCGCTGCAAACCACGCCCCGCCGCACGCATTAACCAGGTAAAATACATATTTAGGCAGAATTTTGCAAATATCTATTTTTCAGCAGCATAGTGCTTTTTTCCAATTATTTTTTAAGAGTCAGGTCAAGGCTCCAACAGCCCAAAGGCGATATAAGGGTGGCGGCTGACAACAGTTTTTGTTTGCTACATGGATCATTTTAGTTCAGCTGGGTGTCTTTCCTTTTGTTATATTTAAGAGTTCAAAATGTGTTGATTACATAAATATAATTTAATTTTCTCTGTTGCACTTCATGGATTTCATAAGCAGCACACCTTAGTTGTTCACACAAAGCATGAAGATAAAAAACAATATATACAGTGTTATCTTCATTTTAGATGTCAAAAAGTATTTGCGGCTCCCAGTGTTTTCTTTTGCGTGGAAACCGGGTCCAAGTGGCTCTTTGGTTGTAAAAGGTTGCAGACCCCTGTGTTAAGGAGATCAGTCAGAGCTTTGACTCAGTCGTATGCTCTGATAATGTGAATGATGTTGGTCAAAATTTGTTCACCATCACTCATATTTCAGACACTGAAGTTGCTAAACTAGTTACAGGTTTAAAACAATCAAAAGCACTTGATGTATATGGTATTAACACAAATTTCCTAAAGGAACATATGGATTTGCTTGTACATCCAACCACTCATGTTTTGAATATGTCTTTCAAACACTCCATTGTTCCAACAGATTGGAAAATTGCTGCAGTTACACCAATTTTCAAAGCAGGTGTGAAGACTGACATGGCTAATTATCGCCCCATAAGCATACTCCCGGTCGTATCTAAAATAGCTGAGAAGTGAGTGGTTAAACTCCTCACTGCTCACCTAGAAAACACCCAACCCTCATTACATCCATTGTAGTTTGGCTTTCGGGCACATCACTCCACAGATACTGCCCTGTGTATGTTAGTGGAGAACTTGAAGAGCTTGCTGGACAAGAGTCCCTGTGTTGGAGCTGTATTTTTAGATCTGAAGAAGGCTTTCGACTCTGTAAACCATCAGATATTGTTGTCCAGATTGACTCAGTTTAATATCTCCAGTCAGGCTCTTCAGTGGTTTGCCTCATATCTCTCACACAGGAAACAGTGTGTGGTGTTGGATGGGGTTAAATCTCCATATTTAGACTGTGATACAGGGGTTCCTCAAGGATCTGTTCTTGGGCCCTTATTGTTCTCTCTTTTTATCAATAACTTACCTGAAGTCTGTCCAAATATATTTGCTCAAATGTATGCGGATGATGCAGTTATATATACGCAAGCAAATAGTGTCCAGCAGGTGGCAAAAGATCTTACAGCTGCTTTAGCATTAATGCACAGCTGGCTGGAGGACTCATGCCTAATGTTGAACACCTCAAAAACTGTCTGTATGTATTTTTCAAAACACCCCTTAAACTTGAAGCAGTCAAACATATTCCTGGATGGAGTAGAGCTTGAATTAGCTCCAGAATTTAAATATCTTGGGGTCATTCTAGACCCAACATTATCCTTCAAGAGTCACATAAATAAAGTGTCCCAGGTACTTAAATTTAATAATCGAAATTTTAATCATATACGTAATAATTTAAATATGAATGTTGCAAAAACTTATTTTTACTCAATGATCATCTCGCATATGGACTATTGTTTGACGTCCTGGTCACTTGCTTGTCCAACAACACTTAAAACTATTGAAAACATTTATAAAAGAAGTTTAAAACTACTTGACAAAAAACCGACTTCCCACCACCATTGTTATGTGTTAAAAAAACATAAATTACTGAACTTCAATAACTTAGTGAAACTTAAAAGAGTCTGTTTAATATATAAAGTTTTACACTCCCTTGCTCCACCACCACTAAAGCAGTTCATTAGGCATAAAGAAAGCTCAGACAGGACCACTCGAGCTACAACCCGAGGAGACTTGTTTATACCCCACAGACGGACAGCATTTGGGCAGAACGTCCTCTCTGTCAAGGGTGGCCATCTGTGGAACAGTCTTCCTCAACCCATTAGAAAATGCTCGACATTCAATTTGTTTAAGGCAAAGGTTAAAAACTGGTTATGGACAAATCAAGTGTGTGATCATGTATGAGTTGTATAGTTTTAATGTTTTATTTGTGTAAGTTTTGGTGATGGAGTTTTTATTATGAATGAATGATGAATTTTTATGAATTATTATGTTTATTTTTTTATGTTTAAGGATAACAGATAGAAATTAGCCTTTGGCTATAATCTGGCATGTTTACATTCATGTAATTTTTTTTTACATTTATGTTCATTAACATGCACTGTCCTAAATAAATAAATAAATAAATAAATAAATAAAACAAAACAAAACAAAAGAATCATCAATCAAACAAGGAAGCTGGCTTGTTTCTGAGTGCACTGGACTTTGCATGAATAGTTCTTAGAGGAAGCAACATTTGTGTTGAGTTTAACATCAGATTATCTATAAATACAGCAGAGAAAAAAAAATCAGGGTTGTCTTCTTGGCCCAGAGTGCAATCAGTAAGAGTATTTCAGGCAGAACAGTTTTACCTCTAAGAAATGTGACTAAACCTCCAGTCTGGCACCATTTGTGGGAGTTCATGTCTGCGGTGGATAAAAGCGTGCAGTGAGCAGCAGATGGTACTCACAGCGGCATTGGGCTCGATAAGGCGCTGCTGCAGGACTCTGGCTTCCTCCCAACGCCCGGACACACACAGACGCTCCAACTCACATAGCTCCTGGCCCAGCACATTAGCCAGCGCACACACTCCACCGACAGCACCTAGAGACACAAATCAAAGACCGATGAGAGTTCAAGAATCACTGGAAAAGGCATATATATATATATATACATATATATATATATATATGTTTTTTTCTTCCCTTTTCCATTCATCTCTTTTTTTAGGAACTGTTATGCAAGGAGATATCTTTTTAACCCTTTGAGTTTAAATATTCCTAGTTTGTAAAATCCTCATCTGTAAAGAGGGAAGAAACCAGAATGGTTTTTGCCAGATACAACTTCCTGTTTACAATTATGACAAAAATCAAAGAAAAGCAGATCTGCAAACTTCCACTAGTTTTATCATATCAGAGCTTTTTTTTTGCAGTAGTTACAGAGTAAAGTCTGAAGTGTGACAGGATTATTAGAAGGGAGAAAAAATAATCTCCAACATGAAATTGATATTTTTTAGATATTTCCCTATTTTCTCTTCACTTGATACTTTCACTGCAACCATTTTTTCATTAATAGTCTAGAAGCAACTTTCCTTTTTGGGGGGCACTAGTTCAGACCTCAGAAAACACTAAGGCCATAATGGTGTCTTCCTAATCCTTAAAGGTTGTCAACAATGGGCACTTCAGATTTCTGCAAACTAACCTGATGTAGGTCTGAGATGGTGTGCTGACAGCTTGTTGTTAAACTACGTTGAAGGCAGTGGTTTGACAAGTTTTATGTGTGGAGTCACTCGGTGCAGCGTTTAGTCCGCATATAAAGCAGTTCGCTCGTCACTGTGTTGCTGACGGTTGATGGCTTGCGGACAATCTGGGCTCTGACTGTGAAGGTAAAGCTCTAATAAATATTTAGCACCCAATCAGTTGTGAGCCAGTGTTCTCCATCACCACATCACTGCGTGTCTCTTTCTGTGTTTTAAATATTAAATATAGCATCTGTGGGTAGAATTTAGTGTTCAAAGAAACGGAAATGAACGAACTCAACATTCAGTATATCAACTTTAATATATCACTGTCCTGATTGTATAGCTGTCCTGATTTTGCATTCCAACTGTATGTCAGTACAAGGCAATGATCACTTTAGAGATGGTTGTCTGACTTTTCTGTTTTCATTAGTTGTTTTTCTTTTCACATAGATAACCCAGGCAACAACTGTGTGTCTAGTATCGCTGTTGGCTGCTGACAGACAGACAAGCAGGCCTGCGAGGGGAAGCTTCACCACAGAAGGACTAAAGGCTAAACTGATGTAGACTAAGTCACAATGAAAACGATCCACAATGAAATGTGCATTTCACACTAATTGAAATTTACTATAATACAGTCACCATTTCAATTAATGTTTAAATACATAATATACTGTATTAAATTGTAAGTACAGTGTTTTTCTTATTCATGCAAATTATCCTCTAATGATTTTTGATCTGTAAATCTAAAAAGCTCTTCCACCTCAGTGCTCTCCATTCTTTAGCGCAGCGCTCTATCAAGCTAGAGAGGATTCAACAATCAACGCTAGATGGTGGGAAAAGTGTTCGCTGAAGCTAAAAAAGAAGGTTAAATCTGCATAACTGGAGCTGGATCCTTTTTGTTATTACCTGTGCTAAGGTAATATTTTTAATGAGGATTCAAACTCAGTTGAACAATGTAATGGTTTCACTCTATAACTGAATGTCAGCAGAATGAGAAACTACCAGCAGAGCATATATGTTTGCAAACCCGTGAATGGAGGATTTAGATGCGAGTAGTCTTGTCTCTTTAAAGTTTAAAACCGACTGACATGCATCTTTGTTAGGGTTGCTGACAGAATTCATTTGGACAAAAAAACAAAAATTGTGCGGAAACTTTCTCATATAACTCGTTCTGTGTTGCCTTCCTCTGCATTAGCTGTATCACTTTCACGCACACGTTTACTCACACGACAAATTCTGTATATATGACAACATGTCAAGGACCAAAGATCAGAGAACCGTCGGAGAGAGGGAGTGTGTGTGTGTGTGTGTGTGTGTGTGTGTGTGTGTGTGTGTGTGTGTGTGTGTGTGTGTGTTTGACGGGGCTGGTAGTGGGAGAACATGACTCATTAGGTTCTTGAGCATCTTGAGCATCATACTGATGCTTATTCCCAGGTGTGTTATCTAATCCGAGCTTACAGTACACCGTACGTGGCCAGCATATGAAAAAGGTAGAAAGTACTTTACTTGATATTGCTGCTGCTTTACATTTTAGTGAAGCTTACGCGCCTCTCCACTGGGTGAGGAAACACCAAACGGATTTTTTTTAAATAGTTGTGTCAAAACACTGATGAGGCAGAGAGTAACTAGTAACGTTGTTTGTTTGTTTTTTGCACACATCTAAGATATAAATAAGAAGATGCCACAGGGCTGGTGTCTTGAATGTTGGATGCAGATAACCCCTCTGTGCTTCCAGGCTCTTTGATCCTGAAGAAATATGGATTTAGGCTCAACAATATGTGAGAAATATAGACATGATTGTATGGTTCCTTGAGTTTCCTGTGTTTGCTGTGCCGTCCAGGTTTATTTTTCAGAAACTGGCTTCCAGCAGCCTTACACAGAGGGGAAGGTGAGAGTCATGAAAGTCAGATATAAAGTTTAAAGTGAAAGCTGAAGCATAAAATAAAAACTGATCTCAGTGTGGCTTCACATAGAAACACTGTGTTCCCTACTGGAGAGTGTAACAATAGGATATTTTCAATTTCAATTATTTCAGCTTTTAAAATCCGATAACGGGGATGAGCCAGAGACCTTCTGCCTCTGATGATCCAATCAGATTCCAGCTGATTTGTTGCTACTCTTGCTAACAATGGCACAGTTACTCAAGTCCTGATTGGTTGGTTCATGGTGAAACGCAGCTTACGAGTCAAATACACAAGCCTGTGCCTTTTACTGTTTTCTAGGGGCAATTTGTCATTTTGTGTTATTAGTGAAACAACTGTAATTTTCACAGCTGTAAAACATACTGTGGGCTGTTAAGCAGAAGGTAGCCAATGCCTCTGGTGCCCATTGTCAAATGTTCGTGAAAGTAGATTTGGAACACTTAGAATCTGGACACACAATAAAATGGTTGGCATTTTACTGTGTTCGCACTACACACAAAGCAGCTGTTACATCCATCATTTGGTGAGTCTATTAGAAAAGCAACACTGACAAGCAACTTTTCTCACAGTTGTTTTGTGAGAAAAGTTGCTTGTATGAATTCAGTGTTTGAGTTGATTGCTACCATCTGCCTTAAGCCAAAATGTTACCAATACAATATTACTGATTATATTAACTATCTGTAATTTGCAGCTGGGTTAACTGTTACATATATAATGAATCATGCAGCCTTTCTCCCCTGTCAGATGTGTTGCATCCAGATGCTCTAAGAGACCTAGCTTCGCCTCTTGTTCCTCTCTCTCTTTCCTTTGTGTGATAGCCTCCTTTTCTCTGTGGGCTTGAACGGTTGTGTATTTGTGTTTGTCCGTCCTCTTTCCCGGTCTGTGGTAGTTAGGAGCTTGTGTGCCTCAGACCTGCTCATCAGCAGCTGGAAGTTGCTCCACATATGGCATCTCATCTTATTTTTGTGATTTGCCGTAATCATTATTGACCAGTTATTTACGGTCCTTTACAACAGTTTTAAACGTCTTCCTGTGTTGGCTGTAATCAACACAAACTATTCAAATTCTGTGTGGCCGTGCAGCTCTACGCTGAGGGAGGGCAGAAAAGTGCAATTGTACTAGCTGGAAAGTAGAATAAATCAATCAGAAAACAATAACACGTGTTAAATAAGGACATCCCATTTTAAGCCATTACTGTGTGATTTAGGAATTTATTGTATGAGCATGTTTAGCACGTGTGGCGTCGGCACTGTAATTCCAGGATATTAAGCAGCAGACCGGCCAGGGAGAGCTCCTTATGCTCTGTCTCGAATTTGAGCAGCATATTTCTAAAAAGCAGGAATGAGTGGAAGGACCTCTGAGAATCCACACATCAGTCATGATTCTGATGATGCAGTAGACTTCATGCTCTCATCCGTAGTGGGTGAGTGCGCACCTCAAAGACACTTGTACAGGATGCTGCTGATAGCCCTCCCTCCTGCTCACTCTGCAAGGCATCCAGCACCTACCTGCCTCTCTGCACAATATGTTAGACAAGTCCCCAGAGTAATGCATGGTCAAAGGGAAGATGGATGCAGGAGACAAAATGAAAAAGAGCTACAGCTAAATACTGAAGTACTAGCTAAAATATGCACAAGTCATTTTGTATTGTTGTAGCTTCTGTGTATTTTCAGTGTCTGTTTGTGTTTGCTCATTCTTATTAAAAAGGATAGGTTAACTGTTTTGTATGTGTCTCCTGTTGTATTAGCGTGTGGTCTAATTGCTGCACAATTTCCCTTGTGGGATTAATAAAGTTTCTATCTATCGGTGTTTTTGAGGGTACGCCTATACAAACTTAAAAAACTCTGATTGAGACAGGTTTGTCTCTCACAAATATAAATTACTTTCTTGTCTGAAAAACACAATGGGCAAATTTCATCCACAGAAGAGTCAAGATGTCGTAGAGAAGATAATTCTGGTTCAAAAAAACCCCATGAAATGTGTTAAAAACACATAAAACGATGAGAAATGTTCTTTTTCGAACATCTCTTCAATCATTTTTAATTCATTTTCTAAAAATCTTTCCTACCACTTTCTTAACACATGCTACCATCCTATGTAACACAATATTATTTCATATGCTGTAACAAAATCTCAGAAATGGATACTTTTACCGACATACCAATAATCTGATATAGCAACAGTCCTAAAAAGAAAAAAACACATATAGAGTAAGTAGTCAAATCCTGCCAGAAACCAGGGATGATCTTTTATCAGAAACAAATATTTATAAATGATAATTATTATTAGTGTTTTTACACTTGTTCTTGTGGAAAAAGGAACTTAAAATCTACTTTTTTCCCTATATTTTTATTTTAACAGGTAAATGGTGGCAGTGGATCCCTGTGAGAAACAGCAGTCCTTGTATTAGATTTCTTACCCACACAATAGGCTGCCATTAAAAACCCAGCCGAGCCCGCTAAGACCTGGAAATCCCGCGCCTTGGTTTTATGGACAATCAGGCCGATCCGTGTGATCTGCAGAACAAGTAAAAAAAAAAAATAAACAGAAGGAAATGAGGAAGTAGAAATCAGAGTGGTTTCATTGTTATCACTCCTCTTTTGCATCAGGACTAATATCTGTTATAGTTTCTTAATCCCAGGGGAGGCTGTCACAAGAGACAACAAACCCAACATCTCACAGGGGTAAACAAATCGCTCGAATTGAGAGAAGTATAGTCTCTACACATGGTCGAGGTTTTTAGAGGAGGGGATCGCTGAAGATCCAAAACAGAAGGGGGAGGAGAAGGAGAGAGAGGGAAACAGACAAGTCCCAAGTGAGAATAAAAAAAGAGGAATCAACTTCAAAAGATGGGAAGCAGAAGGAGGTGGAGGATGGGAGAAGCTCATGAATAACTGATGAGCTCCCCATTTTGTTTCGCCTCTTTTAATTCTCTTTTGTCAATCCAGATATGAAGTGCAGAATCCAAATAACCTGAAGTGTTCAAACGGAGCATTAGACAACTCTGTGGTTGCTCTGTGCATGAAGCTGAAAGCTCCACAGGGAAAACCCACACCCTCCATCCGTGTTACCAAGGAGCTTCTATTTTTAACCAGAGACTGTCAATCAGTTTCCCCATATTATTAATTTCAAACAACAGGACTGCAATTGATCAGTCAGTCAGGCAGGCTGCAGGAGCCCCTGCTGGCCTCCCGAAGGCACGGGCAGTCTGGCTATTTAGAGGCAGGTCCTCAATGGAAAAGCAAAATTGCTGCAAGGCTGCAGTCTGCCCTAAAACACAGTCATTTTCTTTTCTTTTCTTTTAACCCTTCTTATTATTGTCATTAGCCTATGATCTAACATGAGGGCATGGGGAGATTTAACCCTCTGCAGTATGAGCTGTACAGGTGGCTGGTCTGCTGGAGCTTTTGTTAAATGTTCAGGTCTTACCTTATTAATGTGAGAAATCTCCATGCCTGTCACTTTGTTTGTTTCCCCTCGCTTAACAACTGCTCATTCAGTTTATTCAGCTCATTTTGCTGGGGAACTTAGTAAATGTGCTGCAGAGCTCAATGTTGTTTGGGTTCATATCCATGAATCTGATTTAAAATAACAGAAAAAAGTCTCTCTAATATAGTCAAAATAGTCATGTAACAAAGTAAGGACATCCTGTGGAAACTGTTCGCTTTTGGACAAATTTGGAGAAGAAGTTGGACCCTATTTTGAAACTGTGCCTACTGAACACTTACTAAACACTTTCTAACCAACCTACTTGAACAACATAATGAAAATGTGCTTTTTCTATATTTTATTTGATAGAAATATCAACATGTAGAGATTTTCAGACGTTCTTCTGAGGAAAAAAACTGCTCACAAGCTATTAGTCATCCCGACAGCATAAATGGCTTCTTTTAGCAGTTCAAAAGGGCAAATACTTTCACTTGCAAAATGTTTGAGAGTTTTCATGCACGCACTGCTTTCATCAAATCCTACAATGTTTCAATCTGCTTTGAATCTGGGCTTCGAATCAGCCATTCCATAACCCTCAATTTACTTGCTTTGAGCCATTCCTTGGTGGTTTTTCTATTGTGCTCAGGATCGTTACATGGTTGAAAGAGTGACTTCTGGTTCGGCTTCAACTTTCAGACAGATAACTTCACATTTTAGTAAGAGTCTTTGACAGAATGCATAATATATGCTTAAATCAGTGGCTACAAGCTGGCATGAGTTTCTTCTCATCCTCATAAAATCTGTTCCTGTCGATTAAACAGCTCTATCTTTAACAGTCTATTGCTTGAAAAAGCCTCAAACTAGCATAGCTTTTCTCCGATGTTCTTTTTGGATAGCAAAGGCTTTTTCTGGTATGCTTCACATGCAGGTCAAACTTGTGCAGTCTCTTTCTGATTGCAGATATATGAACTTTGACATCTCTTCCAGTCGTTGCCTGCAGACTCTGTAACACAATCTGGAGGGGTTTTTTGTTGAATCAAACACTCTACTCTTGGGCTGACTTTGCTACCGATTTCATTTGAAAATTATGTCAATTGTAGATAATTTTATGCTTTATTTCATATCATTAAGAAATCTTTTAAGCCTGCCTCAGACTAACAAATCTCCATAGCCTTTTATTGTGAAGGCCTTTGAGCTCTCATAAGATCTGAACATGATGCCAGAACAGCTTTCAACAACAAAGACAGGTAAAGATCATGCATGTCAGATCTTTGAATAATGCAGCTCACCCCATGCCCTGTGCCGATTAATACTTGGCTCTTAATCTCATACTTGTGATTCTCACTGAATGGATTTACAGGTGCTATAAAAGTAGAAGCATCCTTACTTTTTCTGGTTTTTTTATCAACATGGAAATGACTATGAAATGTGAGGTCATATACTGTATATCAGCTTTATATGAAGACATTTTTTAAACACAATCAAATGTGTTCTTGGTCAGTTATGTAAAACAATTAATTCCTAAATTCATGTACTAGGATGTACTTATGTACTTTATGTATAAAAATGTTTTCAAATTATTTTGATATGGGTATATTGCAAACACTGGGCTACTACATTACATAGCATTGTTGATTTAACCTTTATCAGAGGAAAGAGAAAAAAAAGGAAAGACAGAGTAATAGGAGTTAGGACAGAACAAGGGTTAATCTGGTACCAGTACATACTCTGTGAAGAGAGCTTTAGGTTTAAAGCGCCTTCAAAACAGACAGCTAGCTTTATGTCTACTCCATCAGTAAGACCTACCTGCTTGTCAACCAACTTAGCATCACCATACAGCCACAGCAAACCACAGGAATACATCTCTGAGGTTTTTTCAATTTTGCATTGTTTTATAAAATAGAAATTCAATTGTCTAAGGAGCTTGAAAAGAAAAGCGTCTGGACTTCTTTAGGTTGCTTGAAGACGTTTCACCTCTCATCCGAGAAGCTTCTTCAGTTCTAAGGTCAAATGGTGGAGAGTCCCAGATTTAAACCCAGTGGGAGTATCCCCCCAAAGAGGGACAAAAGACCCCCTGATGATCCTCTACCTAATCACATGAGCCAAGGTGTGAAAACGGGTGTGGGTCACAATCAGCCAGGGTTTCGGGTGAGCTCATTGTGAAACCTAGCCCCACCCTCTCATGTGATTTCCTGAGGTCAGATGGCCCAGGATGTGAGTGGGCATTAAGGCGTCTGGGAAGGGATCTCAAAACTGGATTATAGATGGCAGACAGTTGGTGTCGTAAACCACCGCCTCTGTTCAAAGATGGTCGCTCACAGTGGACATAGATGGCCTCTTTCACTCCTCTTTCAAACCATCTGTCCTCTCTGTCCAATATGTGAACATTGGCATTCTTGAAAGAGTGACCTTTATCCTTAAGATGCAGATGGACTGCTGAGTCTTGTCCTGTGGAGGTGGCTCTTCTATGTTGTGCCATGCGCTTGTGAAGTGGCTGTTTGGTCTCTTCAATGTAGATTTCTGTTCACTCCTCACTGCACTGTACAGCATACACCACGTTGTTAAGTTTGTGTTTAGGAGTTTTGTCTTTCGGGTGAACCAGTTTCTGTCTGAGTGTGTTGCTGGGTCTGAAGTACACTGGGATGTCGTGCTTGGAGAAAACTCTCCTGAGTTTCTCTGATACACCGGCTACATAGGGGATGACAACGTTGTTGCGTCTGTCTTTCTTATCCTCCCTCGCTGGTGTCTGATCTTCTTTTCTGTGGCTCTTTGCTGACTTTATAAATGCCCAATTAGGATAACCGCATGTTTTAAGTGCTTCCTTTACGTGTGTGTGTTCCTTCTTTTTTAGAAATTCAATTCAATTTTATTTTATTTATATAGCACCAAATCACAACAACAGTTGCCTTAAGGCACTTTATAGCGTAAGGTAGACCCTACAATAATACATACAGGGAGAAACAACAATCATATGGCCCCCTATGAGCAAGCACTTTGGCGAAAATGGGAAGAAAAAAAACTCCCTTTTAACAGGAAGAAACCTCTGGCAGAACCAGGCTCAGGGAGGGGCGGGGCCATCTGCTGCAACCAGTTGGGGTGAGAGAAAATACTGCTAGCATGAGCCATGTTGCTAATCATTGACAGCTGCTTGTCAAAACCTGAAAATAATTTGTGGTCTAACAAAATAAAGAAGAAACAGCCACCAACAAATACTGATGTCTAAATTTTGTTTCCAAAAGAAAAAGAAGAAAAAGAAGAGTATAAAAGTTAAACCAAGTGATGTGCCCGTGTACAACAAGAAGGATGTAGAACGAATAGAAAATACTGAAAATACTAATGTAAACGGAGAACACACTCATGGATACTTCTTTCAAACCCCATCTTTGTAAAATAAGGACTGTAAGAACATAATATGTACAGAAAGAGTAAGGCATCGAAAGATTGAATTTTAATAATACCTATAGGTGGTAAAGATAGTTATGTCTTCTGTGTTCATCATTACGACGTAAGCATAATTCATGTCAAGTTGAAATTATCATTTATCTGCGTCAGTCATATGCATTCAAACAAACAAGAGTTGTTGTTTTTTTATTTGCATTTTTACTCTTTTTTTCTTTCTTTAAAGGTATCAGAATCATCTCAAGCTAAGTAGCTACTTGCTATCCCAAAGTACACCCCCATTGATTTATCCGCGGTCAGGACTCAAGCAACTTTGATTGAATTTTAATGTAGAAACTTTGTGCATATCATCAGCTTTAAAGTTAAAGCTGTTGACGGTTTTATCTTAAATATATAAAAAAAATAACGTTAAACCCTCATCACATCCAATTGTTACTTTTCTGACAGTACATAGTTTGAATTTCAGTGACAGCATTGCAAGCTTCCATTTCAATCCATTAAATGTTTTATAACTACAGATGAAAAGATTTGTTACGTCTCATTATGTCTTATTTAAGTGTTCATGGCTTCTTAAGATGTGACTTTAATTGCCTCCAACTCTCTCTTACTGGGATAAATAATAATATTGTTGTTTTAATTACTCCACTTAGAGGAGATAATTGTTTGGACTGCGCAGACAGGTTTGTCGTGCCAAGATAGCAATGATGTCATACTGCTCAGTAGATTCACACATTTTGCGTGTGCAGGAGAAACACAGACTTTTAGTAAAACACCCACAGTGTAGGCAGGAGGAATCAGATTAAAGAAGATGAAGTAAGATGAAATGAAACCTTAATAATGCCAGTGAGGGGATATGTTGAAGCAGTAAATAACTTAAGTACGTGACAAGAATAACAGAAACTCTTCGAAAGAGTCGAGTGCCTTTTCAAACTTTTCTTTGTGCTTTTTTTTGTCTTAAATCAGATTTCAGATTGGCAATCAGGAAAGACTGAAGTGTCTTAAGCAAGATTGAAATGTACACTGTGACTGAACAAACAAGCTACTAAACTACTAGATGTACTCAAACCTCAGGCTTTACCTTAAATATATCGTATATATTTGTTCCACCCTTCTCAGATCTGGCTGCTGTCAGTCATCAGCATCACTACATCTGCCTGAAAATGCAATTGCTGCAATTAAGCTGCTTCTAAACTAGAACTGAAAGAAAGTAATTAAAGAGCGTTTCTACTCAGTGCATCCTTATACTGTCAATGTTAGGATTTCAGCACAATGATTTTATTCACTAACGACATCTCCAGGCCAAGTCTAAGAACACCTTTGAAGGAATACTTCACTCTAAATGTTTGTTTGAGTTAGGAAACACTTACTGCCAGTACATTTATGTAGAAATCTTGGATACTTGTGCTTCATTTACTTAGTTTACATAGTTTCGAGTTTCTGCTACTTACACTAGCATACACTATTGTTATAATAAATATGTAGGACTGCTTTCTTCCATTTGCGCAATATCTACGAAATTCTGTCTATCCTGTCTCAGAGTGAAAAACTAGTTCATGCATTTATTACTTATAGGCTGGACTACTGTAATTCAAAGCTCGATCCTCATGTGAACGCAGTGGTAAAATCCTGCTTTTTCTAACTGAGGCAACTGTCAAAGATCAAGTCTCTTCTGGCCAAACTCAACCTTGAAACACTAATACAGTTTATAACCTCTCGTCTCGATTACTATGATGCACCTTTCATCGTAATCAGCTAGTGCAAAAGACAACACCGCTCAATTTTTATCTGGCACAAGCAAACAAGAGCACATCACTCCAATTTTAGCGTCCCTTCACTAGATTCCAATTCGTTTAGGAATTTATTTGAAAATCCTTTTATTTGTCTTTAAGTCTCTTAATGGTTGTGCCCCATTTGATCTATCTGAGCTGATGCACCTTTACGTCCTTCCTCGTTCTCTCAGGTCAGCAGACCAGATGCTTTGCTCATTCCAAAGACGGAACGTAAACTCAGAGGTGACGGGGTTTTTGCAGTTGCGGCTCCAAAATTGTGGAATGATTTTCCACTGCATGTGAGGCAGGCTCCTTCACTCACTGTTTTTGAAATCTCATTTAAATACACTTTTACTCCCTGGCCTTCGACCCAGTGTGGGATGTCTATGTTACTTTTATGTACTCGTTTCTTGTTTAACTTCAACAACTCTTTTGTTTTTCTATATCTTTTACCTTCTGTCCTGCGTTTGTCTTTTATATTTGGTGTTATTGCACAGCGCATTGGTCAGCCCTGTTATTGTTTTAAAAGTGCCTTATAAATAAAGTGCCTTGGTATGGTACTTTAACCCTGAACCACTCTGTAGTTATTCTGCTATAGGCTCAGACTGCTGGGATTATGCCCTGAGCAGCTCTCCTCCCCTCTCCTCTATTTACATAGCTTGTACTCACTACAGCCTGTACATACCTATAGTTATAGAATATTCACAACATACTTCATACCGTGTACATTATAACATACCATAATAGACCCATTTCTGTAATATACTTGCATATCTATATTATTGCTAATATATATTGTAATATATCTATATCACTAAAGCACTTCTGGATGGATGCAAACTGCATTTCGTTGCCCTGTACCTGTGCATGTGCAATGACAATAAAGTTGAATTCTATTCTATTCTATTTACTCCCCATGTGTAAATGTGCCACTTCTGCATGCCATCAACTTATGTGTACTTTCTCCTCGAGTTTGCGCCATTTGTAGAGTTGATTGTTTTTGTGGAGTGGTGCTATATAAATAAAAGGGATCTAACTGAACAATTTCTGTTATATTTCAAAGCAAAATATTGTATATTTCACTCAGCTACATGATGTATGTGTTTTGCTATGATGAGTGCATTCCTGTTAATCTTGTTTATACCCATGAGGACAGTGTCTCACACACACACACACACACACACACACACACACACACACACACACACACACACACTAGTGACACAATAAACATTCTTGCCAACGGTTTCACAGTTATCTTCTAATCTGCAGGTGGTCACTACATCAAATGATACACAGCAATGTGGGAAGAGAAGACTGCAGGGTAATAAAGCTGTAATAAAAAGATGTAAACTGTTTAGGGGTTTGGATACTTCTTCTTTTCTTGGCTGAGTGTCAATGAATAGAAATAGCATCATTTTGATTTTCTATAAAAAAAATGCAATGAGGCTCCTTTAAGCTGGTTGCCTTAGTTACCATTTAGTTTGCAGGTTAAAATTTTTGATGTGTAACATACCATAAACTCAGTATGAATGCATTGGCATGGCTCATAGGCATTTGCCAAGCTAGTATCAGCTAATATCAGTATAAATCTTTTAAATGCCTCATGCATTTAAATTGACAAACTAAAGAACAGACATGAGAAACACACTGTCAGATATGCCAATACTGCATATTTTGCCCACCAGAGGGCACTCTGCAACATTCTTGCTGGCTAGACGTGTTTGAAAACATAAACATAACAGTCAGCTGAGGTTAGCAGAATCAAGCAAAGCATTAAATAACTAAACATAACAAATGTTTAACTTTTATGTGTCTGAAAGAAAAAGAAGTACTGGACGCTATATCAGAATATGAAATTTTAAATAGGCAAATGTCCAGCAGTGATGTTAGAAATGCTTTATCAGTCAGGCTCTAATCAACCCTGATTTTCATTCACAGATTTGTGATATACACACTTTTAACTGGTTAGTTTATACAGCTTAATAATTCTGTAGTTTCAGTCATTTTTCATTTTCAAAGAACAACCAAGAGACCTCTGTGTATTTCACTTTATATCAAACAAATTTGTCAGGCGTAACTTCTGAAAACTGACTTATGACACTTACTGTGGCTTTTTAGACATATTTTTTTTTTATTTAATAATTTATTTATAGCAGCATCTCATCTTGGATGTTGACTTGACCTTTTTCAGTGCAGCTACGACGTAAATGTTTAATTTACTTGCAGGCGTCTTATGCAATGATAAAGTTAGATTGCATACAACTTAACTTTAAGGTGGGTAAAAATGTTTCAGCCACATATTGTCCAGCATACGTTTAAAGGTAGGTAATGACAGAGTACGGGCAATTTTAGACCCATTAGAGATGATTGTGCAGTGACTCAAATTTCCATTATAACAACAAAACCCTCCACATCAGTCAAGTGGACACACCTTTTTAGGGGGGGTTGGGAGAAACTGTCCTCTCCCTGTAAACTCTGGTCAAATTCTCTTTGAACACAAAATACAGAGGTTTAATGAGCTGAAACAATCTGTGCCAAATAACAAGAGCTGGCTCATGCCAGCAAATGTGTTTGTCTCTCAAGTTCTAAAAAATCTTCCTCCAACTTGTCTGCTTCCCTGAATCTGACCCATCACCCCTTGTTTTCTGTGTTTGTCCTCATCACGCCTACAACTGAGCAGGGCTGCTCTGTACTTGAACTACACCCACACTCCAGTCTCCCAGCGAGTGGACAAACATGTTATTTCCCAAATCAGAAATCCATTTGCAACTTCTTGCAAACACTTCCCACACAGACAAAAAGGTATTAAGAGCTTGACAAGAGCAAACTGTCCTTTTTTTTTTTCCAGACGCGTAACCCTGCAATCAACCCTGCAGGATAAAACTACACACGCTTTAGTTTTAGGTTCTTCAGGAGTCTCCACTCTTTTCTCTTTTCTTTGCAGCAGTTAGATTACTGAAAAACAACAGGAACATAGTGCTCTGTCTGATTGCACAGTTGCACAAAATGCAAACTTTTTTCCGCATTGTTTGAGTTTTCTGTCCAGATAAAATGCACGTCAGATAAGTGCTGGTGAGCTCACTGGGGTTTAGGTGGTGTGGCTTACATCCTTTTAAACTTTTCGACTTGAAATCTTGACGCTTGTTCTCGAAAGAAGCTTTTCTCCTCGTCAGTTTCACTCACTTTCCTGGCCAGGTAAAACGTGGCCTGGCTAAATCAATTTTCTTCCCGACTTTTCAGAATCTCATCTCATGAGATGTTGTCTGGTTCCGTCAGTTTATTATCAAGTATAATCTTGTAAAAGGAATTCAAATCAAATTACATGGAGATCTGTGGCTCTGCTAGATCAAGCAGCGTTGGAGTGGCTGCTTGACATACGCAGAGATACTGTTTCACTTGCATTGCGCTAATCGATTTCTTCATGACTCACAGATTACATTGAGAGAGAAAAAGAAGAAAAGCTTAAGTTTAAGTGTTTCTTACATCTCCCCCACTGTCTTTAACACCTAGGATGTTTGGGTGCTGAGAAAGCTCCACCACAGCGTCCAGTGGCAGCTCCAGCCCCGTGTTTGCCGGCACGCTGTAGAGAACCACCGGCACTGGGCTGCTGTCCGCCAGCTGCAAGAGAGAAGAAACAGACGTGAGACCTCAAATAAAACACCTGTTGAAGGTTCCCAAACTTTCCCGGTCTTTTCTTCATTTACAGTGAATTTACTAACTCGGATCAGGCTCAGACTATAAGAAGATAATTCCTGGTGGCCTGGCTGGCTGACATTTAACTATTAAAGCTGCGATGAGTAAATAATGACAGCGAATCGTGGAAGCAACGGTGAGCAGGTACTGCAGTCAGAACTGCAGACCATCAGCACACATAATCAGTTAAACATTGTCTGGAGTGCAGTGTAGATACAGCTTCTGCCATGTTTGCATGGATAGCTGAAAATTAAAACAGCTAGTTCTAATTATTTTATGATAATCAGCACAGGTCCGATCAGAAGTCTGAGGGTGAGCCAAAGACACTTTATTCCTTGTTATCGAACTCCGGTTGGACTAGCAGCAAAATGAAAGAACACTCACTCTAAAACTTCCTCCCACGTGGTGCTCATTTAATCTTCTTCTTTCATTATCTTCTAAAAACACTTTTTGTACTCGTAACTCTAACTGACGTTGAGCTCAGCAAAGCGTAGATAATATATATATATAATGCAATATTCAAACCCAAAGGCCCGTACTGCTTTGTTGTAATAAACAGACATGCTTTACATGAGAGGTGGAGAAGTATTATTCTAATAGATTTTTTAAGCACAGCAGCTCCTCATAGAGAATTCTTAGAGTAACTCTTCAATGGAAATCTGCAAAATTTTCAGAATTGATAAGCACACACATTTATATAGTTGTTTTGACAGACGGGAATATGACCACATGGAAATATAGGGAATTTTTGTTTTTGTATTCATTTCTGTTGCACCTTTTACCCTCATCTGAGAGTGCTGCAGCACCTCGCTTTAGGAAGCACTGATTGTTCATCCTTTTATTTTTATTTTTTTAAACACCAAATCAAGGCCTAACCTCAAATTTGCGTGGCACTCTGTTTTTGTGTGTTTGCGCTGACCTTTGTGAAGTGATGGATCAGAGCCCGGCTGTCCATCTTCCCCTTGTAGAAGCAGGGTGTTACCACAAGCACAGCATCAGCTCCGGCTGCTGCCATCTTCTGCGTGAGCTGGATCGTGGCTCTGGTGGCTGAACAGGAAAAGGAGAAGGAAAGGAAACAACTTCAACACAGACTTTCACTTTTGACTCATTTAATCAAGCAGAATCATTACAACAATGAACCTCCTCTGTGCTCTGCAATATTTAGATTTGCCTTATATTAACCCCCACCCCCTCAGTCCACAGAATAATTGTCTGGCATGAAACTGGTCCATGACACAAAAAAGCTTGGGGAGCACTGGAATAACCCGTTTTTGTCTTTGTTTGCAGCATTTTATAGAAGCTGGATTGGGGCAGTTCATGTAGTAAATGTGCCTGCGGAGTGTAAATACTGTAAACACTGATCAGCCACAGCTGACAAACCACCTGCCAAATATGCTTTAGTTCACCCTCTTGGCACCAAACCAGTGAAGGTATGAACATGAGGTCTGTCAGGATGTCCTGAAGCACCCGGATCCTGCGTATGATTTGGGTCCTGTGGGTCGCAGGAGCCACTCCTGAGCAGACTGTACGAGCCACACATACAGTAACCCCATGTTGTTATGTTGGTATGTTACATTGTCTAATGTTGTAGCTGATCATATGTGAAGTAAGTGATGGAAAAAAGAAACCAGGAAGTTTTTACACAAGCGGTGAACGTAGGAAGGCTATGGAAGTAGAAGTTAATGCAGACTCTCGTCTCTCTGAGTGTTTATTATACGTTGCAGAATGAACAGCCTATCAAACTGTTACAGACTCCATTTGACTCCAATTATCAGTCCATCAAGACCGGTGACACTGCCGCCTCTATAATAAGCTTCGAATCGCAGTCATTAAAATCCAGAATGGAAAACATAATGAGTCAGTTTAAACTTTTAGCACTCGTCGTACAAAACTCTGATTTATTCGCAAAATATTTCACTTGTACTGTTTTTTTCTCCCCGAACGTGCTCAGATCTGAATGAAATTACACTTGATTAACAAAAATTTTTTTCCAAATGTTTTCATCATTTTGTGCCTTTAACAAAGAGCGTTATCTGCAAAAATAATTAACTCTGTTCACTTAGAAGAGGTCAGAGTTGAACTAGTTTAACTAAATGTTTAATGGTTTCCATTATAAATGCTACAATTTTCAATTTCAGCGGCCGTGATGCGTTTGAGGGGCTTTGTTCAGCGTATAAGCAAAGTTTGGAGAAGATAACCACACAGTGTGATGATTCTCTGTAATGAGCTTCAGTTCAGTGTCAGTAATTGTTTTCTAAAAATAAAACTTCTTTTAACTGAATTGTGAATTATTTTAACACAACATGAAGCCGGCTAATTATTGTCTTTGCTTAATATTCTTTATCACTGAACCCTCCACTGTAAAGTTAAAGCCTGAGCTCAAAGTGCCTGAGAGACTTACATTCGCAGCCTGATCCGGCTACCAGCAGCCTTCCCGCCGGCAGCGATTGTTTGACCATCCTCACCACCTCCACCCGCTCCTCCACCGTCAGGTACGGGTACTCACCATTGGAGCCCTGAACCACCAGGCCTGTAACAATAAAACACATGATTTTTTATATTTGAGGTGTTTTTGGGGGGGAGGGGTTAGCTCTGTAAAGAAGCTCATACGATCTCAAAACGTATCAGCCATTTCTGGGTGACCCACACCGCCCTAAAAACTCCTAAAAATGTCAGACTTTTAACTGTTTTTGTCAGAATTTACACCCTTCTCATTAACAAAGACATTTGAAATCTGGCATACTTCAACAAAGTAAATAAGTAAACGATAAACTTGTTAATATTCCTTTAAATAACAGAAAAATCCCTGTTTTCTTCTAAATTCACTAATCCACACGGAACTGTGTCTATAAAACAGTTTCAGGATTATGTTCCCCAACGTGACAATACCTCATCATCTCCAAACATAATATTATAAAAACACTTCAGGAAGCTTGAGAAATGTCTGGGACAACGCTGAAAATAAATACTAGATGCCCGTGATCTCTGGGGCCTCAGGCGGCACTGCATCAAAAACATTCTGTCATAGAAGTCACAGCACGGGCCCAGGAACACTTCCAGAAATCACACGCGCACAGTTTGCTGTTCCATCCACAAACACAGGTTAAAGCTCAATCATGCAAAGAAGAAGCCATATGTGAGCATGATCCAGAAACACAGCCGTATTCTCTCTGAGTCAGAGCTCATTTAAAAAGGACTGAGGTAAGGTGGAAACAACAAGTATTCTGTGGTCACACTAATCTAAATTCTTTTTGGAAAACATGGATGCCACATCCTCCACACTAAAGAAGAGAGGGACCATGTGGCCTATTATCTGTGCTCAGTTCAAAAGCCCGAATCTCTGATGGTTTGGGAGTGCATCAGTGCTTATAGAATTCACAGCTTGCACTTCTGAAAAGACGCCATCCCTGCTGAAAGACAGGTTTTAGAGCAGCACATGCTCCCATCAACATGAAGAAGGCCTTGCATATTTCAGCAATACAGTGCTAAACAGCATACTGCAGCTATTACCACAGCACGGCTTTGCAGTCCGGGTGCTGAAGAGCCCTGCCTTCAGTCCACACGTTCCACCGACTGAAAACATTTGGCATGTCATTAAATGAAAAATATGACAAAGAAGACCCAGGACTGTTGTTCTGCCAGAATCTTCTATCAGCCAAGAATGTGACAACATTCCCCTGCAAAAGTTGAGCAGCTGCTCTCCTCAGCTGGCTGATATTTACAGACGGTGGTTAAAAGCAGAGTGGATGCTACGCAGAGGTAAACATGGCCACGTGCCCACTTTTTTGAGATGTGTTGCTGCCATCAAATTCAAGATAAGTTCATATTTTTCTTAAAATGGTACATTTTCTCAGTTTAAACACTTTGTTTTCTGTGTTGTATGTAAATAAAATAGGAGTTTATTTATTTTATTTTATAAAAATCATTGAGCTATTATTCACATTTTACAAACTATTCCAACTTTTTTCTGGAATTGGGGTTGTATTTGACATCCTCTCTTTCTTCTGTGCCAACATTGGAGTGAGCAGCGTCTTCTCTTACTGCCCGAGTAATAACTGACATGTAAGGCGGATAGAGAAGCTCTCGGCTTCTGTCTGAGTCCAGCACCTCCGTGATGCTGCAGCTCAGTCTGAGGGTTTTGCCGGCCTGCACAGTCCAGGCACGTTGTTTTGGATAAGCCGCTTTTGCATTCCCCCTCTGGTGTCTTGAAGCTGCTTCATGATGGAGCTATGCTTCCATCAGACTGAGCTCCAGGTATTATAACCTATTCTGCCATCTAGCTACAGCAAATGTGAATGTAGGAGATAAGACCTTGGTAGAGCCGTTGAGTCCTTCTTTGCATCCCTTGAAAAATGCCTTCTATGAACAACAGTGAGACTGAAATATAACATACGGAGTAGCAGGTTCATTGACAGTACCGTAGGTAATAGAAAGTGTAATATCACAAGCAACAATAGTAAATGTGCTGACTGATGTGTATGCTTTCCTGATCCTCAGTACAGTTCACTCACCATCTTTGTATAAGAATACAAAACATAATATCAATATCATGTGTATGTGCGCTATTTGGCAATTTCATTATAATTAATTATTATTTAATTATTGATAAAAGAAATGTTCTGGTAAATGAAGAATAATCATGTAGAACGATCATTTAGTTAAGAACAGTAACATGTTGTGGAAGCAGAAGTGCAAATATTTCCTGCTGTGGATGGAAAATAAAACTCAGTAGCAGGACCAGTTAACGAACACCAGGGGGCGACAAATCCGAATCAGGCCCTGCCGTTACTTTACGTTTTTGCCTCGGTGCTGAACTTTGTCCTGTGTGTCTCGTCCCTAAGCAAATACAGACATTATCCATGGATGTCAGACTGCGGCGCATGCTGCGAGACGCTGCAGTGCAAACACTATGCAGCTGGTGTTTTAGGCTCCAAACTCAACTAGCTTCATAATGTTCAGAGCTGTGTAAGTAAAATCGACCTTATGCGCATCAATGACCTCCTTGTTATTCATACAACTCTGTTTTTGATAACCTTGACTTTCGCGTGCCTCGGGCCTGACCTTTAAATGGGATCTTGGCGTATTTCTGCAGGTTTTCCTCTAGTTTCTGATAGTCTACGTCCTCCTTGGCGGTGAACGGGGTGGCAATAGGCGGATAAATCCCGCTGAGGTCCAGCCTGGCAGCTGCTGTGTGGCTCTGGGATCGTTTCCATGCTCTGTGGTGAGCCACCCTGCACAGGGAGTTCAGACTTCCCCAAGCCCGGACGCACTGCATTGTAATTCGGACACAGAGTGACTGAGGTGCTCGCTGGCGGTGTGCTGGGACTCTGTGCAGCTGCTGCAACCGAGAACAGTTAATCACTAACCCGCTTCTTCAAATATTGACCACAAATAAGTAATTTCTAAATCCCCGATTTCAACACTGAACACATCTATCTCACAACAGTGAGACAACTGAATTGCGTAAAACGGTTTTGTGATAATTTTACAACAACGTCCACATGACTGAAACTTTAACTACTTTAGAATCAGTTTTAAAAGAATGGTAACACAACTTACATGGACTCCTGCAGAAGTTCACAGATCCCCAGCTCAGCCCAGGATCAATAAGGGATCATCAACCACAAGCAAGTTTTGAAATAAACGCAAAAGGGTAATTACGAGCGATCATGTTGTGGCCAAGAAAATAAATAAACAAAGAAATTAAAGTAAATTAAAAAAAATAATAATACTAGTCTTTTAAATTTTAACTTCAATATTTCTTGTGGAAGGCTGTGACAGTTGTGGCCTGTCTAATCCCTTTAGTATGATGGATAAGAGGGAAAACATAAACATACTTACAGAAAGATGCTTATTTGATACTTTTACCGAAACTGGGATTTAGATGTTTGTGTCAAACATTAACTGGTTAAAACTGACAATCGTTTAATAACCACAAATGAACAAAATGTATAATATACTCAAATCCAGTTTCTCCTCTCTCCAAAATCAATGCTTAACGTATAATTAAGCAATCATAAAAATAAGCACATCTCGACTGAGGTCATTATAGTTCACTAAAACTAAATTCAAAACTAAAAATGGATGAGGAAAAAAAACATGTTAGTTAATTACAATAAAAAATCTAAATAAATAAAAATCGACTCCTGAAAACAATTAAAAGGAAAACTAGCTAAAATAAAAACAAAGTACAGAGGAAATATTCTTCGTTGTAATATCTGTCAGTTAAATTTGGTTTATTTTAATTAGAACTTGCCTCCAGACGCTTTGGTGGACGTGCTTATTGAGATTTCGGGTGTCTACGAGACTCTGTGAGTCAGCTGCCTTCAGAAAGTTATTTGTTTTTATTGTAATACCTGTACCGATTTTCATAATTATTGCCACTGATGTATGTAATAAAACCGAACTGAAATGAAAATGAAACATGTGAAAAAATAAAGTGAAACCACTCTGGAAACTAACTGAAACTAAACAGAATTTAAAGCAAAAGAGAAGAGAAATAAAAATAAAGAGAAGCAGAAAATACAAAACTGTAATTAGACGGATCCTGACACTGGCTCTTCTATATTTGAACATTTTCAGTCACCAAACGTCACACAACAGACAAATACGAAGTAACAAGAGGAGACAGACGGGCCTAAAAGTGTTCATGTGTGACAGTTGGGGATTTTTTATGGACTGTATATTAATCACTATAGCCAAGCTTATATCACATGTCACTCAAAGTGATCTGACTCAGCTTTGAGCGACGCAGATCTGACACGTTGCTGTCTGTGCTGGTGGATGTGACGAATATACCCAGCTTCTAATAGCCTTTACACTTCTGCCACCTTGTGGAAAAAACAATTCGTTACATTCAGTTTACAAAAATGACAAAATCATAACATTCTCTGCGGTTCTTGCCATTAATTACAGTTGATTTATACTAGATGGTATAAACATACTGTCTAGATGCTTGCAGTTAACTGAATGTACAGAGTGAATATTGGAGTGGACAAAAAGGACCCCCTTTAAAATAGAAAAAAAAAAATGAAGCCAAAATGCAGACACAGTGTGAGAAAATCTGAGTTGTCCTTAGTGCTTCAATGGAAATAAGGAGAATAAGTATCAGCCAAGTGCAGAAGGTTCATTCAGCTATGTGTTAACATGATGTCTGGGAGGAAAGACATTAGCGATAATTACACAACCAGTTGTTGCCACCATTCAATCTCAGAAGGTTATATATCCGTCTCCAACCAATTTGAAGTCCATCATTCTATAGTGAGAGAAATTATTCAAACACTGAAGACAGGATGGGATGTGCCTGCAAACTGACCGCAGTGTCAGACCATGGAGTGGTCAGAGAAATTACAACAACAACAAAATAGCTACATTATTTGCTATGTATTTCTCAGTTATCATGTTTAATATTAAAGTTCATGACATTACTGTTAAAGAGACTGAATTAGTTTGGCTTCTTTGAAGGAGAGGTCTTGTCTTACTAAATAGAACATCACTCAGATTAGGTTTGAACAAACCACTAGACTTGTGGAACAATATCACTGAGACTAAAATGGAGATTTATCACTATAAGGCACAAACAAACACAGCATATCTACAGTCAAGCACAGTGGAGGAAGGTTGATGATTTGGCTTGTTTTGAAGCCACGGGACGTGGGGACTTTGCAGTCACTGAGTTGACTATGAACTCCATATATCAAAGTATTCTAGAGTCATATGTGAGGCCATCTGTCCAACTGTCATGGCTCTGTGTGTCTGACCCAGGGTTTATGTTTTGGACTGTTTTGCATCAGGTGGGATTATATTCTAAGTTGGGTTATACTCTCTGAGTGGTTTATGTTTGGTTTTCTTGTACTTTTGTGTTCTCGTTTGATCATTTAGTTTCTGTTATATTGTAGCTCTTAGCTTCTTAGTCATTCTTTCATTATGTTTAGTGTGTTTCTGTTTCTTTGTGATCACATTCTCCCTCCTTCAGTGTCTAGTCTTGTCTCTGTGTTTTCATCCCCTCAGTTACTGTGTCAGCCTCACGTGTCCATTCATCTGTTTCCCTGCCATGTCTTTTGTTTCCTGTTTTATTTTGATAGTCCTTCATCCTGTATTCAGGGTATTCAGTTTTGCTTCCTCTCTGTCTTGTTATGTCTAATTAGTCCCAGCTGTGTTCTCGCATGTTTCCCATCTCCTGCTTGTCCTGCTTGTGTATCTAAGTCTTCAGTCTTCGTCTGTTTATTGCCCCGTTCTCCACATTAGCTGTGGATCCTTGTCATGTGTTCCAAGTTCTAGATCATTAGTTCTATTTTTTCTTTTGTTTGTTTCTTCTTATGTTCATGTACTTTGTATTTAGTTTGTTTTTCCAGCAAATAAAGATGCTGCTTTCAGTCAGGTTTTTGTCTTGGAGTCCCACGTTTGGGTCCAACCCCTGCCTCCCACATGGCTCACCATGACACCAAAAGCTAAGGCTTGGCCCAAATTTGGTCTACAACAGGACAATGAACGCAAGCACAGCAGCAAATCTGCAACAGAACAGGCAAAAAAAAGGAAAGAATCAAGCTGTTGCAATTGACCAGTCAAAGTCCAAACCTCGAGTGGGCCAAAATTCCCCCCACAGTGATGTGACAGACTGATAAAGTCTGATTACTTTTGGTATTTTTTGGCATTTATTGTTGTTTTTATTTCCATGTAGAAACTACAATTAATAAAATAATAAGCAATAATAGCAGTGTTCCAAAATCGACCCACGCTGAAAGCTGTTGAACCAACTGTGTTAGCACATTTTAGCCCATGAGGTCTGTCGCTGATCGTTACTCTAACACTCACCCAAAACAAACAAACTAAAAAGTTATTTTTCACAAGTCTTGCTGTTTGATCCCATTATTTTCACTGAAAATTATTATTTTCAGGTCATTCTACAGCACACAGTGATAGTTCAGACAATGGGCTCGTTTTATGGCAGGAGTACAGGGAGTAATCTTTATTATTTCAGGAATCAGGGAACTAGCTAACACAGAGTCAAAGTGCATGATATAGGCTTCTGGCTGCTCAACGGTCCCGAGTATTCTTTATCATATTTTTCATTTCATTGCAGGAGGTTCAATATTGTCTTGCTGAAATATGTAAGACCTCACCTGCAAATGACATCATGTGGATTGGAGAAAATGTTGCTCTACAACCTGTTTAAGACTTTTAGCATTCATTTCCAGATGTGCAAGTTGTGAATTCCAGGCTTTTTCAGACATGAATGCATTCCCATACCATCAGAGATGCCCCCGTCTGTTTGGAGAAGATTGAGTATCCATGTTTTCCAAAAGGAACTTCAAATTTCAATGTGTCTGACCACAGAACCGTTATACGATTTGGCTCAGTCCTTTTGGAATTAGCTTTGGATCACTGAGTTTCTGGGTTTCTGGTTTGTGTCCACTTATGGCTTCTTAGAGCTTTAGCCTGCACTTGTGAATAGCACAACAAACTGTGTCCACAGACAGTCATTTCTGGAGGTTTTTGATGCAGTGACTTCCATGACAGAACCATGTCCATTTTTTAATGCAGTGCTGTCTTATGGCCCGAAGATCACAGCCAATCAGTACTGATTTTCAGTCTTTTCCTTTGCACAGAGATTTCTTGAAATTTCTCTAAATCTTCTGGTAATATGATGAGATATTCAAAGTCTTTGCAGTTTTACACTGAGGAACATTGTTTTGAAATTGTTCCACAATTTGTTAATGTGTTTTTCCCTTCTTTTTTTATTGTTCTTTTACTTATTGGTGAATCTCGACCCATTTTGACTTCTGAGAAACTCTTTCTGTCTGAGATGCTCGTTTTATAGCCAGTGATGTTGCTCACATGTTGCCAGTTAACCTGATCAGATGCAAACTTTTCCTAAATCTGCTTTTGTCACCCCGTCCCAACTGTTCTGATATTTGACATGTTTTCTAAAATATGGGTTTATGAGATTGCCAAATAATCGCACTCTGTTATTTATTTATATTTTACATAGTACCCCAAACTTTTTAGGAATGTATTTAGATTTAAATGAGCTCGATCATTTAGGATAAAATAAAGTTATTATTTAAACGCTGGATCGATGAAGGTGAAAGGATGCTTGGAGTTGCAAAGCGCAACAAATCTAATGTAAACTCCACAGTGAAATCCACGAGGCTATTATTAGAAAGTTGCGTCACGGCAAGGTACAGAAGCCCCCCCGTCTGTGTGTGTGTGCAGGCGAACATCATTATCAGCACCGCAGTCAGCGGAGCGCTGATGGTCCCTCCTTCTTCCACATGGACCGGAACCGCGCTGCACGTGACCCGGAGACCGTGGACTAAGAGAGCTTCTCACACCGCATCATGGCTGCATCCGATGCGGCCGCGCGATACCGAGCCGTCTCCCTGCTCTGCTGCGGGGCTCCGCTCTCTCTGAGCCGGCTGCTCCTGCTCCTCTGCACCTGTTCGCTGCTGCCAGCCCCGGCACTCGGCTTGCTCGGCTTCCGACCAGAGGAGACCGGGGCGGAGCTGTCCGTGGAGGACGGGGTGCTGAAAGCCACCGAGGGGACTCGCTTCATACTTCGGGTGTACTATTCCACCTCCTCGCAGAGACTCAACCGTGCTCGTGCCAACAACGCCGCGCCCTGGATCGCCTTCATCGAAGAGCCAGCTCCCGGCAGAGAGGGGCAAGTTCACCCGAAGCGGAACATGTGCATGGACAAGAACGCCAGCACCTCCGACATCGAGGTTTTGGGCTCTTTCAAGTCTGCTTCCAGTCAGAACTCGGTGCTGGTGGAGCTGCTGGCCAAAGACCTGAGGAGAGGGGAGAAGATTAAATATTATTCCATGTGCGCCTTTGACGGATCCAAATGGGAACACTACCGGACGAGAGATTTCTGGGTGGCCGTGAAGGAGCGCTCTGCAGTGCCGGAGCTCTGGCTGCAAGTGCTGGTCTCCGTCCTCCTGCTCGGGCTGTCAGCTCTGTTCAGCGGGCTGAACTTGAGCCTGCTGGCGCTAGATCCAGTGGAGCTACAGGTCCTCCAGAACAGCGGCACCGACACCGAGCAGAACTACGCGCGGAAAATCGAGTCTGTGCGTCGGCACGGTAACTACGTCCTGTGCACTTTACTGCTGGGGAACGCGATCATAAACGCCTCGCTCGCCGTGTGGATGTGCCAGATACTGGGCATGACCTGGCTCTCCACGGTCATCTGCGCCTTCGGGATCTTCTTCATCGGGGAGATTCTTCCACACTCGGTCGCATCGCGCCACGGCCTGGCCATCGCGTCCAAAACCATCTGGGTGACACGGCTGCTCATGGTGCTCTCCTTCCCCATCTCATACCCCATCAGCAAGCTGCTGGACCTCATCCTAAACCAGGAGATTTCCAACTTCTACACCAGAGAAAAACTCCTGGAAATGCTGCGAGTCACTGACCCGTACCACGACCTGGTAAAAGAAGAGCTCAACATCATCCAGGGAGCACTAGAACTGCGCACCAAAACCGTGGAGGACGTCCTGACCCCGCTGACCGACTGCTTCATGCTGGCCTCGGACGCGGTGCTGGACTTCAACACCATGTCCGAGATCATGCAGAGCGGATACACGAGGATTCCGGTATTTGAGAACGAGAGATCCAATATTGTGGACATTCTGTTTGTGAAGGACCTGGCGTTTGTGGACCCGGACGACTGCACCCCCCTGAAGACCATCACCCAGTTCTACAAACACCCGCTGCACTGCGTCTTCAACGACACTAAACTGGACGCCATGCTGGAGGAGTTCAAGAAAGGTGAGAGGGGTGTTAGAAGGGAGTGTGTGTGACATGTTAGCAGGTTGCTGGTGCTTCAAGTTTATAACTTAAGCTGTAACAGACTCTGTAAGTAACCTGGGTGAGAAATGCAGGTGAGAGGTGGCAAAAACAAACAAACAAACAAACGTTTAAACGCACAAAACGAAACATTCCTGTTGTGTACTTGAACCTGATTTATCTTTGCACTCATGAGTCGTGTTTTTAACAAGAAAGTTTTCTCTGCAGTTCATGATTGTGATACGTTTTTCTGGCGCTTTGAAGTGCTACAGCAGGAAGGATTCAGTGTGTCACTGCGGGGTATATAGCGACACTTGTGGCATGCACAAAGGGAAATCAAACCCTCTAATAAACTAGTATTTAATGGATGAAGTTAAGACGGCAACTTGTGTACTGACACATAATTTGTTTTCTACCACAAGCCAGCTATAAATACGAGAATGACACGGGCCCTGAAAGTTGCAGCTGAGACAGCTGAGCTATCTTTTAGCAGCAGTGCTTAAACCTCTTTCATCTCCAGATGGTCCTCTTAGTATTAAACAGTTGTGATACTCCAGGGAATGCAAATATGTGATTTTGCAATCTGAAGCTGAAAAGGAGCTTTTCTTTTTTCCCCCCTCTTTTGTTTTTGCAGTGTGCACAGCTTCCCCTGCAGATTCGAAGCAGTCTTCTACCCTGCATGCAGGCAGCTGGCTGTTCCATCTTACTCTAGAGTTTTAAATGGGTGGGGTTCGAATTGGCCAATCACAGACCTTGCTGCTTATCACTGCCTTCCTGCATTCTCAGGGACCCTGCATAGTCAGCACTTTTTTCTGCTGTGTTTGTGGTGAGGAGAGGAAGATAAATAGAGGACACCTTGACCCAGGCAGACTCTGTTTGCAGGAGAAGTTTGTATTTCTGTCTGTTTTGGCACAACACAGCGAAAAGCTTTCACTGCCAAATGTCACAGACGTTTTCTATTTATTCTGAACATCTTTTTTTTTTTTTTTTTTTTTTTTTAGCTTCTTGTAATGTTTTAGTGAAATGCTTTTGGAAACATTTTATAAACTTGGTAATGGTAGAATTTTCCAGAAATCTAAGCTGTGTGACTCTTTAGCTGTAAGCACAAAAAGTTTCTCTTGTCTTACACATCCAGTAACAGACAAGCAAGACCCGTGTGTGGATTTAAAATGAGCTGCATATATTTGTATTATGTAGTGGCTTGTACTGCATGAAGCCAGATGCCACCAGAGCTGCAGGATGAACACAAATATAGTTCTTGTGTCGCTCTGCAACAAAGGGATCTGGATGAGATAATCTACGCAGTCAAAGGATTATAAACAAGGTCTGTCCTCGGTGCTTGTGTGTGTGTGTCTTCCTGTGCCTCCTTGACTCTGTGTAGGCACTGCAGCAGAAAAACTCAGGCCCTCTTATTCCTTTCAGTGAGAGTCCTGCAGTAGCTGGTGCTCACAGAGAGAGCTGCAGGAAACACATAGCTGCAGGGTGATGTACGGCACTGTGTAAAAGTCTTAGGGCAAAATTTTCTAGGAAACGGGAAAAAATAATAGTAATAAAAGTCATAGTCAACACTCTGTATGACCACCTTTATTCTTCAGCCTGAACTCTCTTAGGCAAATGTTCTTCTCATTTCTTTAAGTAGTCTTCAGGGTCTGCTTTTTGTTCTGTCCTCTGTCAAAATTATCCCAAACTGCTTCAATAATATCGAGGTTTTTCCAATCCAGGTATGCTTATACTGCATTGGCAGTGTGTGTGGGATCATTTGGGATTCATACACTTTCCAGATGGTATTTCACAGCCGATCAAAATTGTTGTGTACTTTTCTTTATTCATAATTCCATCAGTTGTGAATTCCAAACACCACTGGGTGAAAAGCAACTGCAAAACATGACAGCGCCTCTGCTGTGTTTTACAGATGGCTGTAGACACTCATTGTTGCACCTCTCTCCTGTCCTCCTTGTTGCATATTGATGATAGTTTATGTAAACAATTTCACATTTGGATTCGTCACTCCATAAGACCAGTTTCTACTCATTTTCAGTCGAGTTCTTGTGTAATTTGTTAGATTTCTCCTGTTAAATCTTTCCTGTTTCTCTTCCTTAAGAACCACTTGTTGACAGCCACGCATCCACTGAACCCATTTCTGATGAGAAAGCAGTTTTTTCAATAGGATACCTGTGTCAAATCTTTGCTAGATTTAAAAAAAAATTCTTATAGACATGACTTTCACATACTGTTCACCAGCTGTCGATAGATTTCTAGGCCTGCCACTTCTTCTTTTGTAGGTTTTCTCTGATTCTTTAAGGGCACACTGCACAATATGTGAGGATATGGGATATGACATGTGTTTGGCTAATAACTCTTTGGGAAATAAATTAAATATACTATTTTATGCCTGTTAAATTGTGTTGTCTTTGGCATTTTTATCGATCCCATTAAAACATGGGAGGAAATGGTGTGTTTTTGTGGCAGGTTGGTAGTACCAAAGTGCTTAAAGGTACAACTCAAAACTGGTTCTTTGTTAATTGGTTTGTTCTGTGTCGACACCACTCTGGTTCATCCTTGGAAAAAACAAAAACATCCCACTGAAAAGAGTTAGGTACAAAGACTGAACTGAAAATGAGTGAAAAAATGCCCAAATAAAAACGTTCAAAGATCTTCAGAAAGCCTGAAGAATTATTGCTTTAAAAATGGCAAAAAAGTCTGACTCCTTGGAAGCAAAATATTAAGAAATAAGCAGTGCCTCAAGTCTTTTTGCACAGTACTGTATAATGCATCGGTGGTTGCTCGACATATGCCTGCTGGCTTTGTGGGTTGATTTAAGCCACAGCTCATCAAGAAAAAGGAACATAAAACTAGAGAAATTAAATTCTGAGGAATAACTACAAATAAAAGGCTGATTATCTTTTATACAAACACAGTTTTGCACTTTAGCCTTAAAGCATGATCATACCATATTTATTTGCATAGCATTTAGATGATTAAACAGAGCAAAGTCTGCAGGCCACATGCATATTTGTTCAGCAATAAGTACAGTGTTGAAATCTGGTGTAGAAGACCTTTTGTACAATTTTCTTGCTTATGTGCCACCTTGTCTTCATGCAGATGGTATCATATGTAGAACAGGATTCCATAAGAACCAGATTTGTGTTGGCTTTTTTTGGTATTATTTATTTTTTTAAAAATAAGCAAAAGGCACAGTTTTAGTTGTAGTACCAAAATATACTAAAATGATCTAACATGCATGCAGTGACCATTTTCAGGTATATACATTATATCATTGGGTAATTCTAATGTCTAATTTTCATTGGGTAATTCTAATGGTAAGTCTAATGCTGGTGATGCCATCCCTCGCCATGCTCTAGATACACACTCACGGTTACTTTTCTGTTTTCAGTTGTGAGGAGTAGTAGAAGTACTGAAGTTACAAAGTTACCAAAGATGAATATGAGTGGAGCTAGAGCCTGGTCAAAAAAGATTTTCACATTAAACCTCAGCTCTGGCTGAAAGGTCAGTTTACATCCAATCTTTTCTTTCGAGTGCATTTAAAACATCGTAATTATTGCTAAAATGAAATTCTGACTATAACAGGGAAAATAATTAACCAGTGCTTACTGAGAGAGAGCACATTCACTGCAGTGCAGAACAGAGTAACAGGAGGGCTGGTTAGAAGAGGTGATAATTTATTGAAAGCAAGTAAAACACTGATGTGACTGCATCTGAAGGCAGGTCAGAGCTGCAGCAGAGTCTGCTGGTCTGGTGAGACTGCACAGGGATTCTTTGGCCTGAATGCTAAGCAGTGTGTCTGGCACAAATGAAAGCAGCCAAGTAACACATTTCCTGCTGTGTACAACGGCAGCACCAGTACAGGGGACCTTTAGTTTGCCAGGCATAGGGTTCTTTAAACAGGTGGGAAGCTGAATAAGAGCACTGCACAGAAAGCCTGATCAAAGTGTGTTTAATCTGGCCAGAGAGCTGAAAGCAGGAAAGGAGTTTGTCAGTGAAAGCCAGATTTCATTACTACCACCAAAAACACATACGACAGTATGAGCTTTCACTGATGGAAATACAGTGGGAAAAAAGAAATGAATGCTCGTTTAGGTCAACTTTATCTAATGACAGGCACTGAGTTATGCTGTGCTTCTAGTGTAAATTCTGCATCCCTTTACACTATTTTTTCTTTTTCTGAATCCTCTCCCTTCTCTCAGTTCTTCTCAGTATGCAGTCTCCAAGGAGGGAGAATATAAAATATTCAGTGTGCTGTATTTCTAGTTTGTCTCCAAGCCATCTGTTCTTTCTCATGTCCGCTTTTTACATTTCAGTCCATAATCTGTTTGAGAGACATTTTAGACTGACACATTTTCAAATAGGAACTATTTTCTTTATACAAAACTGTATATGTTTTCTTAGTTTTTGCATATTTGTCATACTTGCATGTTTTCAGATCATCAAACAAATTTTAATGTTAGAGTAAATACAAAATGTTGTTTTTAAATGATCATTTCGTATATCAAGGGAAGAACTTATTTAAACCTACCTGGCCCTGTTTGAAAAGTAATTGCCACCTGTATCTGGAAAGGGTTACAGAGACGTTTCTAAAGCTGTGGGACTCCAGTGAACTATATATAAATGGAGAAAACTTGGAACAGTGGCTGGCCTACCAACACTACTCTAAGAGCACACCAAGAACTCAGCAGGGAGTCACAAAAGAACACTTGCCTCGGTTAAGGTCAGTGCTTACCATTCAACAGTAAGAAAGTGAGTGAACAAAAATGGCATCCGTGGGAGAGTTCCCTCCTCTTAGATTTGCCAAAAGCCCATCTTGACGCCCTCCAAGACTTTTGGGAGAATATTTTATGGACTGACGAGACAAAAGCAGAACTTTCTGAAAGGCTTGCATCCTGTTACATCGAGTGTAAAACTAGTTCAGTGCTTCATAAAAAAAACTTCATACCAACAGTCAAGCGTGGTGGTGGTAGGTAGTCTGAGACTTCGTTGCTGGATGACTTGCTGTAATTGATGGAATCATGAATTCTGCTGTCTACCAGAAAATCCTAATGGAAAATGTCCGGACATCAGTTAGTGAGTTGAAGCTCAAGAGTGCTTGAGTTATGTGGCAGGACGATGATGTGAAACACAATAGCACCTCTGAGTGAGGCTCACGTTTATAAATTAACTTTAATAGGAGGAATTTAACTATATAATTCTTTTCTTTCTCTGCTTTTTGCCATATTTTTTTTTAAGTAAGCTTTATTTAAAAGCAGCATAATAAAACTGGACATTTCTTTGGTGATTTGAAAGATTTGAGGGTGACAAAGATGCAAAAATGTAGTTAAACAGAAAGAAAATAGTGCCTACATAAATCGGTTCAGCCACATTTGTGGATTTTTTTTTTAAATAACAGAATAATGATTTCAGGAAAGAACCTTTGATGTTTTATAAATACATATTTTTGGCATTTTGATCCTCTCAAGGGGAGTGCCATTTAGTTAGGCAGACATCTCTACAGCCAGTATGTCCCAAACGGGGGAAATCTAACACAAATAACACTAGAACCCAGATGTAAAACTTGTAATTTTGATCTTATGGTGAACTTCCCTATAAGTGGCTTGGAACGAAACTGGACTTTTCACCTGTCATCCATGAGGCTTCTTCAGTTCTGAAGAACTGAACCTTATGAATGCTATGAAAGCATAGTTTCTTATGTCTTGGTTTTGGTGTAGTCCAGTCCCTTTTTACAGGAATGAAACCTTAATGTGAACTCGGAGATTAACTGTAGGATGAGCTCAGTTCAGACTTGTCAGCTGCCATAGTTTAAAACAGCTGGTGCTTGGAGACATTGTTTAGAGAAGTTAAAAATGTAAAGCAGTCCTAAACTTTTGATAAGATTAGTTTGTTAAAAAAAGTTGCTAGGTGATAGACAAAAAAAATAAATTAATTAATAAATAATAAATTAATTAGTAAAGTATGTTTAAAAATTGATTGATTTAAAATCCACTTAATTATCACATACACTTCTACTACTACTACCACTACTACTATTACAACTAAAACCCAACAACTAATAATAATAATAATAATAATAGGAGGAAGAAAAGGAAGACAGAAGAAGAACACAATAATCACAGGATTACCCAGGTCCACTGTGTTTCTGTTCTATTGTATTGTTTTATCTTTTATCTTTTACGATGGTTTATATGGTATAAATGTTTGTATTTTGACTTTTGTAGACTAGTTAAAGCTGCTTTAGTTTGCCCCGAGACCTGAAGGAGGAAGGTAACCCAACACGTGCCATCTCCCCAAGTGAAAACAGCCATGAAGGGAGCCATTTTCTTTCGTTCTTTTTTTATTTATTTACCAGGATGGCAGTTGAGCTTGCGTGGCTGGCCTGAAATAACACTTCGCTCGTTTTTAATGATATGATTGATGCCTTTACAATATAGTTGTTAAAAGTCAAGAATAAAAATGTTAAATTCCAAAATACTTTAGAAAGAATGAAATGAAAGATGTAATTATGCAAGGAAAAACACTGAGACATAGTTGGCGTTGTCAAATCTTAAAAGAATCTTTAAAAAACAGAATACTGTGAGAGAACGCAGTGCACATGAGCCTCTCTCAGTCCACTTTGGATGTACGCCTGACCTATTTAGCTACAAGCAACACTGCCAGAATCCAGAATCGTGTGCATTTGTGTTAGTCTGTGTTTGTGCATCAGTGTGTGCGAGGTAGTATTTGGCAGGCAGAGAGTGTAAGAGCAGAGAGCGAGGAAGTTGATTTGAAGCCAGGCTGCTGAGAATAGGAGGGGCTACAAACAAGGGCTCACTCTTTACTCGGTGAACTCGTTCTTCCATTATGTTTCCTACACATCTCAAACGAAATAAGATCAAAAGACAATCCTGTCAGCCCGACTAAGCACTTCATCATTTTGTTTTGTTTTCCTCCACTGTAAAATGTGCTCCCGAACACGATTTTCATCCAGCAGTGCATGGATTATTAATTATGCCATTTATCTTTGGGAACACCACAAGATGTTACCTTCAAAAGCACACACTCATCACCCTGGAAGTAAACACAGCAGGAGTACGGCAGACTTTCATATGATGGATTGTGTTTTTGCATCCAGAGCGCCCTTTGTATTAAATCCCATCTGCTGTTACACCCACTCCATTCAGCTCCCGCTGGCGCGCCACTTACTGAACATCAGACGGCACAGCTCCACTCAGTCATTATGACTCATACTGTGCAGTGGAAAGGGAAGGAGCATTACTTAAATCTAATCCAGAGGCTAAATATGAAATCTAATCATCTTATTTGACACACCAACACTTTACAGGATAACTGTATTCCAAGTTTCACATCTCAAGAATCAAAAGGTGTACTGTTAGTAAGTCAAGTTAAACAAATTCAATCATCATTTTATAAAATTGTTTCCAGCAATCGATTGCCTCAATTTTAAGGGTCTGTACTAGGGTAGCTTTGCATGACTTATGCTTCAAAATAATCCTTATTTATCTTATACTGAGTCTTTGTGCAGCCCATAATTCCCTTCACCCTGGGTTTTTAGGAGCTTCCTCCCTCCTTTTGTATTTACTTTGTTCTGATTGGCTGTTCCTCATAAACATTAAAGATTTAATCGGCAGGTGGGCGGGGCTTCTGTGATTAGAGGCAGAGCAGTGTGGATGAGATGACCATATTAGGAAGTTGTGTTTGTTTGTTTATTTGTCTAGTGTCCACACTTTTCAAGATATCATTTTCAAATTTTGTGTGATGGAAGATACCAATGACAGCTTCAGCTGATTTAATTTTGGCGAAAATCAGGTCAAGGTCACACCAAAAACACTGAAAACTATTACCTACAATTTTTCAGCAGATTTGTCTGAACAATTGTTCAACAGTTCACCTTTGGCGGCATGAATACCTAGGTTGGCTAAGCATTTGACCTTGACCTTCATTACTGGCATCAAATTAAACTTGAAAACAAATTTCAAGAAACCATATCCCTGCTGTAATATATAAGTGTTATATATAAATGTTCTGTTGGTTCGTTATTGTTCATTCTTGTGTATTCTTGTTTGCCACATTTGACTTCACTGACTTCTGTGTTTCTGTGTTTTTTTTCTAGTTATTTTCATGAGCATTCTGCCTTAGGTTCATTTTGTTATATTCTATTGTTATTTTGTATGTAGTAGTTTGTATGTTTGAGTCTGTTGTCAACTGATTGTGTATTTCCTCCTTTACTTAGTCTTTTGTCACCGGTGCTTTACATTGAGTTCTGCTTTCCCTTTCCCTGCTCCCCTCTTGTTGTCCATGATTTATTTCTGCTATGTTTCCCCCCTGCTTCCCGTAGCCTCATTACCTTTGGTGTTTATTGTCTCAGTCTCCCCTTGCCTTTGTTGAGTTGTCCCACATTGCCGTGTGTACCCCAGTGTACTAATTCCTCATAGCTCCTGGATTTTATTTTCTGTTTTTAGACTATGCTTTTTTTGACTGCTCCAGCATTAAATGCTCATCATATTTTAAATTCCGCCTGTGTTCCTGCATTTGGGTCTAACAATCACCACACTCTACACAGTTTACTGTGACAACCAGTCAGGAATTTTAATTTTAATAACATCCATATAAAAATGAAAAATTGGGTAAAGAAGCTACTATCACTCTGATACTCATCTTCATACAGGGATGTTAAATAATAGTTCAGTCAAAGTCAAGGACTTTGCACACTGCTGTTGAAGTTTCTTTTCAATCAGTGATATTTGTGAAGCTGTGTAATATTTAAACAGAACCATATCGCAAATAGTTTTAAATGGTAAAAATGGTTATATTTAGAGTTGGGTAATCTGAATAGATTTCCGTGTATTTATCCCTTCTATCTACATACTGCCAGTGGCTTTGAGTGAAAAATGACACTGATGCGAGATTCACTGTGCATGCAGGCAAGTCCCACCTCGCCATCGTGCAGCGCGTTAACAATGAGGGTGAGGGTGACCCTTTCTACGAGGTGATGGGCATCGTGACCCTGGAGGATGTCATTGAGGAAATCATCAAATCAGAGATCTTGGATGAGACAGATCTCTACAGTATGTATGCAAACACACATGCATAAGCTCACATGTAAATACGTGGTCAAAATACATGGAAATGTACGATTTAATCACGCTGTTTTTATGTGTCTAAGCTGATAATCGCACAAAGCGTCGTGTTTCTCATCATGAGCGAAAGCAGCAGGACTTCTCCATCTTCAAACTGTCAGAAAATGAGATGAAAGTGAAGATTTCCCCCCAGCTTCTCCTGGCAACACATCGTTTCCTCTCCACAGGTAGCAGCCAATCAAATCGCCTCTCTGTCTCTCTGAGCGCTTACGTTTCTGCACAATATGCAACAAAAACATCAGTGTTTTAGCACTTGTAACAAGAATATTTGCAGTGTTTGTCTTCACCCAATCCAGTCAAAGTGCAGGTGTTTATGCACCTGTATCTTTTTGCTTTTTTTCAGAGGTGGAGCCCTTCAAACCAACACACATCTCAGAGAAGATCTTATTGAGGCTCATCAAACACCCCAGTGTGGTTCAAGAACTCAAGTTTGATGAGAAGAACAAGCGAGCCTCTCAGCACTTCCTGTTCCAGCGCAACAAACCAGTGGACTATTTCATCCTAGTGCTACAGGTACCTGCAAGAATTTGACCTTTCACCATGGCAGTAATTAGCTATGGCTATGATATCCTGTGTGCAAGTCAGTCAGACCACATTATATTTCTCCAATATTATTTTGCAGGGTCGAGTTGAAGTAGAGTTTGGTAAGGAGGCACTGAAGTTTGAGAATGGAGCGTTCTCTTATTTCGGGGTCCCGGCCATCATGCCAGCAGGTACAAAAAACCTTCCCTAACATCACTAAATTTACAAATATATTAGACCGCCCCCGAATGTAAGGTTTATACCACAGCAGTCTTAGATTAACATTATTGATAATTTGCAACATCATTTTTTATGTTTTCATAATGGTTAATGTGCTAGCATGCCCACACTCTTTAATGCTAAAACATAGTTATTGTTTATTAAACTTACTATTTTACAAAAAGCAGAAATAAAATAGCAAAGCACCTTTTTATGATAAAAAAAAAAAGCTGCGCATCTTACTCATTACATATGGTACTGCAAATTCATCCTGACACACTAAAAAAGAGTGTGCAGAAGCTGTACAACACATCCACCCTAGACTGTAATGCACTTTCTATCAGATATAAACAAATAGGCCGCCAGATATGAAGCTAATGTGATTTACTTGCTCAGTGAGAGTGCAGCGACTCGTCTCCTCCTCTGCTTGAACATCAGGATTTGAAAAAGGATGTATTTTAAAATCAAAGCAAATTTGAAAGATTTAGTTCTAGTCGAGACTCTAAACATCTTGGCATGTTTTTAAGTAGTTTGTGGATGAATGTTGTTTTTTTTTAAAGCAACAAGAATATTGCTAATAGTAAAATTCTTATTTTATTGTATTTGTCTGCTTTGAAAAGTATACTTATAATTCACAGTTAATTCATTAAAGATTATAATAGAATGTTTTCAGTTGTGCAGTTATATATGCTCGTTAGGCACATAAGGTTAAAGATGCAGAGTTTTGTTTCATTTTATATGAATAAAATATATTTAAATATCAGGCTATATGTAAAATGTGAGATCTGCTGTTTGCATGTGTCCCCTAGTGACTCCACTATGAAGCAAACACTGTGTAGTGAATGAACATTAGTTCCCTAAACATGCATAAAATACTGCTTGAGTGAAAATGTGCAAACACATAGTGTATTTGTGAAAATGCTCTGAAACTCTTCAAAAATCTTCAGTTGTAGCATTTAAATGCTCTGAGTGGCAGCATTTAAATATTTAAATATTATTGTAAGACTCGTATGGTAAGGAGTCTAACAGTATTAAATATTAGATATAACAGGGTGTAATGTGAACACTTCTGAGTCTTTTAAATGCTATGCACTTTTTTGCAGTACTTCTTTCAGCTGCAGTGACATCCCTGAGATCTTTCGTGATTTCACTGACACTCCACCATTTTTCTGTCCTTGTTAAAAGATGCATGTTTGATATCATGTCGTCCTTTGCAGTCCACAGATCGCCCTCTCGTAGCAGCGGTTTGGACCGCTCTGAGTCGATGCTCTATGGGGGGAAGCATGAGCCAGCTGAATGGAGGGGGGGAATGTCTACCTGCCAGACTACTCTGTAAGGCAGCTCACTCACCTTCAGCTCATCAAGGTAAAACCTGAAACTCACATGGTGTCTGAAAGACGACATGCTATAAATAGCACATATACACTGACTTGAATGGAGAGGGAGATGTTATCAACCATGACTGAAAAAAGTTCATTACATTTAGTAACTTTTTGCTGAGACTAAATATTGAGACTAAATATTCATAACTTCATTTAATTTGGGGATTTGGGTGAAGGTCCATTATCGGCGCCAAACCAGAGACTAAATTTTGTAATGGGATTATTTTATAAAATTACAGAATTACTGAAATGTCTGAAAGCTTATTGTAGATCTACCATAATAAATAAGTAAATAAAAACTGTGCTGCCAGCATCTGTGATCCATCTCATTCATAATATAACATTAGATTAATACATTCTGGTATGATGGGCTCTTACATCACTTTGGACAAGGAACAAATATTTAGTTTTCTGGTTTGTTCTTAGGCTTTTGTGACTGCTCTGAGTTTGCTGAAGAACTGTATTAATAAAGAGAATGTTTGCAGGACTGAAAAGTCCGACATTCCCAAAATCTTTTGCTCACATAGCTCCTTGGAAGAAATGTTTCCCTGACTGAAATTCAGGCTGAAATAACTCTCGTCACTTAGGCGTCAGCTGTCAGAACAAAATGAAATCAGATAGAAGACAGACGGGGGAAAGTGTAACACAAAATTGCCCGCAAAGAAAAATAATTAAATACATCCCCACAGTATACAACAGATGTTACTGGGATAAACTCAGATATATTAAAATCCCTGTTATGGTAAACTAGAAACTGAGTTCTGATCAATATGAAGAAACTAAGTTTCAGAAAAAATATTAGGATCAGTCCTTCAGAGGACAATACAAAGTCACAGTGTAACCTTGCTAATAAATGGAGAATTCTCTTTACTTCCATCTTTTTGTTCTTTGCATGTCTCAGTCATCACAATCATCCAGTCGCCTTCAACCTTGGCATGAGTGCTATTATGGTGTACACACACACTCATAGTCATGTTTGTTTGGCTATCAAATATCAGATGGAGAACATTCACTGACATTATTGTATAACCAAATCACTTACTCCTAAATTTAACATCACCACTGAGTGCTAAAGTGAGCTTGTCCTTAAAGCTTCAGTTTTTTTTCAAAACAGTAACTTAATGATTGCCTTTCCTGGGCGTAGTTAGAGAGCATCGGTGTCTGAGTGGACGGGGTACTAGTGATGAAATTCAGTTTTGCAGACGACTTCTCGAGGTCGCAGTGTTGAAAGGAAGCTATACTGTGACGATGGTGCAACACAAAAGGTCAGAGGATCATTAACAATGACACAAATGATCTTGAGACAATGAATATTTAATGAGATCTCTTGAACTAAGCAGCAGACGTTACCGTCCTCATTAACATTCTCCTTGATTTCATCTCACTTGTAGCAAAAGACAAAAAGAAAGTTGACCATGAAGTAAAGACAATATGACCCAAGGAAAAAACTTTTAGTCAAAATGGACAGAAATAAGAGATTTTTACACTATTAACTTTCAGATATAACAGGGTGTAATAAAATCTAATTACAGCAAAACTTTTAGAAAAGAATAGGTTCACATTCAACTCTTAATAATACCCACAATCCTCTGCTTCTATGTATCAGATCACCCGGAGTCACTACCAGAATGCAGTAACAGCTACCCGGATGGACAGCTCCCCTCAGACCCCTGATGCTGACACCCGTCTGACAGAAAGCAACTCCCCGACCCCCGGGCCTCCAGCACCAGAGCCCACCACCACCACACTGATGCCCCCAGAGCACACTACTGCCACCCTTATGCCCCCACCCAGGGAGACCAGTCGGCCCAGTTCAGCCCGAACCCGGGGACAGCAGTCCAGTGTACCGCACAGCACCTCCCTGCTCAATGAGAAGAACCGCATTGTCCGTAAGTATCCTGGACTCCAGAGACATGGAGTCATGCCGTGTCAACAGCGATGACTTGAAGCAGGTTTCATGTCACAGTGATATCAGTAAGAGATTATTTGAGCCATCAGAGGTAGAAAGCCATGCCACTCCTGCAAATGAGTTTTTTCCTAAATCGATAAGGGTGTAATATTCAGCGTGACTGGAATTGAATACCCTGAGCTACCTAAAACAGCATGTTTAAAAACGAGTGAGTGAGAGATAAATCCACAGAGTGAAATGACAGAGAGAATATTAATGACATGAGATGTGTGGGTTTCTTTGTTTTTCTACTTGAGAAAAAGTTTAGGTGCAGGCTCGGCCCAGAGAGCTGTGTTAGTATTAATTTGCGTCTGGTTTTAGGATTAAAATTAAACATTAGATGGCAAATCAAAGTTTAAAGGATTTCTGGTTAGATGAGGTAAAAAATTAAGGTAAACATGTACTGGGACACATTTACTATTCCAGTTCTAATTTTTAATTTCATTATTATTCAAGTAAATGCTTCCTTTGACTTATTATTTAATGTATGTTGACGTGTCGTGACAAATGCTTTTAACACAGAGTCTCTACAGTCTTGGTTGGAGACTGCAGCACGACCAAAATGAACTTTCTTTGCCTTTGAAATGGTTAGTTTGAAGGCAGGGACCAGATCTGCAGTCACTCGCAGTCAGTTACCATCTTCAAGTGATTTTAGTGCATCGAGACAGCAATAAAACAACAATAGGACGTCATCAGTCTGCTATCAGTTTGAGATTGAATGGGTTCAAGTTGACAGTTACATGCAAGCTGTGATAATTTAACTGCGATAAATTGGTGAAAAGTACAGATGTGCTGCATTCTTCAATCACAGAAATTCATATTAAACTACTTGAACATTAAACTAACTACTTACGTTCAGCGACCACCCACCTGATAGGTGTGCAACAGAAACTCTGTTGCTGCAGGATGACAATTTAACTGCAAAATGACACAGATGCTCTGCAGCCCTGCATTTATGCAGGAATATAACCACATTACAACCACCTGAGTTGAGTGTCCTACTACAAACAGATGCCTTGGTGCATGCTGACTCAGACAGATCGCAGCCTGTTGGAAATCTACTTTAAATTTGCTCCAAATGTGAAAACATTCAATGCAAACATCAGCCACTGATTTTTTCCTCTAGTGTGACTGAGCCATTAAGAAGTCATGTTAAAACCAATATTAGGATAGTTAACATAAGCTTTTTTTTAGAAATGGTAAATGGACTGGTTCGTATATAGTGCTTTTCTACTTTACCTGGGCACTCAAAGCACTTTATACAACTTGGCTCATTCACCCATTCATACAAGCACTTTTTCTCTGCTTTTTCTACATAAGTGCTTTCACATACATTCATAGTCCGATGGATGCATCGGAGACACATGGTGTTAGTATCTTGCCCAAGGAGTAGATGGTACCTACCTCTAGTGATACAGCCGCCAGTGGACTCTAGTCAATGTTTGGAGGATCAGGACATTGTTCCACATGCAGGACAAAGCTGCAGTTAACCCACTGCAGACCTGCTGTCATTACTGGAAATACTCAGTTTGGTTGAAGTATTTCCTTGGAAGCTACTTAAAACACTTCAATAAGTTTTAGGATTAGGGAATTCTAAAGTCTGTAGGATTCCCTCACTTGCTAACTGGTGACTTTTATCAACTCTACTCGCATATAAGTGCAAACAGGAAATTGGAGAGACTTTGTGCCAGGAAACTGAAAGGTGTTTCAGTGAGTGGTTGCTATTTTATTTTCATTCATAATTATTATACTAAACAATTATGTTGTATATTTTATTTTTCAACATTTGGTAGATTAAATTATCTACTATGTAAAGTTATCCAGTCCAACATGGGATTCAAACATTTCAAAACCCCAAACCAAGAAAAACATGCTATTCCCGCTAAAAAAAAAAAAATCTAACAGTTTTATTGACTTATCAGTCAATATTTCAAGATTTCACATCTTAAATCCAATAAAAGAAACTACATCATGTGTTTTTTGATGTTCATATTTCTGTGGATGTGTCTGCTGCAGGCAGCAAGTCTGATGGCCAGAAGAGTCCGAGTGATTCGGTGTTTCTGAGGATGGATGAGATCCCCTACATCAGAGAGGACAGATGTGAGCCTGACAGACATGCTGGTTAGTCTAACTGTTTATGTTAAAAAAAAAAAAATAAAAGCTTCCACACAAGAAATCTGACTGATTACAAAAATATAGACATGGGTACAGAGAGGAAGTCACGTCCATGTCTTTAACGGTGACAGCAGACATGAAACGTATACAACACTAAAATATTCCAAAAGAACACACATCACAGTACACATCATCACGTAAAATCTTTTTCTGCATTAATGCATGTAAGGCAGGTTTACCACCAGCTTCAATCCTTAAAAAAAGCTTGAAAACTCCAAACACAAACATAAAATATCAAGTATTTTTAGCACGTGGCTCTCAAACTAAGCACAGAGTCATACAGGACTTTAGTCTGTCCTCAAAGTCCTGTCCTCAAACCAAAGCTATTTATCACTGACAGGTCATAATATCTCTCTCTCTTTCTCTCTCTGTCTGTCACTCTCAGACATGGCCTCTGTTCCCATAGAAACGGACACATCCCCTTTCATCAGCAGCCTGTCGCTGAGTGGTTCAGAGGACACACTGGGCAAGAAACTGCTGCTCAAACTAAGTCAGTCACACACACAAGCCACCTATTCACCAACCCTTTCTATTCATTTCACTCACTTCCTACTTGGATTTGATTCACATGCAAACACACACACACACACACACACACACACACACACACACACACACACACACACACACTTAAACATACATTAGTGTTTTGGACTTGCCTGCTCTGTATTCTCGTGCTGTTTCTGGAGGATGATTCCAGCGCTTTGTGTCAGATCGATGTGTAGGAGGCTGCTGCTGCTGCTGAATTTGAAAACCAAATCTTCATGAAAGTAAAACTATACACAAACAACTATAAATAGTTTACAGGGACATTTGAGTTTTGTTTATTTGGGTATTTCTATGCAAATTGTTTACTTCTCTTCATTTCAATCTGAAATGAAAACCTCACAGAAATAAAGCTCTGTTCACGCAGCATTAAAAGCATTGCAGAAATTAGAGACGATAGAAAGTCAAAGACAATCGACAACTTCAGGTGAATATTTAAAGTGAATACAGGTGAAAAATCACTGTTAATGAGAAGTGAATCAGTCCTGAGATAAACCTTTCTCAACTCCAAGGCAACCGATTGAGGCGACTTCCAATGAGATCGCAGGATGCGTGTAATTGACATGATGCAGGGCAGTAAATACATTAGATTGGTACCTAACCAACTGGAGCCTGGAACTCACCATTCAAAGTAATGCACCATGAGCAGATTGCTGCCTATGTGGATACAGCTTAACACATGCTTACAGAAGCCTGTAAAGGACTTTTAAAGTGATAATGAAAGATTGATTGATTGAGTAAAATAGAACTAAATGTAATGCTCCACATATGTATGTTTAATATGAGTGAAAATTACAACCTCCATCTGGTGTATAAAACAAATTTGACTGATTTTTATTCCAGTTTGCAAAGAATTGATGTTTTTGGTTTCCACTGATTGTTAAGATCAAAGTGTTTCCTTCTTTTTGTTGAGAAAATTACTTTTTGGTTCATAGAGACCTGTTACTTTATGATACTTTATCCTCAAGCGCAATGATGTGTTTTTATCTTTTTATGAAAAACTAAAAACAATTTTAAAAATCCAAAAGAAAAGAAAAGAATTTTATTTTAAACCAAAAAAAAAAAAGCCTCAGGCATGTTGATTTATCAGGAAGTCTGGACATAGACAGGCAACTGATAAACAGAAACATTTCAATATATTTCTGGTAAAAATTACACCTTAAATTAAGATCCAAAGCGTTACAATGCTAGTAACTGGCAATAATATGATGTAACCTTGGCTAGAAGCCTAATAAATACTGTCTATAAATTTAAATCTAACAACAGCATGTAGTTTCTAGTAGGTGTATGATAGGTACACTGGTCCTTCTGCATTTAACTGTTAATGTGTTTTGTTTCCTCAGGCCACAAGAAGAGGAAAAAATCTCGTGAAGGGGAAAAGACACCAGAGGACATTTCAGAGCAGCCGCTGGTGAAAACCTAGCAGACTGTGTGTGAAACAGACCTGAATACACTCCATCATGTGATGGTTCTTTAAGCTGTTTGTAAAGACAAATGTGGCTGCTGAATTACAGCTCTCAGAGTTTTATCTGAAAACACACTCCAAAAGCCCGCACTGTTGGAGACCGTAAAGTGGGCCTGTTTCCAGGAATGCACAGAACCTGTGGGTGGAAGACACCATTCTAACAAGAAGTGGGGGTGCAGCTTTAGCAACATGCACCAAACCCTCAGCTCTTTAATTCACTGTATCAAAAAACACAAGCTTCAGCACTATGCCATGGCTTCTCATCTCCAGGCTCTTGTGTGGATGCACATGTATAAAGAAAAGACTGTGAATGTAAAAGATTTATAGAAAAATAGTTTTTTTTTTTTTTATACTACTCACGTAAGACTACTTCTTCAATGGAGCTAAAGACACTGATGTTGCACGGGAAACAGAGGGAAGACACCAAAGATGTTGCTGTTTTGTACGTACTGCTCCAAAATGCACAAGTGAAATTATAGTAAAGGTTCTTTTAAAGGCTGCCTGATTAGCACCCATTATGTAATAATTAGAGTTTCAGCCTACAGTGCAGAAATATTGTCTTTTCGCATTTTATTTGTTAACACTTGCATTTCATATGCAGTCAGTCACAAATTTTTCCACTAGTCGCTCACAAAATGTGGTCACACTGGTTAAATAGCATACAGCGATTTCTGATGGTATGGAGGCCCAGAAGTGCCAACAGAAAAAAACAAAGAAAGAACAAAATGAAAACATCATCAAACATTGCTGATGCTTGTGTGGTGTAGGCTATTACAGCAGCGAATTTATATCCATAGTTTTGGATGAATGGCATGTTCGAATATAATTTGAACCTTTCGATGTGCCCACGTGTTTCTACCCATGCGGTGAATCAATTCAGTAGATGAAGAGAAATATATGGTTATGATAATATATTTTTCAACTGCATGTGAGTATTACGATTGGAGCTCTAAACCATCGCTGAGTCTGAGAACCATTTAAGTGTCTGTAAAACGTGGGCTGGAGACAAATCTACTAACTGTTGAGTGTCGAACACAAAGTCATTCCCTGTCTTGCTGAGAGCGATTAGCTCAGCTTGGCCTAAATCCTGGAGTCTGGTGCAATTTGCTTTAAGCGGCTAAAATCAGTGTTTTGTTGTGGTAACAATAAAACATCCCATGCAGAGGTGTTAGCAAAGGGCTAGTGAGCATTTAGACTCAAAACGCTGGTAGACACTATGGCCAAAAAATGGCCACCATGATGTCATCTATTTGTTAGAGAAGTCTCATTGTTGGGGGTTATGCGGGTTTCATGGAAGTCATGTTTTAAACTCATGGCTGAAAACATCAGGAAAGTGTTTTTTTGGAAATAATCCAGCATTTAAATATTGTTCTGCTCTGATGTTTGCTACATGTGCTGCAGGCAGTGCTGAGTGTATGAGAAACAGTGGCAGCTGAGCCACAGAGCCAAAGACCACACCAGGCAGTGTTCTGGCTCTAATATAAGAGGATGTAATGATTATATAACTCTCCTTAAACGTTGTTAGCGGAGGTGGAGGAGTGTCTTTAAAAGGCTTTGTTTGTTTTTCTTTTTGCTGCATGTATCCACCTACAGTTTGTATGACAGCAGTGCTGAAAACACCCAGTGCCACAGTTTGTGGATGACGTCATTGCTTGAAATCATGCTCCTTCTTGGTTTTGATAGTTGAGACATCTCGCTTTTTTGATCACTTTCATGAAGTATAATATCCTGCCACTCTTATTGTGTAGGAAAATGATTCAGTCATAATAGCATGCAGGCCCTGGAGGTTTACTGCTGACTGTCTGAAGGCCCAAATCATTCAGGGTTTTCCTGATCTGTGCAGAGCTGCTTCTGAACCTGCGCTCTCTGTTTGTCTACATGGTGCAGCAGGGATGGGATGGATGGGTGTGGCACTGTCTCACTGAGGTTCAGGATCAGATTTGTGCCACTGCAGCACAGACCTGGAGCAGGAGGAGGAGGAGGAGGAGGAGGAAGGAATGTGAAAAAAAGGAAAATGCACTTAAAGGCCTAAAGTTTGATGTCAGACTCACCAATACAGTTTTGTTTCCTGACTGAAGCCACTTTGCTGCATTACTTTGTAAAATGTTATCGTGCTGCATCATCTGCACTTAAAAACCCTACTTGCATAATTGGGGGAGGGGAGGATTAAATTCCTTGATTTGTTTAAATTGAATTTTGAAAGACAGTCAACAAATTAGTGAGAAGCAATAGCGTCAAACAGCCTCGCCCAGCAGTACAAATTCATATTTAGGAAGTAGTGGGAGGGGTGCTTTTTAACTCTGCTCATTGGTTAATGTAATAGGAGGCCAGGGAGAGAGAAACATCCCTCCTGGGTACAATACATGAAACCTGCTGAGTCATTTTGCTGCATTGGGGCACCAGCCTCAGCCAATCAGCAGCATCCTTTGAGGTCAAATCCAGACAATAACAGATTCTGCTGCAGGATGTTGTTGATTTGTTAGGTCAGTTCATGCTTCCTGCTGTACATCTATTTGAGCTTTGGAGATCAAGATGCACTCATAACATGTCTGAGATCTGTTCTGTATATTCACTGTTTCTGCTATGAGACAAGGTAACATCAGCTGATCAGTGCAAATTTGTTCTCAGCTGTTTTCACTGTATTTTCTAACAGAAGGAGCCAAGTTGCAGACATGTACAGACAGGATTTCCTTGGAAATATGAGTTTAATACTTGTAATATAGAAAAGCAACTATGTGATGTTTTTTGTATCAGAATATACAAAAATACAGAGTTCCACAAAATACTGAATTTTAAAAGTCTGCTGTCTTTATTTTATATTAAAGACAAATCTGGTGATTATATATTGTGGTTTATTTTTCTTGCTTTAAACATTTCCCACAAGACCAAACCAACCAACATGATCCTATTGACAAGTGTCGTTGGTACTAAGGGGTGCAAAGTGTGCCATGAAAATATCCCTCACCCCACTACTACACCAACAGACTAAATTCAATAAACCGTCGTTACAAGACAGGATGGATCCATGCTTTCATGCTGTTTGCACTAACTTTTGACCCTGTAATGTGAATGTTGGAGATGTCAAATCAAGACTCATCAAATCAGGGGACATTTTTTCCAGTTTTATGTTGTCCCATTTTAGCCTCAGTTCCTGTTGTTTGAGGACAGAAATGAAACCCGGTATGGTCGTCTGCTGCTTCACGTTTTGACATACAGCGAGTCTGGAGTTCCTCTTTCTCTATGCCTTCAGTTTAGATTAACTTAAAGCAGTCACTCACTGGACAATTCTCTTTTATGAACCATAGAGATGGCTGTGTAAATCAGCAGTTTGTGAAATAGTCCGTTTAAAGTCACTTAAATCACCTGCTCTGTTCTGGAAAGCAGCCACAAGCTCCTCAGCACAGCTATGATTACTTGTGACAGCTGATGACTTTACTTCACACTCAGTGCAGTCAACATCTCCATACTTTCTACACAATGTACGGTGTTAAACTGATTATATTCTATCTGGAAGTCTGTTCCAGACTGTTTGTATTTGCCTTTAAATATGAAGCTATTTTAAATGCACTGTCTCATAAGAAGGTAGATATGGGAAAAACAAAACACATACACAAAGCCGAGATCATAATTTAATTTGGTGAGAACGCCATTACAAACACCACTTAACATGTGACTGTGGCATAGAACAGGTTCTGAGGTCTGATCAGTGGCTTCTTACAGCAAATGACTTTACAGAGGCTTTGTGTAACAACATAAGGGCACTGCAGGGTGGAAACAAAGTAACAGAGAGGAGAAAGGTGATTTTTGTTCAATGATGGCACAGAAGGCAATTTTGTTGACTTAGTGGCTAAACAAATTATCTTCTGCCATATGTCTAACAAGGCAACACAGCATCAGGCATGTGCTTTACCTTTAAGTGAGAGATGATGATGATGGGGATGATGACCATTGAACTTTAACACAACAAAATAAAGTCAAACATATTTAGCATGGTAACAAAACAATTTGGTGGTGTGTATGTAGACTGCCACAGATTACAGTACCAGCTTTTATATTGTAATGGCTAAAAACAGGAAAATGATTTGTTGTGGTCTCAGTGCTTATGAATGAAATGGCAGGACTCTAACAGTAATTACATCTATTTACACGACTTTTCCTGTGCTGCAGTTTGTTCAGTACTACTGTTGTATAGGAAGCATAATAATTTCATTGCAAATCTTCCCAGTCCACATTCTGGTGTCCAGTTTGAGTGGAATGATTTGGACTGCACAGAAGCTTGCGGCAACAATTCAAACAAATGGGGTTGTCACGTCTGCGTATTCGATCATACCTGGCTGTGTGCAATCAAGTCTCTTCCAAAAACCACTGTACCTCCCATAAAATGACGCCGTCAAGTGAGAACAAAAACACATCCTTCCTCCCGTTGGTTCAACTGCAAATTGTGAGGACGCAGTTTGACCAATAGGAGGAGAGGATAAGCAAAGAGAGGGGCACAGACACGATGAAACATCCTGTGGCGTACAGGAGGCAGGAAGTGGGCGGGCACAAACGGCCTTTACTGGACTTTGGTGACGGCCTCGTGGATGGACTGAGCGACGTAGTCGATGTTCTTGCTGGTCAGGCCGCACATGTTGATGCGACCGCTGGCCATCAGGTACACGTGCTTCTCTTTGATCATGTACTCCACCTGTTTGGCTGTAGCACAAATTGCAACAGAGTGAGTGAACTTCATAAATGATGTGAAGATAAAGTGAGCCAAGACCGCTTGTTTCAAACAGAATATGAACTGAGGGGCTGCACAAAAGCTAAGTATAAGATATATAAAGATACTTTAACTGTGAAGAGCAGAGTCCAAGAACAGAAATATCAAGTATAATAGGTCTCTTAAGTATGTTTTGGGTATCTTGCAGGTCCCTCCACTATTGTGACGCTCATCTCTGATAATCCCAGTATGTCAAAGCAGGATGCGCTTCTACATTAGTGCGTGCATGTGTGTTTTCACTCACGAGTTAGGCCGGTGAAGCTGAACATGCCAATCTGCTGAGTGATGTGGTCCCAGGTCCCCGGGGTGCCCAGAGCTTGCAGCTTGGCCTTCAGCTGATCCCTCATCAACAGAACTCGGTCTGCCATGGTCTTCACATTACCCTTCCTAAAGAGGAGAGGAGGGATGGAGACAAGTGGAGATATTTTTAAAAAAAGGACATAAGACAGGAAATGAGAGTAAAAGTCAGCTGACAAAGACTATAAACCTCTAAAAGTAATAGCACATGACTGAATGGATTGAAGTGTTTCCACAGTTTCAAAACCATGCTAGCATGCACATTTGGTAGCCGCATGCATGTGCATGCACCGACAAGGAAGAAAAGTTATTAATATTATTTGAATAATCAGGTAAAAGATGAAGGGTTAGCAGGAGCTAGTATGCTAATATTAAAGTGCTGACTGATGGAGCGTACCATTCTTCAAACAGCTCAGGGCAGTTGAGGGTCTTGCTGACAATGCGTGCTCCCTGAGAAGGTGGGTTGGACCAGGTCGTCCTGACAATCTTCTCCATCTGGGACAGAACGCGGGTTAGGTTTTCGTTGTCCTTGGAAACCACTGTCAGGTTCCCCACTCTCTCATCTGTAAGTAGAGACAGATAAAATATGGCTTTATTATAACACTACTCGAGGGTAAGTAGAGGTATAAACAGTATAAACTTCTTTTTGGCTAAAACACACAAGACTGTATGCATGAATGCACATGGACCATGAGTACTCACTGTACAGGCCAAAGTTTTTGGAGAAGGACTGAGCTATGAAAAGCTCAAAGCCCTCGGAGACAAAGAAGCGGATGGCCCAGGCGTCTTTTTCCAGAGAGCCTGAGGCGAAGCCTTGGTAGGCGGAGTCAAAGAACACATATAGCTTCCTCCTCTGGAGAAGGAAAAGGTGAAATACATACATTAAAATTCAGTTCATTTTTTTTTTTAAATTACACATTAAAGGAATTTTTAAAAAGAAGAAGATATTCATGGTGAGTTAGACACCACCAAGACCATCAGATGATGGTAAAATAATGTCTTTGTACCTTCATCACTTCTGCGATCTGCTTCCATTCCTCCTGGGTCGGGTCGGTGCCAGTGGGGTTGTGTGCGCAGGCATGGAGGACAAAGATGGAGTACTCTGGAGCTTTCTGCTCAGAGAAGACAAATAATGAGTAAAAATCTTTAAAATAAATGAAAAAAATGCTCCCAAAGAGTCTTCTTGTTTTCATGTCACTGTCTGTTGGGTTCTTGTAACTTAACAGGAGTCATCGTTCCATCCTCACCTCCAAATCATCCAGGAACCCAGCGAGGTCCAGGCCCCTCTTGGCAGCATCCCAGTAGTGGTAGGGGCGGATATCTTTGAAGCCAGCATCAGCAAATACACCATTGTGGTTCTCTGGAAGAGGAAACGTTCAGCAGGTGTTTACCACTTAAATCAGCTCTGATACCCACTGAGACGTTCACTCCATTATCGAAAAACAGTCAAACTTTCTCAACTACAATTTCCTGCATCCTAAAATTGTTCACTAACCCCAGGTGGGTGCTGAGACGTAGACAGGCGTGGCTGTGTTGTTGACGCTGTTGTACCACCGCCGCAGAAACTCTGCCCCGATCCTCAGTGCACCTGTCCCACCCAGGGCCTGGACTCCTCCAACCTGTGAGACAAAGCGGGCAGTGGGAAACGCAATCAGAGAAATATACGTATGATATTAAATACATGTTGCTTTTCACAGTTTGGCCAGCGAATTTTGTGATAAGGTTGCAGGTCATGCCTGCTTCTGAACACTGCTGTTAATGCTGGCCTTACACTGTGCGATTTTTGGCCCATTTTGAGCCGATTTTTGAGTCGTGCGACCGTTTTGGTGATCGGCCCGAGTTTGGCCTTCATCGTGCGTCGTGCATCGTGTAGTATACATGGGGTAACGAGAAGCGATTAACACCTCATGACCAGCTCCCAATCATCAATCGCTTGGTCGGGAGGGTGTCACCGCAGCCGCTCACACTGCGCACGCGCAAACACATAAACGTCGGTGAAAAGACGGAGCAGCACGGCTGTGCAGCGTGTGATCTGGACACAAGCGATGGAGGCACTTGTAGGACTTTGGAAAGCTCATCCCAGCCTTTTCGATGTGGCCTCACAAAATTATCACGACCACAACAACCGTGAAAATAGCTGGATTTACATTGCTGCTCAATCACAGCTGCCTGATCAATGTTTTTCATTAGCACTTTAGCAAAGTTGATGGTGGTGATGTGCGTGTCAGTGTGAGTGAGAGACAGAGAGGGAGAGCAAGCGACAGATTTTCTGTTATAACCTTAATTTTTATGGACGCACAGTGTGAGCACTCAGGTCGCATCAGAGCATCGGGCCGTATAGCGTGAGACCCTGCATCGTGACCTATGAACTTGTAACCCCTGCGAGTCAATCGTGCAGTTTGAGCAGGAGCTGAATCACGCGACTGAAAAAAAAAAAAAAAAAAAAATCGCACAGTGTCTGCCCAGCTTAATATGCACTAATTTAATTCACCAAGACTTGTTGGTCTTCCAGATCTTGCCTTCACAGTTTTTCCTGCCCTTATTGTCTTGTTTTTCACTTTGTTCCCTGTTCTACCTAAACTGTTGCAGTGGTAAATGCTCATATTTAATATAAATTAAGTTTAAAATAATGAGGTTGCAGGGAAGTGTGTGCACAAGAATTCCCTGTGAGTCAAAATCTCAGGCTTCAGATTGCTTTTTCTACTCTTCCTTGACCTCATGTAGATCCTAAGAGGCCATCTCCTTCGCACAGCTATGGTCGTGAGCACAACAGCTCCACCCACCTACTGTTCAAACTTTGCAAGGGGCAGCCAATCAGAAGAAATCTGCCTTAAAAGGAGGGGAACTAAAGGTGCTTGGGTGTGACAGACGATAAACTGAGGGGTTCAGTGTATTCAGAACTAATACAGCACTACAATTGCAGTCTGAGAAATAAAAACATGGAGGTTTAAATTAGGGTTTCTAAGGACATTTAATAGAGATTAAAGACACAGGCAAACCTGATCAGCTGATACCCATCCAGTTATGTCCATTAATCAATGGAAAGCTGAGGTATAGATTAAAATTTAAAGAACTTTTAATCAATGTAAAATGTGCTTTTATTTCCTTTTTATTTCACTGCAAAAATAAACAACATTTATTACATTTGCTCCAACTGTTCAAAAACCTCCATGTGTTAGTGTGCATGTCCCACCCTGTTCTCCTTGATGGCAGGGCTATCGTCTCCAAGGGCGACCTTTGAGGCAGCGGAGCGGAACTCTGGCAGACCGAGGATGGGCAGATACTCGTGGTTCAGGCTTTCGTCCTCCACGATGAGCCGCTCCACCTTTTTCACCACCGGCAGCACCCAGGGCTGGCAGTCATCAGTACGGTAAGCTGGAGGGGACACAAAGCAAAGGAAATGTTAATCCAGAAGGCACAGGTAATGCTTCATAGGGGCAGGTTGTGTAGACTATTACTCACTTCACAAAAAAGCTTTTTTATGCTTAGTATGACATTAACAAATATTTACAATTGATACACTAGATAACTAAATACAAACACTTTGTTTCTGCTGCTTGCGTCACTGTGTATAGCGCCATATCACTGAGTATTACAAAATTATAGATAACACTTCAAAGATAAAAATGGTAATAATACAGCACTGCAGTCTGCAAATAGTAAAGTGAATAGAAGAAAATGCGCACATGAAAGAATAAACTGCCATTTAACTTCATATGATACCACATAAACTTGGAAGGTCACAGGGAAACATGTGTGTAGCACATATCTGACTCCTTAGGAACTTGTGCTCCCTCATACTGGTCTGGAGTGTGGGCAGAGCAGTATCAAATATCAGGGTTTGGCAGCGGCGGTACACAGTCACTCAGGGTCCAAAGGCAAGCACACTTAAAAGGTCAAATGTGCTTATGGTGGCTTTGAATCAGGGGTATGCAAAATAACTCTGTGTGTGGCCAGTACAAAATCTGAATAGACCCCAATCTGACATCACTTTACCTGAAATGCAGATCAAGTGGCAAACAGGTCTGGAGAAATCTGGAACCCAAAAAACTCTTCCTGTTGCTTTTGTGGACTCTCTTTCAACATAATTTAACACATTAACTGATCCATTTCCACACAGAGACACTAAATTATAGAGTTAATATAAAACTACTGGAATGGTTTCTCCAGGCCAAACTGGTTTTATGTGCTCGGTTTTGTTTTGGCAACGACCTGCAAAAGTGCAACTACTGTCTCAGTCCACGATGAATCATCAGAGAAAGTGAATTTTTAATAATCCTGTAGGGAGCACTTTGATCGTTAAAGCATATTCTGCCCATTAGCTTTTGCTCATATTTTGCATTTTGACTCTTGCCATAAAGTGTACATGCAGGCTGTGCACATGAAAAGGTGACAAGCTGCTAGCACTACATTACATCCTAAAGACAGAATATGTTAATAGATTCAACAGCAGCTACATCAGAGTTTTGCCTTATTCTGTCTGACCTGAAGTAACTAAGTATTAGTTCACTTTAGCCAGAAGCATTGGGCTAGGAGCAGGATAGATTGGGCTCATATGAGATGAAAAATCTGGCACATTGGGGTTAATGTTGAAAGACAGCTCAGAAACTGTTGGGATACAAGTGTCAACCTGTTAACCTGTTAACCTATTAAAGATGACTAAAGACTGTCTGCTGGTTTATTACAGTTTAGCATACATAGTCAGAATGAGGATAAAATAACACTAAAGAGATATTCTACAGTGCACGTTAAGTGAGGGACACAAACTAGCACAAAACCTTTCAAATGAGATGACTTTAGCATTCATTCTAAAAACTGAACACATTTTCTTACAAAACTTTCCTAACCAACCAAGCAAACTAATGACAGTTTCCAAGACTTCCCTATTATGTGTCACACAATGACTGACAACGTCGCAACAAACACATATTAAAAAACAGTTAACTACTTTGACGGTACTACGTAAGAAAACTTCAGCCTGTAAGTTCCTGCTTTGACAGGATGTCAGTGTGTAAGTGGACAATGATGAGTTCAAGGACAGATGGACAAGTAAAACAAGTCACAGCCGCTCTGCGTTTTAACATCATAATTTTAAAGTCTTTAATTGAGAAGTGTCTTGTGATACGACATGAAGCCCTACTTCCTGGAATTGTCAATTCTTTCAGTGAGAGGTGTAACATTTGCGTTAACAATGAAAAAATCCGAGCAATTTACTTGTCAGCATGTGAAGAAGCTAATGCTAGGTTTGCTGCTAGCAGCTTGCAGCGAAGGTCATAATACAAAAGCTGCTTACGTGTGCGAACATGATACCACCGCCATCGCCCGAATGTACCAAACAATGCAAGCTACAAAAAGATAGGAAACACAGCTTATGCGATGTGTTTATGCTTTACAGTGCCACTACAAGAGAGAGCAAGCCAACCTAGCTTTAGCATTAGCTGACATCTAGCATCTCTTACCTCCGACGCCCAGATTCACCTTCTGTGGATGGGTGTCCTCTCTGAAGTCAGCGGTCAGTTTGAACACGGCTACTGGGGGAGCCTGGGGGACGTCGCTAAACAGGGACATGGTTTGGGATGAAACAGACGATGATCCCGGTGTTGTGCAAGAGGAGCAAATGAGGAATGGGTGTTTCTAGAGACAGACCGGGTTCGTCACAGGTTCACCTTCACTCAAACTGGACCAGGACGCAAAAAATAGGCAGCAGTTCAGCTACCAATAGGAAGGGGCAGAAAACTGACGCAGCCTGTCAAGTAGCCAATGAGAGCGGAGAAACATCTTGAAGAAAAAAACTACAATTATACCCTAAGAAACAAGATAATAAACCTGTGACGAGTGATAATAAGTCTATAGTCTTAGTACTTTAAAAAAGCCAATCTCACCTGACAAATTCGTGCCATAGGGATTTGTCCCATTTTAAAAGTAATGTATGAATAAATAAATGATGTGACGTAATTCATACTCATAGCTGCTGACAGCTGGACGCTGTGTAGTCTTCCTGCATTAATTCAGACCACCAGAATGTCCTTAGCTTATCTTTAGGCACCTGTATGTCAATGCTGTGTGGCTTATATGCACATGTTTAGCTGTTCTGAATGACATTATTAAGAATATTATAATTATTCTTCTTCCGTAGATACATCCAACCTATATGAACTCATGTATTTTTTTTCATAAACAATTCGTGATAAGAGTAAGTGCTTCAGATAATCTGACTTTTTTTATCAAACCATCTTCGAAATTGAAGTCTGATAGTGCGTTGACGTAGGAACTGCGATCTGCCACAAGGGGTCAGTGTTGCTCTGCAGAGAAATATGCAGAGTTAGTGGCGTCTCATTGTTATTGTAGTTTAAGTTAACTTGGGCTAAAACGTCGGTTTGGACCTGTGATTTTACAGCAGTAAAAATTATACCAACACACAACACTGGAATGGTTTGGCCAAAGCATGTTTCCTTCTTTTTTTCCCCCTTTTTTGAGTCTGTAGCTTTTATCCAAAAAAGCTACAGACTAGTCATTTGTCAAGAGTAAATAAGTACAAATTAAAATGTAAAATCTGTCAAATTACAACAGTTAGGATTTTAATTAATGGTAGCAAATAAAATCCTTTATTGCATTTATTTTTCCACTTTTGTTGTCTTACGTCATAGAGCATTAAGTATCTTTTTGGCAGTTTTCTTAAAGTTTTATGGAATTTGTACTGGACTATTTAGCAGTATAAGTAGTCCTGCAAAAATATACAAAATGTTTTTAAGTTTTTGTTACAATATTACCAATATAGAATAACTTAAGTGATAGTGATTTAATTTATTTTTCAATCTTTTAATTAGATAAATAATTAGAATGATTAATTAATATCCTTTTTTATTTAACTGATAACATAATTGCTAGTCTCTGATAGAGTGATAGAGCTGGTCTAGTTGGAGCAACTGTTACCACCTTTATATACTGTTGTGTAGTTTAATCTATATCAGTGTTTCATATATCATGCACTGATGTGTCTTCAGGTATAAGACGTCTCAAGTTACTTTAGCTTTCATTAAAAAGTCTAATATCTGCTTGTAAATTACAATGAAAAGTATCAGGTTAAAAAAAGAATACAATTAAAACGTTCAAGTCTCACTTCAAAATTTTTACTTCCGACTTGCGTAGTAAGTGTCCATCACAACACACTTAAAGCATAGATCATTACACACAGAGACACAGCCTCTCCTCATAAACTTTTTGTAAACATCCAGGTGTGTTTTTCTTTTCTCTTCTTCCTACCTCTTCCCTTCACTCTCTTGCTTTTCTTCTCTCAGTGTCTCCTGTTAGGTCTGAAGTGTTTGATGAATAGCCTCGGTTTCACTTCTGTGTAGCCTCCACTTGCAGGCCTCCTGCAGCTAAAGTAGCATGTTTTTGTGTCAGTCAAGTGTGTGACTTGCTGATGCATTTACACACACACACACACACACACACACACACACACACACACACACACACACACACACACACACACACACACACACACACACACACACAAAAATAATAATTGAACTCTAATTTAAAATTTTAGCAAATTCTAAACTAAGAAACAAATTCTCTTTTTCAGGTCAAAAACTTAAAATAGATTTTTTTTCTTTTTCTTTTAGATGGACATCAGGTCACATCACATGTTTGCGCACACACACGCACACACACACTGCTGCTCCTCTCTCATTCTGTCATTACCAGACATGATGAGCCCTCCTCCTCTCCTCCACTTTTTTCTTTTTCTCTCTGCTTCTCCATAAAGCACTCCAGTGAACCATCAACAGGGTAAAGTTTCAAAGGGCCGAGGGGCTAATGCTCCTGGATGAAGCTGACTGAGTCAATTTGTCGACATGATGGACGTTTTGTGGCCTCAGCTCCTGCTTTCCTGCTTGGCTGCAGGGCTGCAGGGCCCACGGAGGCTTTTTAGGTAGGTTAAAAAAAGGAAGAAAAAAAAAGAAAGAGTAAGATGTATTAGTGAGAGGCAGAGGGGACAACCCGCGGGATGAAACCTTAATTTGACAAGTCAGAATGTGAAGCAGGTTCACAATAGCTAAATGTACACACACTTGGTTGTTAGAGTTAATCTAAAACCATTTTGCACATTAAACAACAACTCTTAGCTATTTATGATTTACAAATTTGATGTATCTTTCACTTTCAATCTTCAACAACTGGTCAGCAAAATTTAAAAAAAAAAACTATTTCAGTAAAAAAAACAATGTAGTGCAAAAGTTTAGCATTTTAAATTTCACTGAAATCAACAGGCTACAGAAATATTAGCAGCATGCTAACATCCTCACGACTCAGCATTTGGTCTTTGTTGTTTGCTAGCAATTTTTATTTATTAGTCATTTTCACCTGATGAGGATTGTGTGTGGAAAGTTGAGCATCAAGTAATTGCTATTGAATCTGATGGGAAGGGGAATGCCAAGCAAGACTAGAGTAGTTTTTTTATGCTTAGTGAATTGTGGTCATGAAAATGAAAACTATATATTTCAGATATGTCATGTAAGTAAACAATCAACTCTGAATAAGGGTTGAAATGGCAAAAAAAAAAAAAACCCTCTGTAAGATCAGCTTGATGATCTTTACTGGAACTAAGTCAAACTGCGTGATCCTTATCAAATTAACTATTAATACAAATTTCCCTAATTATCAAGTACTACTTTTACATGGGAGGAACAAAACCAGTTAGAGGGTGGAGGCCTAGTGTCTCAGAAATGACAAGAAAAATCACTTTTAAATCATTTTAAAATTTAACAGTGAACTGATTTTGAATTATGGGCAGAGCACTCGCATCCATAAACATGCATTAGGAGAAGTAGCTACACTGTAGCAACATGGGGACTGCACCGAACATTATCATTATTTTTACAAGGACACCCTGGGAAAGACAGAAGAAAAACTCACAAGAACTCACTTATCAAGTTAGCTCAGGCATAATAGCTCCAGTAAGTGCAGTCATCTATACACACACACACACACACACACACACACATGCACACACACACAGGTTTTAATATGATGTTAGCCCACAGCTTCAGCTTTTCTGGGAAAGCTTTTCACAAGGTTTAGGGTTAGTGTGTGAGCATTTATGGGAATTTTGGATCACGTATGTGAGGTCAGACACTGATGGACAGGAAGACCTGGCTCACAGTCTGAATTCTGTCAGGTTGAGGTCAGGACTCTGTGCAGGCTAATCAAGTTCTTCCACACCAAACTTGTTCATCCATGCCTTTATGGACCTTGCTTGGTGCACTGGTTCCCCGCCATGTTGGAACATGAAGGGGCCATTTCCAAACTGTTCCCACAAAGCTGAGAGCATGAAATCATCCAAAATGCTCCTGGTATGTTGGAGCATTAAGAGTTCCTTCCAGTGGAACTAAGGGGCTGAGCCCAACTCCTGAAAAACAACCTCACACCATAATTCCTGCTGCACCGAACTTTACACTTGGCACTTGAAGTCAGACAGGTACCGTTCTCCTGGCAACTGCCAAACCCAGACTCATCCATCGGATTACCAGAAATTTGCATTCCAGAGAACACATTTCAACTGCTCTGGAGTCCAGTGGCAGCATGTTTTACATCACTGCATCTGACACTATGTATTGTGCTTGGTGATATAAGGCGTGGATACTGTTCAGCCATCGAAACTCATTCCATGAATCCTCATTCTACATACGTAAGATAATCTGAAGGCTGCGTGAAGTTTGGAGCTCTGTAGCTATTGGCTCTGCACACTGGCTCTGCATCCGCTGACCCTACTCTGTGATTTTATGTGGCCTACCACGTCACGGCTGAGTTTCTGTCATTTCCAATTGCTTCCACTTTATTATAACACCACTAACAGCTGACTGTGGAATATTTAGTAGCGAGGAAATTTCATGTTAGGAATGGTTGGACAGCTGGCATCGCATCACACTAAGACGCTGGAATTCTCTGATCTCCTGAGATCAATTCATTCTTTCACAAATGCTTGTAGAAGCAGTCTGTATACCTTGGCGCTTTATACACCTGTCGCCGTGGAAGTGATTGGAACACCTGAATGATTTGGGATGTTGACTGAATACTTTTGGACTGTGTACGTGTGAATAGCTGTTTTTATAGCTACTTAGGTGGGAGCTCGTTACAGTGGATATGTGAATGATAAACCATGTTTTAAAACTACCTTCTAAAACTGCAAACAGCTTAAAACCTAGATCCATACTCCCCAGGAAATGGTAATAATAAAATTCAGCCAAACAAGACCTGTTAGATTATGTGATTTTCCCAGCTGGAAAAGCTGCTACATTTGGATTTTCTCACTCAGCACCTGTTAAATCGTATCAAGGCCCACATAACAGCACTGGACTGTGCTGTGTGTGTTTAACAATCTGGGCAAAGCACCTGTACAGTGACTGTCAGACTGTAGCTCTCCAACACACACCATCAGCCTCAGATATATTCTCATTCCTGTGTGCTTCATGTGGGAAATATCTGGGGAATGGGGAAAATCCCTCCGCTCTCTTTCTGTGTGTGTGTGTGTGTGTGTGTGTGTGTGTGTGTGTGTGTGTGTGTGTGTGTGATAATGTTAAAGAGAGTTCTAATGTATCCTTTCATGTGTTCAACCACTGTACAACTTTTTTAGAGTTGTTCATCAGGGAGGTCTGGGAGAAGGGAGTCAGTGGGTGGGAGGGGGATCATTGTCAGGTCAGTAATTATCAGATTTGCTGAGGCCCCAGCAGAAGCAGGACTTACACACACACACACCTTCACCACCCCCGGGCCAGCCCAGGCGAGGCTGAGAGAGGAGAGCCATCAGTGGGAGAAGCTGATAGGTCGACCCCCCGGGGAAGACGATAGCCAGCGCTTCTCTGACAGCTGCTTAGTGTTAAGTTCTGCCTGCTCATGTTCAGAAAAACACACACTCAACCCAACTCTGATACAAACACGCACACACATGCATCACAAACAGACACACACACAAAAAAATGCACAGGAAAGTATTTACACATGTGGGTATACATTAACTAATAAACTTTAAGTGAGCAGAAAAATCCATAGAGAAGGATGTACACAAAGGATTTCGAGCGCACTGTGTTTGCTAGCGCTCTATCGTTCTTCCCTCATGTAGTTTGCCAGATTGTGCCACGGGTACTTGAAGGCCATCAGAAGCAACAGGGAGCAAAGCAAATAGCTGGCCTGGTTTTAAAGACAAAATCCACCCGCCTTTACTACAGCCCCTGCCTGGAGTTTCCAGGACTTTCCATGCATTGTTAAAGAAATCACTCTGAAGATGAGCCTACTGATATTTAACAAGTGAATCTGCAACTGGCATTTTTTTGTTTTTGTTTATTGTTTTAGTGCACGAGCTATAAGAACCCACGGTCCACTTTGCCTGCTTTGCAGAAAAAACAGCAATCAAAGTAAGTTCAAGCTCATGAGTACTGTGCAGCACTTTTCTGTGACTAGACAAATTTCATTTGAGCATCAAGAGGGTGAAAACCAGACTTATGTTAACTGACTTTCAAAAAAGTTGCCATAATAAACCTAATAATATGTAAAATACATAAAAATAATATATAAAACTAATTTAATGTTGTTATAATATTTCATTGTGAGCAAAAACAAATGTTTGCAATCGAGTGCACTGCATTAAATTAAAAGGTAATGATTCACTAGATTTCATATTTGTAGTTAAGTTTACTTTAGTTAAGTTCAGTAAACAGAAATAAACCCATGTGAGCTCACCTTTACCTCAGCCTAACTCAAGTTATAATCATAAGTTTCATCAAGTATATTTCATTCTGTCCAGCTGAGACTCTTTATTACACATCCCATTTTTCTCACTCTTAATTTCATGCAAGCTCTTTCATTTCTTCACTGCAGTAAGAGCACAAACCAGAAGCATCAGCAACATGTTGAAAATTCTACAACAAGTACTGCTGAAGGTGCACAACAAACAGCACTTTTCTGACACGTGTAGGAAACATTGCCGCTCCTGTTTCTGAGGATACCCTGTCAGCCTCTCCAGGGGCCTCGTGTGTCGCTGGAAGCGTCTTTGGTCGTCACCTCCTGGACTGTTTCTGTGTGTCTGTGGTTTGCCATTGACTGTTAATGGAGTGTGGTTTGTCGGTGAACTATAGGTCTCATTTCCTCCTCTGTCAAACTTGTGCGCACAACAACTTGTCAACACAGTAATTTACACTGTGTGTGTGTGTGTGCGTGTGTGTGTGTGCGTGTGTGTGTGTGTGTGTGTGTGTGTGTGTACTGTATGTCTGAGTACAAGAACACCAAGGCCAGTACTCACTCCCTGCTTTCGTGTCTGTGTTGAGTCTGGCTGATCTCTGACAGGAAGTGATCCGTGTCTGTGTACACATCAACAAACAGGACCTGGGTCTGCAAGGAGAAGAAGGAGGAGAAGGTGGTGTTGGAGGTGGTGGACAAAGTCAGGGGTCAAAGTGGGAGGAGACTGTTGACTGACAGCCTTTACTTGGAGCATGTCTGCTGTTTGTTTGACTAGAGGCCGGTCCTGTCATCAGGCTTCAGGCTGATAGTGAAGAGGAGACAAGACAGAAAGAGGAGACAACGCAGAGATGGGTTTTTGGGTGGATGGAGGTGGGGGTGATCCTGCTTAAGTTTTTTTTTTTTTAAGAAGGGGGGGGGGGTGTCTTGTTCAGTGATTGGTTGACAGTTTGAAACTTCAGTCAGGCAAGGACACTTTGGTCAGAGAAATGTCTTCTTTGTAGGTTTTTCCTTTCTTTTTAGTTTTTATCAGAGAGGAACCTCCTCCTCCTATTCTCATTTCCTAAACTGATGACCTGCTGCTTTTTCACTGGAGTCTCTCTCTGCATCTCCATTTTTCTTGCACTGCAACTTTAAAGATACAAACAAACAGAAAAATACAGTAATTTAACAAGAAGCACTCCAAACCTCTGTCAAGGCTGTGCACTCCCACTTTATTAATTTTAACGCAATAGCATTGTATTTTTTTCTCTGTAGTCATTTTGTTTTCTTATTTTTAAACATACTTTAATAACTTTTTAGTGCAATTAAAACAAGTGCAAAGGCCAAGTGCGTAGTATTCATTCCATTTGTGTACACGTTCAAAATGTTATGTATTCAAACAGTTAGAACCTGTTTCTGTAATGCATGGAACAAAGTAATACTACAATTATGTGATATTTAGTATCTCCATAAGTCATTGCCTTTATCCCTATATAATGTCAGTACAAAGAATAGCAACAAGAAACATAGTTTCAATATCTCTGTATACCATTATTATCACTTTGACCTTTAGATCAATCTGTTGATGTTGAAGGAGAGGTCAGAGGTCAGATGTGACCTCTGACATAATATTTAATTTATATTCTGCATTTTTATACAGTACTTTTATATGTTGATAATACACACCACACTTGTAAGTATCACAGTTTTTAAGTTATAAAACTTTTTATCCATTTCTGACCAATAAATCATGAAGTTGGCCTTGGATGTAAGCCAAATCTTAATGGATAATTACTCCAATGACTCCACTCTACACCCCTACAAAGAGTTATCAGAAAAAAAATTACATCTATCATGTTTACAGACTCAAACATCAACAAATGGAACAAATGAGGAAAAAGACATTGGGAGTTTAGCAGCTACACCACATCAGTTCCTCAGTGGCTTCATGGTTGAAACTCCTCTTACTCAGACTTTTTCTGGCAGCAGGTTTCAGTTGTTTTAGTTTTACATCAACAGCAAAGTGTTGATGGTTCAGTCATCTTATCTGTGTGTGTGTGCGACCAAACAAAATGCCAGTTGTTCGCTGAACATAAAGTCCTGGTATGCAGATGCAGGCGCGTATCCCTGAACTGTCCGGCGGTCGGGGTCGGGCCTCGGCTGACTGACGGCCTCATTGTTGCTTTGCCGGCCGGCTGCTGTCAAGGTTACTGAGCTGCAAGATGGCTGAAGTCTGGGAACAGTCAGCCCCTATTTTGGGGTCTTCAGGGCCACTTTCTTAGAGGCACTGACAAGGCCTTGCATAGCAGCTGATGGGAACTGGATAAAGTGTGCATACGTGTGTGTGTGCGTGCCTTTTAAACTTCAGTAAAAGCACCAGCGCAGCAGGATTCTGCAGCAAAAAAGTACAAAACTGAGGACGTTTATAAATATGAACTATTACCTTGTTTCCACTAGTTGTTATTTTTATTAGCACAGCTTAGGAAAACCATCTTAGTTCTCATGTTAGTGTTATAGCTCCTCTTCTCCTTTTTGTTTCACCTGCTCCCACTCCAACACTTCAAAAATACAATTCAACAAGTCTTTAGAAATAAAAGTATATTATTATACTTTTTAATGAGAAAGGGAAGAAACAACAAAAATAAAATCTGATGACATTTAGCCACTAAATAAATTATAAAAAGCTCGACAAATTAAAAACAAAATCCAAATGTGTCAGATTGATTTTTGTCTCTTTTCTTTCAGGGCTTGTTTCAAGATCTCCTTTTTTACCATGAGCTGATTCTTTGGATGACGTATCACATTTTGATCATTTTGAATGTGAATTTCTTACAGTGAACTTTTTTGTTTCTGTGTTTTTCTGGTTTTGAAATTCAGTGGCAAGTTTTTGGATTGGTTATTATTTTTGGTCTACTTTAACATAACTTGTCCAGGTGCTTTTGCTTATCCTGCCTTTTTTATTTTATTTTATTTTAAAAGCATAGAATTTGATTGAATATTTGAGAATATAAAAGTGTACGAACATTGAATGTGAATATGAATGGTGTGCTTTAAGAAGCTGAAGAACCGTCTATGATCTGTGATGCTGTTAGACTTGGTGGGATCAAATGAAATCTTCAAACTTGAAAAACAAGTTGTGAGGATGAAAGAGGAAGACTTTATCTGGTATCTAGTATTTTCTTTAAAAAGCCCTGCTGGTGTCAGCTTACCACAGGAATTGGGAATTGCCTCTGTGCAGGGCTCGCTGATATGTCCGCTATGTTTGTGTTTTTGTGTTTATGGCCCAGAATTCCTTCACGCATTTTAATGCGTAGCTCAATGTCCCTAAACATTATTGGGAAAAGCATTTCTTTACCAAAAACCCCAGCGCTCAGGCCCAAAAGCTTGACTCTGGAAACTTTTTATTTACAGCGTTGGCGTGTGATGGAGGAGCCAGGCCGTCTATCCCAATAACAGATTGTCATTTTGATGGCGACGCCACACGGACAGAACGCAACAGCCTGAATTCATCCCTCTGAAATACTGTTTACTTCCTGGAAGGTCACAAGGCCACATCAGAGCACTAGGACATGCATTTATGTGCACACTTGTGTGCACAGTCATGGGAAATCTTTACATTTTCTATATGAATATTCATCACAGTGTTTGAGTCAAATGCTCATTTATCTCTTTAAATAATAAAGAGTCAAAGCTCCTAAAGTTATTAAGCAGGTTCGTAAAATAGCCTGAAAAGGAAATGTCAGTTATCTATCATCACTGGGTGTCTCAGCTCATTATTCTGTGTATTTCAGTGTTCAGCAGTGAGGATACATGGAACTTTTTAAAGTGCCACTGCAGGATGATGAATCATAAACCTCGTGGGGTCTAAAGATAGATTTGTGTAAACGTGCAGTCATTAGAACATGCAGATGTACACTTATACACAACAAGACAACTTCCTCTCGCATGAATTATAGTCACTCCACAATAGCTCCAATAATAGTTTCCCATCTCTGCACTGGTGACAACGGTGACCCCTCCCTGACCTTTCAGTTCTGGTTAGGGGGGGGGGGAGTGCACCACAAACTTCTGGTTTCATTCATACCATTGAGGCAGTAAATAGACAGCTCTAAGAAGGTTTAAAACCGGACCAGACGGTGTTTGTCCAGGCTGATGTTGCGGGGCGCCACCTGTTTGAGAAGCTGAGGAGAGAGAGTGATTTATGTCTGACCAATCCGGAGAAACATGTTAACACTGGAAAGATGCTGGTGCAATGGATTTACAAGTACGGCCTTATACTGACATTATATAATTCTTTTCTTTTTTTTTGCTTTTTCAATGTACGCAAAAAAGTTTCCACACAGACAGAGTCAGACACGGGAGGGAAACGTGTGTTTAATACATTCCCTTGTCAAAATATGACTCCCACTTACATTATTAATAACAGCAATAACAGGTTTTGGACTCTGAACATACTGATCGCAGGAGGAGCTTACTGCTCTGTAAATCAGCACCAGAAGAATTCTTTTGTTCTAAAATGCTCCACTTATGCCTCGTTTGCAGCGATGTGATGCCAATGCCTAAACCAGAGTCCTAGATGCATGAAGGAGCGTTTCTGCAGGTCCTTCCTCCCTGCAGCTGTCAGACTGTACAATCAAAACTTCTCCCAACAATCACAGATGTTTACATCAGCGCTGTAACTTGCACTAATCAACCAAACAACTACTACTGTTATAACTTGCACATTACTTTTCTCAGTTTATATATACTAACTTATTGGAAGTTACATGTCTACTTTTTAATGCACTGGTACAATACACAATCTGCACTTTTCTAATTATTCTAAATATTCTTAACTATTTAAACATCTTTCAGTATCCTGCTGTTTGCACACTACAACCTGGGTTTGCCACTGTCTGTACTCAAATTTTTACTTTTTAATAACTGTACAGTACTCTGTTGTAAATATGTAAAAATTGTGTGTGTTTCTGTTCTGTGTCCTGTTCTGTTTGTATATGTGTTTTTGTTTTTTCTTTTTTTTCTTTTTTTTCTTTTTCTGCTGTTACAACCAAACTTCCCCTTGTGGGACAATTAAAGGATTATTCTATTCTATTCTATTCTAGAATCAGCTCCACGCTTTAACCTACCGGTTAACCGACCGGTGCATCTGCCCACTGACTGCTGCTGTTGGTGGCCAAGTAAAGGGGCTAACAAATGAAATTCTCTGAGGATTCTGCTATGTGGTACCAGGACATTTAAAATGTGGGCTAAGACACTAAAGCAGAACTGGCTCCACACCAGTAATACTGGCAGCACAGCTTTAAAAACGAGGCATATGCAAACCATTTGGTGCCACCCTAAGCCAATCCATGCTTTCCAATTTGTGTGTTTTCATTGTTAAAAGTATTAAAAGGTTGTTGCCACTGATAAGTTGTACTAAAGTTAGCTCAAAGCCTATTATTCTATTAAATAAACACGCCCCAAATATTCTCAGTGGCATATCATTTCATGCTGCCAATTCATATTAATGGCTGAATGCAATAAAGTCCTAGATTACCACAAACTACATCCTCCAAAAACCAGACAATTTGACCTTTGTGATGGCTGGGATCGTTGCATGAATGCTGTGTTAGGCTGTGTTAGCTTTAGATAGTGCTACCTCATAATCAAATGAATGTCTAAATACTTTCATAGTGTCAGCACACTGTAGGCTTACATTCATCACGATGAGAAAAGGAAGCACACACATAGCTCAATTATGAAATCATACATGAGTGTCGAGCTAAATGGCTCCAGGACACCAAATAATAACAGACATTCTGGAGCATGCCACAAATCACTGGTGTTTATGGTTTCATGTCCCAAAACAGTCGAGAGAAGGCCCAGATTTTGTAGCTGCTTTGCTGCTTATGAGAATAAGTCGGTAAGTAGAATGTGGAGCTCGGTTTGTTTCTGTATTTCTAATGTGGATTCTCCATTCAAATCTCCTCAGATAGAAGAGGGTGAATCCGGGATTAAAGACTAAAGTAACACAGATAAATGCCTGTGTGGAATAATTAGTATATCCAAAGCTCGGTACAACTTGGGAAGGGAAGCTGGATTCACCACAAACAGCCTAATCTGAAACCACAAGTGGAAATCACCCCGTCTGCACTTTAATTATATCAGTGAATCTCCTTCATCCAGGGTTCTCCTCTTCTTCCCCTGCTTCAGTACGGCTCGCAGGACTTGTGTGTGCATAAACAAATTCATCATTTCAAATTCATAATGCGCACAAAATACACTCTGAGTCACCTCTTTATGACGCATATACTGTAATTAACCCTAATTTGCCATTATCACTATGAAATTAAACCATTTGTGCATCTCGTAGCAAAAGGCTATAATCATATATGCTGTTATATTTTGAGCCTTTTCAAACAGGTTAATTAGCCGCATGTTTACTCAACAAATAATGATGCTCATGGGGAGTATTCAAATAACATCAATCCCTTAATTAGGTTGTATTTGTCAGAGAGCCAACATGAAGTCTGAGTAATTCATGTAGATGGAAGGACCTCGCATTTATTGCATATTTGCCTAGTGTACTCTTTAGCTGTAATGCCTCATATTAGAAGGCATTATTGTTGTTTAATTAAATCATAATTAGTCAGATATCATTCACAGTGAGTGTAATCGTGAGGAAGACGACCAATGACAGGTCTTAATTTTTTCAGAAGCTTTGGAAAAGGATCAGAGGAAGTGGAAAAATGAGCACTTTTGTAAAATTATTCTAAGAGGTAAGCCCCTGTTCTTTATATATTAATCATTACCATTCAGATACTAAATGGTAGTCAAAACCCCAAAACATAGCAGACGTGATTCTTTAAATGCTGGCTCCAAGGCTTCATGTGACAGACTGATTTTTTTTTTTTTACCAAAATGCAATCTGCTTTATGAATAATTCTGTAAAAAGACAACAACTTTTTTAAAATAACATTTCTGGGGAAAAATAAGAAAAGTTATCTATTTCCATCACTGTTACCCAATACACCACAACAAAGGTACAGTAAACTGGTGCAAGGCCACATTAAGATACAACAAACTGGCAAAAATTCCAAATGCAGCTTAAACATATCAGAATTATGAATGTTTATATTATTTATACACATCTTAATAATAACAAAATTAACACTGCAGCATGAAAGTTGAATAAAAATAATACATTTATTAAAGCTATTAATACGTTGATACCTTTGTAAAATTTGCTCAATGAAAATTGAAGAAAAGTAAACTGAAAAAAATGAAGAAAAGATGTTCTGCTCGCAGTTTTGATGGTCGTGACCTTGCACCTCGTAAAGTGTGTGAAACTCCACGTGGAGGAAGAAATAAAATTCCTTTCTTGATCTCAAGAGCAGCAGAGCAAACATAGCGACTACCATCAACACTACAGCCTTCCTGCTTCAAAACACCTGCTGGCTGTGGGTGTCTGGTTGGTCCTGTGGGAGACTTGTGGTTTCCCACATCCTGCGACAGCTGAGCTCTCAGGTACCTAAGCTCTGTCCAGGAGAGCACTTAAGTGTCGCTGTGTTTTTCTCAGTGATTTTTTTTTTCGCAGACTCATTAAAGAAATTATCAGAAGGAATCCCTGAGAGTGTCTGACTCATTTTATTTTGTGCTGTATTATTCCCTGATAGAGGTGAGTTCATATATAACGTTGTTTGGTATTTACTCACTCAGAGGGTCGGCAGCAGCAGGGTGTAGGAACTGTGAGGGATTCGGTATTTTGGTCAAGGACACTACAGCAGGGTGGAGGCCTACTGCCTCAAGCAGCTGAAGGACAGTCTCCGGCTGCACAGTGTCAGACAGGAAGCTGGGGATTCGGACTTATAGGTGGATGGTTTGCCTTTAATCAATTAATTAATTACACACAAAAAAAGTTGTTTCAGCAATTTTGCTGTAATTGCTGTACTTTGTACTGCATCTGCCATGCATGCATGATTGCAGGCAGTCTAAGCAGACAAACAATGCATGGGGGGAAATGTACAAAGCCCCACTGAAAAGATGCACAGAACCTAAAACATTCTCATTCACTGGAAGCAAAATATTATCCAGATAAAATGGGTCCATTGTTTCTTATAAGTTTCTGCAGGAATGACTAAATATTTCTTGGCTTTTTTTTTAAATTGTTTGAATTAAAGATGGGTTTTTTTCTAAAATTTCTTACAGTATACCTTATAAAAAAAACATTGATGTTTTATATGTCTTCCCAGAAACGTTTAAATTTGCAAACAGTTTGGCAGCTGAGGCAACAGAACAAGTTAAAAGGCAGTAAATCCTGTGGAGGAGGTCGGGGTGGATGGACAGGCATGCAAATGATCTTACCCCCTAATGATTGGTGTTGGGTTCTTTTTCAAAGGTGATAAGGATGATCAAAGCTTGATTGTTTAATTTCCCAAATTACAAAGTAAAAGGAAGGGGCACTGACATTGTGTCCCTATGCAATACGGTCCCTGCAGGAAGCTACAGTATAGCTAGGTGTATGTGTCTGTGTAATACACCCATACAAATAACACAAGGCTTAAAAACAGTAAATCATGATAAATGGTTAATGTCATGGCGGCCATGCAAGTCCATAATTACTTTTGGAAATACCAATAAAATATAATTAATGGTTAAGTGACTGACTCTTTTGAGCAGGCAAAATGTTACTTGAGTAGACTTGGTGCACAGGCTCAGTACTCACTAATTCAGTTGCTATGCTGACCGAAGGCTTTTCTGCATATAAACAAATGTTTGGCATTTGTGAAATTTCAAGTGATTAAACTAGTTTTGTTGTCATTGCTGCAAGGTCAGCAGGGAATCCTCTCTGTGCCAGCAGTGTAGTTTAAAAAGACACCAGAAAGTGCTTCAGCCGATCTCAAGCACAGTAAAGGGATATCAGTCTGTTACATATTTGACTGCTTTCACACTGCAGGTCTATGACACAGACCAGGACTGCTGCTGTTGTGCATGGTGAAGCGGCAGAGAGAAAGAAATGTGACTCCGGGCACTACATACCGTCAGATCAGAGCATCTGAACATGGCCGACACTTCCTGACATTCCTGTCGCAGCTCAGATGCAGCGAGAGAGAACCCTGTCATGTTTCTAGCGTCTGTTGTCCAACACACACGAGCAGGGAGGACAGGTCCGTACATGATGCGAGCACCGCTGCATTGCTGAGGTGTGTGTGAGTGTGTCATTCTTTCTCTGTCTGGCCAAGGACTATTTCAGGGTGTGGACAAAGAACTTGAATTGGAAAATGGGTTCTTGTATTTCACACATTGTGCAATGTAGGTGTTTACACAGTGACATTATGGGGACCGCCTTCCTTTTGGGCAGCAAAAAGCAGGTTTTCCTCGCGTAGATCACTCAGTACAGATATATGACAAAGACCTGACTTGAGGTTATCTCAAGGTCTCACAACAGAAGCTAATTTCAGGAAATTAATGTAAATCAGTGTGATAACCTCAGAAGTGATAAAAACACAACTTCGACACAACACAACCTGAAGGGCCTCACAAAGGCAGAAACACGGGAAGTGTGTGTACAGTGGCAGACACTTTATCTCTGCTATGATTAGACCTGCACAATCATTCCACAGATATATTAGCCGCTTAATCCAGCGCAGGTCAACGAGGTCAGACACAACCCGGTGCTAGATGAAGGCGTGTGCACACATATACAACACAATGTGTGAATACTTGCACACGAAGCACAGCATAGAGATGTGAGACAAAGTAAAAAACATGATGTGTATTAAGATGCTGGGGAAGCCATGTGCAACCAGGACGCTCCAGTGCTCCTTGGCAACAATCCTCTGAACACTAACTCAGGATTGAACACCACTTTTTCCTCATTTGGTGGTCTGATTGTGGTGATGGAGGACTGCTGTTGGTCTAAAGTTACCTGTAAGAGCTCAGTTTGGTTCAGATCTGGTGGCTGTGAATGTAAATAAACATGAAATACATTTGAGTTGTTTGTAGCATAAGTGGAATTCATGTGGGATTATCAGATATTATAGTTATATTTGAACTGCTAGACATCACTATTTAAAATTTTATTTAATAAAATTATCTCTAAATCGAAATGCAAACTGTACTTTCCTGCATCTCTGTAGTATAATCACTTAACAATAACAGTCAATAAATATACAAATATAAACTTGATTTATATTGTGCTAAGTGTTGTTGTATTAAAAACAACACCACTATTAGTACCATGCTATGAATCGGTGTGTAATGAAGCTTCTATATTACATACTGAACCAATGAATGTTTTAATTCATTCAATTATTGCTGAATGAATTAAAACAAAAATAAATTAAAACAAAAATAAAACTAAAAAGTCTCATGACTTGTTGCACTTTTGGATCAAATGACTGTTTTCCCTGTTTGTCACATGAACTCAAACTATGAACAAACAATGCAAAATATTAATTACAGCTCGTTATGTGCACAGAATGTCATGTGTGCTGGTTTGATGATCTGTATGTGTGTATTTGTATGCAGTGCAATGGAGTCCTCTGTCGTTAACACATAAATAGGAGAAGATATGTGAGTAACCATTTATAATAATTAACATTAATAAATTGTAAATTCATAGTTATCTTATCGTTCATAAGCAATTACATGATAAGTCAAGATGTCATTGTTATTAATTTTATCATTTATTACTTTATTTTGACTTCCGTTTTAAATGATATACAGATACGTCCATGACTATGTGGACAATTACACTTTTTTTGCCATTTTAAATTTGTACACCAACACAGTGGATTTTAAATGTGATCATTGCGTGACTGAAGTTTTCAGCTTTGATTCAGGGGGTTTAACAAGTATTACAATAACCATTTAGGAGTTACAGTCATTTGTATCCTCAGTATCTCATTTTCAGAGACTCAAAAGTAGTTGGGAGAATTATCATAATTTTAAATCTAATGATTGTATTTAATACTTGTGTGGCGTTAACGCTATTCCATTATCTTATATTATCTTATTGTTAAGAGTTATTGCATTAATGATCTTCATGAAAAGTCTTTAAGTCCTAATGTGGAGGCTGAACTGTAAGCTTTAACTCGCTTAAGAATATTTAGATGACACGTAACCGATAATTGGACGCAGTTGTTTAAAAATAAACTATAGTGTTAATCGCTCACAGTCAACCTGAAACACACACACACACACACACACACACACACACACACACACACTGATGAAGTGTCACATGAATGGCATCATTACACGTCTCTACAGCTAATGACATGTCCAGCAAACTCATTAGCTGATTCACTGGACTGGGTTACAGCATCAAGTTCACTTCAGTCGAAACACAAACCCACAACATCTGATACACACACAAGTGACACACATGCAGTTTGAATGCAGATATAACACACACACACACACACACACACACGCACGCACGCACGCACGCACGCACACACACACACACACACGCATAACTTTCATCATTAGAGATGCAGGAAAGATGCAGAGTGCAGAGTTCTGGCTGAAAATGTTCATTCACTTCCTATCACCATGGTTACAGGTGTTTTAAGGGGAAAATGTCTCCTTTTCGTTCTTGTTTGATTATTTAGACATGTTCGGATATTTTCCAAAGGTTCTGACATGCACTAATAATCTCAGTATAACTGCGCTGAATGGCAGCTGTTTCTGTTTTCGACAACATGGGCAAAGGTGCAGCGGCAAACCTGAGGATGAAGGAAGCCACAGATCAGATAAGTATGGGATTAAATTATTTTTGAATGAATTAAAACTAAAATAAAACTGAAAAGTTTCATTACTTGTTGCATTTTTGTTCCACTGATACTTTGCCGAACACCAGGGCTGTTGTACCTGCCTGCAGCTTTGTGTCTGAACTGAAACTGAAAAGAGGTGGGAAAAAAACCGAAGTGAAACTGGGAAAAAGACCACAGCAGAGAAACCCAATCAGTGAAAGAAGGGTGAGAATATCGGTATCAAATATTGCACTCCTGTAAAATATTTATGGCACATAACTCACTTTCTGGCGAATTATTTTTTTTAGTAATTCTTTGTTCTTAATTCGTTGTTTAATAGTAAGGTTAAACAAGTGTCTTTAAACCTTGCGCTGAGCTTAATCAGCAGCACATTTTCAAATATATTTTAAAAATTCTGCTTTATACGAAACATCACTCTTGATCAATCAATTCCCTCTTAAGACGGTATGTTTTATCATTTTTAGCGGTCTTTTATTTTCTATTTTCTGTGACTTATAGAGTTTTGTTTGCTAGAAGAGTTGCTGTATATTTGTGTAGATGAATGTAAATAAAGACCCTGCTGATATTTCTGCAGTCCTGTGGAAGTGAAAGTGAAAGTCAGGCAGGAAGCTTCGCTGGGAAACAGCGGTAAACATCCTCCTCCCCTCCACCCTGCTGTCATGCTGGGGGAGTAAGGATGACAAACTCCCGAGCAGTAGCGGTACAGGAGGCCCTTGACCCCCCCCCCCCCTATTTGGTTCGGACCCTTCCCAGCTGTTCGCCTGGCCCCAGGGCCCACGGTGATCGAAGTGATCTATTGTCGGTGTCCGTCCGGCCAGAAGCGGGTAGTCCTGTCGGAGTGCAACGCTCCGGAGGCCCGTGTTTAGCCTGGTCCAGGAAACAGGCCCTTCCTCCGCCTAAACAGGGAGGGACGCTTGGGGACCATCAACGGGACGCTGTGAGGAACGAGGCTCCCCGTCTTCCAGCGGAGGTGGGGTAACTGGCAGGTCACCGAGGATGCGCGAGACATGTGCACGCTCTGCTCTGCCCTGAGCGCGCGTAATCCAAATCCGTGCGTAAAAACGAACGAATTTTTTAATCAGACTCATGAAAGATATTATTTGTATTCTAGATATTTACCAAAACGGGTAAACAACAATGATTTTTTTTACATTTTTACTTTTGACTTCATGACACAAAGACAACATTTGAGAACCGAGTCTCATGTTTATCTAAACGTACAAATCAAACGTCCTCCGCAGACGCTTCACTTCAGCCTTGTAGTTGAGAAGTTGCAGGGAATCTTTCTGTCTTCGTTCAGAGTTAATTCATCAGGGCTGACAGAGGTCGTGTGAGTGGGAACTTTCTCTGCGTCGTCGGAAGAAGTGAGTCCCTGCAGGGCAGCCGAGCAGTTTTGGAGGGGCCCTGAAACCGATGCAGGCCCCCTCTCAATACCACAGAAAACACTCCTTCTACTTTTTTTGGATGGCAATTCGTCGACATAATATTAAGAGCTTGGGCAGGGAGAAGACTCCTGTCCATGTCTTTGAAGCTGGAAAAGGGGAAAGCAGAACAGCTGATGCCACTTTGATAAGTTTAAAAGGTTTCGTTCCAGTGCGTCAGACAGTTAAGCTTCAGCAGCATGTGTTTAGATTTTTTTTTACAGGAGAAACAAAGAAAGAACCTTTTAGTGTCTAACATCCCCATTGGACTTTTAAAAACAACATCCCTCCTCTTGAGAAGAGCTCATATTTCATAAAAATGCTCCCACATAAAATTATGCTGATTCAAACATTTTCAGAAAACACAGTAAGTCTCGGTCAAAACAAGAAAAAAAAAATCATGTTTCAAAAGAGCTTCAATTTACTGAATGCGGCCAGTTTGGCGAATCGGGGAATACTTGATACACTTAACTTGTTTGTGCTTAAAAAGTGACATTTTAAAAGTATCCTTTCCCTCTTTCTTTATGTTTTGCCTGTTTGATATTTACTTCTGTTTTATTGAAAGAATGCAAATACCGATTTTTACATCTAAAAAAAAGCCATATAAGTCTCAATATTTCGGTTTCTGGTGTCCATAGAAGCATCACTCTGACACTTGGACACAGGGGCTCGGGTCGGCCTGGCAGAGCTCAGCCGGGCGGTGATTGATGGCCGAGACCCTCGGCAGGTTGTAAAGCAGCCAGGTTGGATGCTGTTTAGGAGATAGAGAGCAGATAAAGAAGACGCTCAGCGAGAGAAAAAGGGCGAAGGGCTCTAATGGGGGAATCCGGACTGTCTGCGCCGTGATGGAGTGGTCTGTCTCTCTCCTGGAGGCACTAATGCCCTCCAGTTTATACACAGACACACAGACTTCTCACGGGAGACGGGAGGACTCATCTCATTGCCTGCGTTTATCTGGACAAATTATTCATCATAAAAATGCTTCTCTCCTCGAAAGCTCAGACAAAATGAATCCCCGCTGTGTGATAAGACTAAAGAGCCTCTAAACGCTCGTTCGTTCTACAAACGTGCCCCTGCGTGGTTTTCTCATTAAATTAGACCAACAAGCCCCGCTGGAAATTTCTACTTAAGCAACGAAACAACACGGCAATAAATCAGAGCACCGTGGCTGTAACGACTTGTTTCCTCTGCAGTAATAACAATGGAAGTGGAGGCTTAGGAGTCGATATACTGGGCGGCGGGTCTCCCTCCCTGCATCCAGCTCAAGTTTATTCCTCCTCCATCGCGCCACAATATGAGAAACAAAATAACAAAACATACATCTATCACCATGGAAGACATCGCCTCCTCTCTGCTGTCGCGTTTATATACAAATCTCCCGCTATTAATGTTTGCAGGGTGGAGATAATTTACTTTATTTGCATGGTTAAAGACGAGAAAAAAACGCTTCGCTGTTGTTTCATTTCCCACATAAATCAGGAATTCCTCTGCCGGTAAAAGTCGGTCGTTTGTCAGCCGGGTCTGGCGTGCCGGGTGACAGAAAACGAGAAACAGAAGTCCCATTAGGTAAACCATTCAACGCCGCAATTTATACAGCAGGCCGGGCGGGTTCATAAACACAGCCGGTTGCGTCATGCTGTGTGTTTGCGGTTGTGTATGAGAGATATAGAGGTCTGTCCCGCACTTTTAACGACTCCGAATCAGGGCCAAACACATCAACAGAGAGGAGGCCTGACATCTGAAGATACAATCATGTGAGGAATTTTTTTTGCGTAAAAAGTGTGCGCTTTTCTTTCTCATTACTTCTGTTTTTTATTATTATTTGTTTTGTGTTTTTTTGTTTGTTTGTTATGTTTTGTTTTTTGTTTTTTCCCCACAAACGTCGGACAGGCCTCGGGAGAAAAAGTCCTGAAAAGCCCGAATTTTTAAGCCGCCATGTTTCTACGTCTTTCCGCTAAATCGCGGCGTTGTTTTGGAGATCAAATTGTGTGTTTTGGAGAAGTGTGTGTGTGTGTGTGTGTGTGTGTGTGTGTGTGTGTGTGTGTGTGGCCGCTGGCCCTGTCCTGCAGGGCGGAGGTAGACGTTACGGATCACTGAGATAGCGTCTTCCAACTCTGCTTAATGGAGCTATTACTGGCTGCAGGCCTCTGCTATCTAAACACACGCACGCACACGCATGCACTCTCAGCTTTTAAGCTACAGGCTCCAAGACGCGCGAACTTTTACGCACGACAAAGGGAGCAGAGCGGTGATTCACGTCCAGTCTGCAAAGATGTACACTTGTTTCTGTCTGTTTACTTTTTGATTACTTTTGTACGAGCTTATCACAAAATGAAGATCCTGTTCCTGTTGTTTTAGCCCCTAATCGAACTGTCTGGATAGGACATCCCCAAAAGTTTAATGACATTTACAGAGTGATCTTATAATGTAAGAAACAATGTAAAGGTGACATTTTAACAGGTGAGGACAATCGAGATGTATTAAGATCTAATATTCAAATTTCTGTAAGACAATAAAGTATTAAAAAGATTTTTCTGTTTTTACACATATTTCATTAAGTTTCGTCATTTTCGCTGATTTTGTTGAACCACCTAAATAAAGGACGACTTTTCTTTACGCTGCCAAACCGAACAAAACGTGATCCAGGCGAGAAATGCATGTTTAACTGAATGCATTCTTACTGCGTCATTTCACGAAAAGAAAGAAAACAAAGAAAAACCGGTTATAAATCAAAACGCATTTCCGAAACTGGAGACGAATAAAACACAGCACAGCCGAAAGAATTGCTAGTAAATATCTTGTTAACAAAAAAATAATAATTATTTTTAAGAACATGTTTATTATTACTCGGTTCGTTTGTCAAGTTATTATTCATTTGAACTGATTGTGCAATCGTGGTTTTCGGTTTAAATCTTTTGCACTTGAAAACTTTGAAATCTGCACTCTGTTCCATTCAGTTCTATTTCATCCCTGTACGCTTCTACACACTCTCAGGCTGAGGCCCACCTTACCTTCAAAGCAAACTGACTTGTTTTTTTCCCCCTTACTGTTGAATTTTTACTGTCCGCATAACACTGAATCGAAGAAATGATACGACTTTAGGAGTCGTATCATTTCTCTGTTTATAGTATACAGCTGTGTGTGTGTGTGTGTGTGTCAGTTATTGCCCTTTAACTGCCTAATAAAGTTTGTTTGTGGAGCTTGCTGACCCTCCTTCATCATGACATTTAACCTTCTGACAACTATCTGAACTGTCCTTTACATCCAAACACACACAATGCACGCACACATGCGCTCGCTCTCTCACACACACGCACACACACACACACACACACACACACACACACACACACACACACACACACACACACACACACACCACACAAATGCATGGCTCTGAAGCGGTGATTATCTCCCTCACTTCTCTCTCTCTCCATCCAACCATCCAGAGCCGCCTGGCGCCTCTGCAGGGCCGCAAACAGACAGAGGACAAGAGGTGTAGCATTTCCTATTGTTACCAACTACATTCATAACACAGAGAGAGAAAGAGAGAGAGAGAGAGAGAGAGAGAGAGAGAGAGAGAGAGAGGGAGAGAGAAATCTCACTAAATTCACTAATGTCCCAGTTGTAAAGTTATGGCTTCAAACAAAAAAGAAAAAAAACACAAACCCAAATTCCCTGGAGTGACTATGAGTTCTGTAACAATATTAAATAAAATAGGCTTATAACTGAAAAATATAATTAGTTAAACTTTGACCTTGGTGCAAGCATGATAAAAACAATAAAAAAAATTTTTTTTAAAAAGCATGGCTGATGTTCTTCAGATCCTGTGGATATTCTGCTGTTTGTTTTCCAAAATGTTACCCTGAAAATGTTCAAATTTAAGTATTTACTTTCTAGTATCTAATCATACTTACAACATAATTGCAGGAGAACAGGGAAGTAACAAGTAACAATTTTCAAGGAAATGCAAAGCAAAATCTGTTGTTAGTAGCTTTGTAAGTGGTGGTAGCTGACAGGGTATTTTAAAAGAAAGGAGTCACAAATTGCCCTGTATAATTTGTACCTGTAGCATAAAAGACTGTGACCAAGTGCATGAGGTCTTGGAGCAGAGATCGAGAAGGATCTAGTAACAAAATGACCAAGTAGTCCTTCAGTATTTCAGAGGTTGTAATCTTCAAAGAAAACATGATTTTGTTTTTTTTTCAGTAAACAGAGGCAAAGTGATACATTCAAGTAATTTAACCCATCAAACTTGTGATAAGCTTCACTCACCCGCATTCTAACTGACTTATCTCTGTTTGTGTGAAAGATAAAAGTCCAATCAGAAGCTCCCGGAAAGGTCGCAGTCTCCCTTCCACGTCTGTCAGCACCACAAACACAACAGCCTCCTCCCTCCAGATGGACAATATACAGTAAAGTGAGTCGCTGCAGTTTGTAGAGCTGAACTCGCGGCATTCCTCCAGCTTTACTGCAAAACCTCAGAGGACATGTAGGATCCCTAAAGTTCACACACACACACTCACACACACAGTGAAGAATTCCCAACACTTGCACTGCTTCTGACAAGAACGTTTAATGTTTTTAAGTGCAACACGATCCTTATTCATCAGCCAGTCTTTTCTGGGCAGATGGTGTGCAGCAGCTAGCATCCTAAAAACAGCTACTTGACAAAACAACAAGCTCAAAGAGTCTAAAAAGCTCATGCCTCTCCCTGATCTCCAGGGTGCAGATGTAGATCGATTTGAATAAGAGCAACATTTCAATCAGACTGTTTGTATGCTGAGGGGCATGAAATTGTTTTTAAAAAGTAAAGGATATCCTTTTAATGTTGGGTGGGAACTGGTAACAGCCAAGAAACTGTGGCACTATACATTGAATGTGATGGATATTTGGATTAATATGAGCGACTCAATATGTAGCCTGTTTGCGTCATTAGGTTCTTCTTTCTTGAGTGTGGCTCCACAGAGTCAGCTTCAAGTTTTAAATCTAAAATGAGATCATGCATAGTTCACGGTTAAAGAATTCCTCACTCTGAAGACCCTTTAAGAACACCAAGAGCACCACATTTTCAAAATGCTTGCCCTCCCAACCAAAACTAAATGTCCCATTTCGCTTAACTTGAACAAGTTTTATTTTCTTTCCAATAGCTACTTTAGAGCTCTGGCTACACTGACACACAGAAAGCGAGTGCTCAGTCTGGCGTCTTTGGATTTAATGCTTATTTAAAGTAAATGGAGGCGGCCGTGTGCCAGTCTAAACACCATCCTGCCTTGTTTGGCCCTTTTTTACGAGGACGCGCTCGATGATGACATAGAGTGAAATAGAGAAAGTCGCCGAGGTGTCTACACGGACATCCACACATACATCTGTCTGTTTCTAGCTCCATAGATAGAGCTGCATCGCAGGATATTTACTATCTGCTGGGTTACACACAGGCAACCGGCACAGGTCTGTGTGTGGCCATAAACAGGATCATTGTTAGTTTAGTTTAGTTTGGTGTTACATTTACCTTGTTCCCCTTATGAAATTATGACAATGTGCACAGCGGCAGTTATATTTAACATAATAAAATAAACTGCAATATAATAACTTTTTCCTTTTTTTTTACATCTCAGACAAATTTGCTAATTTTGATCCTAATACTTAAATAAATAAACAGTTACATTGTTGTAAGAGAGAAATGGTGAAAACATATGTGGTCACATTTAAAGTATGTTTGGGGGCCCCGTGGGGACCATAAGGCTCATGGATGGAATCATGTCAGATCTTGATTGTGCAGTTTTGTTACACTTTATTCTGCAAAGACTCAAAGAAAGCTTAATAAAAGTCTACAAATGCATTCTGAATTGTTGTAAACTACATATGAAAAACAGGATTGTGTTATTCAGTATCTTTGCAGATTTGAAAGAAGAAAACAGGACCTGAAGGGAAACTTTGCTCTGGGTCATTTGTTTATGTTCCTTTCTCTCAGTGTGTTTTTCTCACATTGGATAATGAAAAACTGAGAGATAAATGTTAGAGTTTAGAAAAAAGCTTTTCTAGTAAATTTGCTCTTGATTGCAACACCTATCAGAAATATCAGAGTGTTTGTGTTGGCATGTGCAATTTCTTTTCATAGAGTTTACCAAATTTAAATCCCATTTCACTTATATAAAGCAAGTTAATACATAAACAAAAATGACTGTATGTCTACAGGAGAGAACCATTCATTTTCCCAAGAGGGCCACACTAAAGGTGAGGTCAAAAATAAAAGTGAGTTCAACCCTCTGCAGCAGTCCCAGTTTCTCATGTGGCCCTTTGGGAAAATGAATTGCCCACTTTTGGTCTACATGGATGTTCAGAAGTGTCCACACAACACAAACACACAGACATGTGAGCCTGAAATAATTTTATTTACTTATTTATTTTTGTGTTTAGTCATCAACTTGTGATGTCTGAGTTTAAGCTTTGTCTTTATGATATATCCTAATAGTCCAAAAAAAGGACAGATATTATTTTCTTTGTTTCACCAAATTAATTTTCTTTCCCAGACTGTAAGAAACAACAGTGAAAACTCCACTTCACCAGGACACAATGTTAAATTGTGTGATTAAATTTTGGGGCGACAGATTGCCCCAGGCGTACTCCAAACTTCCACGTTACTGATTCTAAAGAAGAAGAAGCTCTCCCATTAAAATGAACTACAAACAAACCCCAGCGAGTTTTCTGTGGCATTCACTGTGGATGTGTGTGTATGAAACAACACATGCAGCTGAAAACTGTCTTAAAAAGTTACTTGAATAAAATGAGTCACGTAGATGTTTTGAGCCCGCGCCTTTGAAACTAATATTTTTGATGCAGCACGTTGGCAGGTTCAATAAAGAAGCACTGAGTTAGTAATTCTAATATCGCAGCTGTTTGTGAGGAGTCCAGCTACCAGGCGCCGTCCACCTGCCATGTGTCCAGAGAGGAAAAACTCGCAGGAGGACCAGAGGGAGAGGGGTGAAAGAGGCGAGGGGTCCCACTGCAAAACGGAAAGGGGAGCTGATAGGAGCAGATTAGGCCGGGCTAAAAACGTCAGTCAGTTTTCTTGGAGGAATTTTAATTGCCCCGGGGGGGGACTGCTTATCGGCCCAGAGCGGTTATTAATACAACAGCAATGATAAAGAGGACAGAGGGACACCGAGCAGAGCTGCTGGAAGACGAGGCTGCAGAGGCGCAGAGAGACCGGGCATCACAACATGCAGTCTGCTGAGAGTTCTGAGAGTGAACAAAAATGATAGCAGCTCCGTGTTGTGCAGTAAACAGCGGGGATCTGCGCCTCAGTGGAGCTGCAGTGAGTGACAGGTTTAAAGCGCCATCAGACACTTTTATTGCTCCGCTGTTATATGAAACGGGGAAGTTTTCTGGAGTATTTTACGCACGTCCCTGATGTGCAGTCCAACTTCTCTAAAAAACAGAGTAAAGGTTTGAAAATCTGGAGCTTCGTGGAAGCGAGCGGCCTTTACTGAACCCAGTCAATGTCTCAAAGAATAAAAGCAGTACACGTTTGTACATATAGATTATTATGTGTTCCATCGCATATATATTTTATTTCCTGTCTGCTGTTTTTGACCACTTTAAGCCCCCCCAAAAAGGCAATTTTAAACCCACCATTGTTCCACATTTTGGCTACAAAAATGTCTCCTGGCGCTAAAATTTATTATTATATTATTTTGGGTAATGATTTTCAGAGAAACTTCTACTATTAGTCAACTCAGTTACACTTCATCTACAAGGCAGGAACTCCTGCGCTTAACCTGACCTTGACGTATCACCGCTAACACGAACTGTTAGCCTCTGAAAAGAGCACACGGATTTGCACAGAACCAAGGGCCACGCAAAACTACAAGGACCCCGGGGGTATAACAAGTGTAAACAACAACAATAATAATTTTTAAATATCTGTGTACATTAGATTTAAATATAATAATAAACGTATAGGGCCTAGATATTCGCAGGACTCTTTCTGTGCTTCTTGGAGCTAAATGAGTGCGTAAAAAGTAAGGAAACTAATTTAAGTACAATCTAAGGAGCTTGGAAAGAAAAGCGTCTGGACTTCTTTAAGTTTCTTGAAGACGTTTCATCTCTCATCCGAGAAGCTTCTTCAGCTCTAAGAGAAGTCCCAGATTATAAGTCCTATTGGGACTGTCCCCAAGATGTACAGAAACATGAAGGAACCGGGCAGTGGACGAGAATTGTCAGTACAATTCTTAGTTCACCACGTTCAAAAAAACATAACCAGTCCGTGCAAACGCGTCACCTATGCCCCTCCCTCCTCCCCTCTCTCTCTAATTCCCAAACGTTTCTCTTCCAGCCCTCACGGACTTTCCATTTCACACACACCCCTCCCCCTGATACCAGAAGAGGCAGAGGTGCTCCTTCCCCTCCCCGGTCCAAACTTCACTCACAAAGCCCGATATTATATCTGTCAGGCAAGACATCTGCATGGACAAACCCGGGACTAATACCCGTGTTTTCGTGCGATTTATGGCGATGAGGGATTTCAGAGGCTTAACGCACCTCCGATTGCCAAACAAGGGGCTTTTACGCTCAATTATTTGCTAGAGAAAAAAGTGGGGAAAGGCGAAGGGGAGTGCATGTTACTCGGAGGGCTTCATTTCCTCGATGCTGCAGAGCAGGAGCTGGATGACATGATGCTGCAGAGCCCGCTCACCTCCACGCCGTTTTCTGTCAAGGATATCCTGAAGCTGGAGCAGCAGCAGCAACAACAGCAACAGCAGCAGTCCGGAACCCTGGAGCTCACGCACCGGATCCACACCCAGCAGCACTTGTCCCGCTCTCCTCCCCAGCAGCAGCAGCAGCAGCATTTCCAAACCGCGCCGTCCTGCATGCTCGCCGGAGCCCGGGACAGCCCTTCCTTCTCGGACGGAGAAGACAACCTGGCTTACCTCAGCGCGCTTGCAGTGCGGGAGGAAGAACGGGGGGACACCAGCCTGTCTCCGGACATGTACGTGCATCCCGGCCTGCAGGGAGCCAAGCTGGAGGCCGCTGAGCTGGAGGAGCAGGAGAGCAGTGAGTACAAATTCGAGCTGCTGTTGTAAAAACTGCACGAAAAGGCAAAAGACGCGCGTAAAAGTATTTTAAAAGATTTCAACAGGCCTTTTAAAGAAAACCAGAAAGATTCACAGAATAAAGGACGAAAGAGCAAAGCGGATTAAACCTTTAATATGTCATATTTTCAGTGCCCGCAGAATGCTTTACATGTTTACCACAGACTCAGTGACCTGTAACCCAACCAAACAGCAAATAGTAAAAACGCCTCTAATGTTAGCATCAACTTTCACACACCACTTTCTTTGTAACTGATCTGGTCACAGTTGTATGGTTCATTATCAAATTTAATACCAAGAGACTTTAAACTTCATGTGAGCCAAATGGGGAAAACATAATATAGTTCTGTGAAATTTTCTAAATAATATTCGCGTGACCTTAAAGATGACACCCGGCGGAAAAATCAAAAGATAATACGTGCAAAAAATACTTAATGAAATACGTGGAACATATATTGGGTTTCGCGGCTTTCTGGGGCCTTTTGTCTCTGCCCGGCTCTTCCATCTGCACACACGCCGGGCATTATTCCAATAAAGAGCTTCCAAATGGTGGAAGTCAGAAGCCCTGAGACGAATCCAGTAAAGTCTGGAAATGTCAAACACTTTCTAGTGGTTCAGTCGCTTGCCTGTTATTTGGAGTCTGTTATGCTGTCTGGACCGTAAACCGACAATTAGTTTAAAGAGGCTTGTAAAAGAAGTGACACCGACAAGTAGCGCTAATAAACACAGGCGGACACGGCGACTTCGGCTCCTCTCTACAGAGTTCACACAATTATTCATCAGACATAAACTGTTGACAGAATTAGCGGGTAAGTGACTTGCATCCTTCTAAGTTCAGAAGTGTTAAAAATAAATGAATAAATAAACCAGCTATAATTAGTCCATTCCGGCGTTCCGTGTTTTATCTTTGAATTGTGGGCCCTGGCTAAAAGCTTGAGCTGCCGTGGAGTGTTGTCTCTGCGGTGACAGGTTCTCGTGGATCTGACAGGTACTGACGGGAGCGTGAGAGCCTGTGGCTTCAGTTCAAAACTTTATTGAATGAGGATTAAAACAATTGGCACAATTGGGAGAAATGATTCCCGTGTTTTCTTAAAGAGATATTAACTTCATACTTCTTCTGTGAATTTCCCAACCTGCCCAGAAAACTGCGGGCTGGTGTCCCGGGAGGAGGCAGCCGAGGGCGGGCAGGGCGACTCGGAGAGGCCGGTGCAGAAGCAGAGGAGCCGGCGGAGACCCAGAGTGCTTTTCTCCCAGGCGCAGGTCTTTGAGCTGGAGAGGCGCTTCAAGCAGCAGCGCTACCTGTCCGCCCCGGAGCGAGAGCACCTGGCGACCACCCTCAAACTCACTTCGAACCAGGTGAAGATCTGGTTTCAGAACCGCCGCTACAAGTGCAAACGGCAGCGGCAGGACAAGTCTCTGGAAGCGACGGGGCAGCATCATCCTCCGCCGCCGAGGCGCGTGGCCGTGCCGGTGCTGGTTCGGGATGGGAAGCCGTGTCTGGGAGGAGCGCAGAGCTATGCCGCTGCGGCTACTGCTCCGTACGGATCCAATCCGTACGGCTATAACGGATACCCGGCCTACACGTACAACAGCCCGGCGTATAACACCAACTACAGTTGCACCTACACCAGTATCCCCGCCCTTCCTCCCTCCGGCACCCCCAACGCCTTCATGAACATGAACTTGGGAAACGTGAGCGGCCTCGGCAGCTCCCCACAGGCTCAAACACACCAAGGGACAGCGGTCACATCTTGTCAGGGCTCCCTGCAGGGGATCAGGGCCTGGTAGCCTCACCATAACAGAACCAGTATCTTTTTTTTTTTAACGGAGTTCTCCAACCCACATTCTTTCCTTTAGAAGTGTGTATTAACCTGGTCAAAATACAGACAGAATACAGTATTGCTTATAACGGATGCGCGTTTGGATTCACTTTTCCGGATATTTGGAGAATTATAGAGAAAATTAGTTTCCGTAATTTGCTGGTTGTCGAATTTCTGAACAGCACAGGCTTGGGTGATTTTTTATTCTGTGGTCCAATATTTGTTGGTGCTCTAGTTCGGCACTGAAGCGCAGGGGGGAAATTGCGCACAAGTTTGCGCATTTCTCCTTAATTGAACTGAAAAAGACTGTTTTTTTTTAACGATTGTTTTTATCGTTTATGTTTTTAGGTTGTGGAGAGACTGAACTGCTTTAAAATGTTTTTTTTTTTTGTTTTTTTTTGGTTCAACAGAGAATTGTTTTAGTCTATTTCGCATCTATTCAAATAAACCCAAGAGATTAAAGAAAGTGCGTTTTGATTCTGTATCCGCACAGAAGCATAATAATCTTATTTTGTGTGCTAAATTTGAGAAAAAACGATTATTATAATACCAAAATACATCACAGAGAAGAAAATGAAATCCTATCTTCCCCCAAATCTGCAAAGAAATATTATTGATAGTATATATTTGCTTCCATACGGTGTAACAGTGAATCAGATGGTGAATATTAGTGAATCTGATTCGTGGTGGCAGATTTTGCTCATAAACACAGGTCCTGGTAGAGACTAGGACACAGGAACTCTTTGTCCCGGTGCCAGGCGACGTGAAAGGAGGAAGTTATTCTCCATTTGAGGTCCTTAAAAGGACGCGATTAAGCACCTAAAATACCCGAAGAGCGAGCTGCAGCCGGGCTAGGGAGCGAGAATAATGGCTCTTATTGGATTGTCGGACAAAAGGTGTGTGGTAGGCAGAGCTAGGCACTCAGCAAAGACAAAAGCGCACAGGGGCCGTGAGATTGACGTCCTAATATTCCCATTTGAGCGACAGGCAGCGGGTTATTCTGCGCGGAGAAGGGGACATGGAGGAAAAATGTGGTCACTTTTGTTCCCCTTCAGGAGGCTTTTTTTGTTCGCGGAGAAAGGCTCTCCGAGATCCCCAGCCGTGAGGCTTCGGGGGCAGCCGGGCTCGAGGTGATGGCAGCGGGGAGGCGTTTGTGTGAAAGAAGAGGGTATTATTGCTACAAGTTTCACCATTTATCCCGAGGAGGAAAATGGACTGGAGAATTTTAAGGGGGTGAGCCCGGTGAGGCTGCAGTGCAGTCTATTATTTCAGTGTGAGGGTGTTATTTCAGCTCATTCTCACAGGTAACAGTCCAAACTCGGAAAGAAAAATCTTCTGAATACATATATTTATGGATCTATTAACACAAATAATTATACAATATCACAGAACAAAATTCACATTCAATAGATTTCCTAAGACCGTTGCGCACTACTGAAAGAAAAATTCACAAACGGATATTTTAATATTTTTCGCGCAGGCCAAGGATCCAAGGTTCTTAGTTTGAAGGGTACAAAATCAGAATATTTCCCTGGAATGGTCAGTTGTTGATTCAACTATGAAATAAAGCTACAACATTTTTTATTATTATTTTATTTATTTATTTATTTATTTTCGATTCGTCAGAGTTTAGTCCAGTGCAAAAAAAGGTTAATGACTTAAAATGAATGGACAGCAGTTTGGGAATATTTTCCAACCCAAATTTCTCATATTTGATAATCACTAGTTTTCTCCTACGTAGTAAATGTAAAAATTTTAAAACACAATACAAACAAAGCGGAAAATACTCAAATAGCGAAGATGCCCACTAAGATTTGTTTGTAGATTAATTTCACTTCACCAATTTCTGATATTTTATAGGAAAAACTATAAGCTGAAAGTACCAAAATAACAAGATTGACAGTTTGGCTGGTTGGTGGTTTGGTGAGAAGAATTCCTTTTCGCTGGCTCATAATCGAGCGTTACGCACAAGTGAGGACCAAAAACAGGCACTGGGCATAATTTGAGGACCAAGCTCATCTCAAACCTGTGTTTTGTCGTTTATGGGACGAAAAATCTGTCCAGCTATTTGCTAAAATAATTCTTAAGAAGATAAATGATGAGGGAAGTTATGAGAAAATTAGGGAGGGAAAGCATCAATTGCTGTTTTTCCCCTGCGAGTAATTGTTCCTCCGGCCTGAGAACAATTGTTTCCCAAACCCATTCTTGTGTAATTACACCCACACACTCGTGTCCTAATGGGAGACCGCAGCCAACATTGAGAGCAAACACCGGGAGCTACGTTTACTCGAGCGTTTCACACCGAAACCTCACTTGTGCGTTACTGTGTGAAAGTGCGGCACGGGTTCAGTGAGTCAGTAATATCTAAACTTCGAAATAAGCTGAGCTTACTTTATGTCCACACACACACACACACACACACACACACACACACACACACCGCGTCACTGAATTTAATTAAAATCTGGGTAACTGTCCTAAAGTAATGGCTGCGTTAATAAGAACACAGCCAATATCAGTATAATTATCGTTGTTGGTGATCGGTGCGTCTCTCACGCTTCTTCCCTGCCAGACTGTCCGGCTCTGTGCTCAGATTGAGATCTGTCCGTCTGAGCTGTTAACCAGCCCATCTCCTGTTTGGGACAAAACAACATTAGAGGCCACCAGAGCGGCCTTAATGCCTTCTCCCTACTAATGGGGATTAATTGAGAGGTAAACACAGAAAGCTGATAAGCTCTGCGCCCTGAAGTGCTGCCGGCCCGCAGGACAGAGACTGATGGAGGCAAATAAAAAGGAGACAGAGAGGCGTCTAGCAGGTAAACACCACTATCTGCAAGGTCATGAGGAAGTGAATAAACAACAACAACAACAGTAATAATAATAACAATAATAATAATCATCATCATCATCATCATCATAAACGAGCTAAAAGGAACTTGAAGAAAAAACCCCAACAGAATAGATAAGACCACTCAAATGATAAAAATCTTAAAAACATACATTTATTCAGCTTTAACTAATAATAGAATAAAATAAAATGAAAAATTGTCTACCATAGAAATATTTTTCTATAGAAAGTAGGCTAGTATGCAAGTCTGGTAGTACAACTGTTTAACTAAGGTTATTTCGTACTACTGCGTTAACTTAGTAAGTGTTCCAGGTCTTACCCTGGGCCTGACAAACCAACGCGCATTCTGGGTCGCACTTGAGAGTCAATCTAATGTTACAAACTACAAAATCAAATTTTATGTCTCGATGTTTTTATTATTGAAAGTACTGGTACAGAAACGGTTCATTTTATTCTTGTTGGGTTTTTTTTCCATTTCAGCAGAATTTAATTGAACACAGTTACATATCTGCCAATAGCAGCTATTTGTCACATTTTTTCAGTAAAGTGTTGCGCTTTCAATAATGATGTAGACATATCCGTGACTACATATCTGTAGATATATTTATAATTGCTAAATAAAATAAATAAGTAAATCTGGCTACATAGTACCCATTGAATATTTGCGCCTTACATCAAATTTATATCGTAATATTACGGTAAAAAAAAAAATACATAAATAAAACCTTTCTGTAACATAAAGTAACATAAAACTTCCGCATTTATTTTTTTTCTTTAGAAAAGTTTTGGCTGTATTACAAATAAAAAAATATAAAAGTATTCATTACAAAGCCCAGTAATAGTTTTAGCATCGTTATGACACAGAGTGTTGGATTACTAATTCACTTTAGGAGCTGTGTTGTTGTAGCTAAGCTGAACTGCTGTACATACTGCTGGACAGTTTAATGTATAAAAATATAAAATGCTTTACATATTAAAAATATGGTTTGTAAAATTGTAATCTACCAGATAAAAAAATACTTATCACTAAAACTTTTTAAGTGGCTTGTAAATGAAATCAAATTTTACCGCTAATAATGACAATACACTGCAGTATACAGGAGCTATTTTTAGTTGTACCAATGTGAACTGATTTTTTCAGCTTCCAGTGCATCAGTGGTGGTAATTGACAGTAAAATGAGCCATCTCAACACACACACACTTGCGTCACAGTTTTTTTTAATTTGGCCCATCTATTTGCTTACTGATTTGTTTACAGCACACAGTTAGCTGCAGCTGCTCTGACTCTGGCTGAGCAAACACACCAGTCACCAGTGTGTTTGCAGCACACCCTGCATGTGTTAATATGTTTGATTTTTCAACTCTGATTTGTAGAGTCTCTCTGAGTTATTTTTTTTCTGCCAAAGTCTGAGTTTGGAGAACTTTGAAACCTAAATAACACCAATACGTCTGCATGACTTGATTTAATGTTTTAATCTAACCTCTCACAGCAGTTACAATAAGGTATAATTGGTTTTACAGCTCTACTAAGGACACTGGCTAAACATGAACTGAAGATTAAACGTCTTTTGTGTGCCCTAAAGATATACTCAGACATGCTGACACTCTGTGGGAGTAAATCCACACTCGAGACAGTGGTGAATCATTACCAATGACTTTATGAGTATCAACATTTGGAATCTGCACTCTGAAGAGAAACGCTAATTGGATACCAAACAAGTCTGCTTCATCATGAACAAAGGGGTTTTTAAAATAACACTAGAACTTCAAGAAAACTATACCTACATTTGTCCTCTTTGTTTTGTTGTCTTCTACTGAGTTCTAGAAAAGCAGCTCAAGGAAAATATGAGGCATTTATTATATCTATATATATCTATTATATCTCTCCATCCTGTGGGCATGCAGTGCATCGCAGGAGTGTGCAAAATGATGTTTGTGTCACATTAACAGGGTTTTGCACTACAAGTAAGCTCACAGTGTGACACAAAGCCGCGGCTTCCTCTAAAGCTGCTCATTTTGTACAAGTTTCAGATTTTGGGAGCTGGTCTCAAACGTGTCTAAGCTAGTCTCCGTGGGAATAAAACAAAGCATCAGTTTATCTGTCACGCTGATATAAAGAAATCTATGAAAGAGCTTGGGATAATTAGAGCCCCCCCCCCCAACATTTTTATAACCCCAGTAGATAAACTGCTATGCAGTAGATGTAGATGTGCCCTATTGTGGAAATGCTTTCACCCTCTTGTTTAATTGCTGTATAAAGTTTAGAGAGAGGGAGAAAGAGAAATTTATGCTCTCCCTTCTAGAAAAAATACATGTTGCTAAAGGCGACACACAATATATGAAAACATTTTCTATGAGATCATTCATGGCTGTGCCATTATCAGTTTGGGGAGTTCTTCTTGGCGTGCTCTCTGTTTCTGTCACAACACCCACATGTTGTTGTAGAGGCTGCTGTCCATGCTGGGCTGCTGCTTCCACTCATACAGCTCTTACTATTGGTCATCAAAGAGCAACACTCCTCCCATTAGCAGACCGCTCAGGCTGCAGCGCCGAGCACTGACAGGCCCAGACAGGCCGCATGAACATGTGGAGACATTTAAGCTTATAGCTCTACTCAGGTACTCAGGAGTGCAGCTATAAGCTCGAGCTATGTACAGTAATATTATTACAGCTACTGTGCTTGCTACTCCCACTACAGCTACTTGTGATGCAGTGACTAAAAGTACCACTGCTGCTATTGCTGCTACTGCTCAAGCTTGTATAACAGCTGCTATAGGGTCCTGGGGCAAAGACACCCCCCCCCCCCGGGATTTCTCTGGCTCTCTCAAATAATGACTCAGACTTTGTGTCTGCAACAGTAGAAGTGACTCAAGCACCCATCCTTCATTAAGGGATCTCTGCCCAAATTGAGTCTTGTGTTACAAAGGAGGATTGGGGTGGGGGGGGGTCTGATCCAGGAAGTCCAGCTTGAGGTACAGGTCTGTAAACCTCAAAGTTTATCAGAGGTGATAAAACTCCACAGAGGTTCATAATTTCCAGAAACTGGATTGGAAATCGGATTTTATGACTCAGGAAATTTATCACAGCTGTATACAATTTTTTTTTTAAACACAGAGCCTACAGAGGAAAAGTGACTCACTTGCACTTGAAACTAATCTTTCATATTCCAGTTGATGGCTTTATTATTCAAATCTGAGAAGCATGGGTTAGAGAGTTGTGTCAGTCTTGTCTAGAACAGATTACATGATGTGCTAAGTTAGTTTAAAGGTAAAAGTAAGGTAACTGAAGTTTAAATAAACCTCATTTTGTTAAAATTGCCCATGTTTACACATCAAAATGGTGCAAAAGAGATGCACAAGTTGTCAGTTTTCCTGAGTGCAGGGGCGTCGAATTCAGTTTCACGAAGGGCCACGCTGAGAAATTAGAATCATATCAAATGGTTTACTGACATGTTTTAATTTAATCAAAATTGGATATTTGATTGAGCCATTTTACATCCAGTTTGATCCACAGCCTTCTACCAGTCATTTAACTTTTATAGTATTCACTCAAGGAAAATCATATGTTTTGATTATAGTTCTATGAGTAGGCTTACCTGCAGCTACAGGGAGGGTGTGATACACAGTGATGTCTAAGCAAAGTCGCAATTTTGTTCTTGCACATATTTCTACAAGTCTTACAGAGCCAGCTCATACAAGACAACTGAATAGTTACGAAAAGTAATGAGCTTAATGATCCCTGATTGTGTAGTTTAGTCGTACAAAATTGGACCAAAAAAATTCAGCCAGTACATCATTCAATTCTTAAGTAGGTTTCTGTAGATGGTCAAATTTAATGTGTGAAATCCTTTAAAAACTGAAATGGAAAATCATTTTTTAAAAGCACACTGTAAGATTTTTTTTACAGATCTTTTTAATGTATTTACTTTTTAATGTGCAGCATCTTCAAATTAGTGGATATTACTTTCAGATGAGTTTATTTTTTGTAAGAATCATCCTGGCGTTACTTTCAGTGAGAAGATACTTGCTCACTAATAAGAATATAATGACATACCACAACACGCTGACAGCCTCAAAACATCCTTCTCAGTCCTGTTGTAGTGGTTCCTACACCTGTGGACTGTTCATGGTGCAGAGTTGCGGTACGTCAGCAGCTAGCTATAGAACAAGAGCAAATATAAAAATAATTTCCTTCTTTATTTCCCTTTTTGTTGGTGATTGATCATTTCAAATGCACAGTTTCTTTACAGTTTGTCACTAAATGGGTCAGTTAGCTCTAACGCCAAGTCTATCATGTTTTTTGATGCTTGACTTTTGTGATCTCTATTTCAAAAAGGCTGTAGCAAAAATGACACTAATTAAAACTCAAATGCAAATTGATTTAATTTAATTTTTTAAAGAAAATCTCCAGTTTGAAAAAAAATAGCATTTTCTGGCAATTATTTCATGGTTCAGGGTTAATGTACAGTTGTTCTATAAGTAAAAAGGTAAACAAAATGAAAACATTAATGTGCCACATAGATGTAAGAATAAAGAGGAAAAGAAAGAGGACGGAGAGGGAGATGAATTATTTTTAAAGTTAATGACTGCTTAACAAGTGGCATTTTAAATCCTACTGTCATATAAATCATTTTAAAGTTTTTAAATCTTTTTTTTTTACCTATGCATGACGTGTTCCTGAATAACGTTTTTGTAAAATGTTCTGCAAAAAAAACAAAACCAAAAAAATAAAAACATATTTTTATTCAAACTTTGCTTGTAAATAGATGATATCAATTTCTATTTAAGGTGATGATGCTCATTAGATTCACTCAGTATTTTACTTTTTTATACTTTATACTTTGCTTTATACTGTCAAGAAGCTGCAGCAACAACGGCTAATATTTTGTTTAATTCAGTTAGCTCAACCAACAAAGAGCAGTCAGTATTGCATTACCAGGACAGGTCAGCTGATCACAATCTTACAAATAAATCTTTTGCTACAACCACTTTACACCAGTCCAGTCCTCTGCCATGAAAGTGGCTACTCATAAAAAATAAACTTAGATCTGAAGTAGCATCTCTTGCATTCAGTAACTTTCTCAAACCTGTATTCCCAGTCTATGACTTATCTTTACTGGTGTGTGGATTTAAGTCTGCCAGCCTGTTTAATCTGTCTCTGTGCCAACAACAGGCAGTCCAAAACTTAAGAACATAAAGTAATAAAGTTCATGAAGTTGGATTGGTTGTCTGTAGACCTCCAAGACAGGATTCTATCAAGGCAAGATCTGGGGAAGGGTATAGAACAATTTCACTGAAAGTCCCAACGAGCAAAGTGGGATCCATCCAGACCAGACAGAAGCCACTCCTCAGTAAAAGGCACATTACACCCTGCATATAATTTCCAAAAGGCATCTGAAGGATTATGAGAAAAAAAATTGTCTGGTCTGATGAAATAAAGATCGAACTCTTTTGTCTGAATGCCAAGCACCATGTCTGGAGGAAAACCACTGCTTATCAACTGGCCAATACCATCCCTACAGTGAAGCATGGTGGTGGTGGCAGCATCATGCTGTGGGAATGTTTTTCAGCAGCAGGAACTGGGGATAACTTGCCCCAGAGTGCCAGGCCCAGCCAGAACCCAGACTTGAAGCTGATTGAATATCTCTGGAGTGATGTGAAAATGCTCCTCATCCAATCTGAGGGAGCCTGAGAGGTTCTGCAAAGAGGAATGACAGAATCTGCCCCAAAAATGGTGTTCCAAGCTTGTAACATCAAAGGAGCTTCAACAAAGTACGAGCAAAGGATGTGAAAACCTATGTACATGTGATATTTTTGTTTTTTATTTTTAATAAATTTACAACAATTTCAAGCAAATCTTTTTCCCTTTGTCATTATGGAGTATTATGCATAGACCTCTGAGGTGAAAAATGAATTTAATACATTTCAGCATAAGCCTGTAGCACTGACACGTTACATTGAAGTCTAATCATAAGACTGCATATAATTTATTGTTTGGAGCAAGAGTTGTGAGGTAAGTAGCATCCATCCAGGGTCGCAGGAGACTGAAACCTATCTCAGCACCTATTCCCTGGAATTTTGCCAAGCCGTCACACGAGGAAAGTCCTGGTTTTGCAGGATAACTTTCCTGGTTCAAGTTTTGGCTCTGCTTTTTTTGGCTGTTATTTTTTTTGGCACTACTGGATTGGCTCTATTAAAGCTCAGAGGGCTGCACTTTTTCACACTAGGCTGTGACATTTCACAGCAAAATTAGTTCATGTTAGTGTGATGAAAATGATCAGTTCACTCGTAGGGGTGAAGTAATTCTGCACTAATCTTTCATGTCAAGTTCAAATTGGGCAAACTTAAACACATGAATTTAAACTGTAGAACAACAGTAAGTTATCTTGACAGCACTGACCTATGAGGTAAAGCTGGAGAGTTCAAAATGGGGAAAGAGGTTATAAGCTTTTTTGCAGTATTTACTTTTATTTTCTATATGTGAAAAACGGTTTACAGAAAGCGCTGAGACAAAAGTCCCTTACAAGAGACAACAATGTACAAGAGCTTTTTCCATTTTGGAGTTCTTTTTCATTAAAGGTCCACACTGTAGGGCTAAAGTTAGCCAACGTTCAAGAGAAAAACAAGCAAGAAAAAAATTACATAGATTTAGCTGGCCCCCAGCAGAGAATGCACTGAAAACGTATGATGTTACAGCAAAACTATGCTTTTATTAAAACATATTTTTAACTGCTGAATAGCACAAGAGACTCCTGTGTGCTCATCTTGCAGCCTGTGGGAGTTCATCTTTAAAATGAGCTATCCACCAATTGAAAAGATGACACCTACAAGCTCTAGTGAATAAGTGCTCTTGGGAGACTGCACAGTGTCTTCTCAGTCTGTCAGTTCATGTAATGCTTACTGACGTCAGTGTAATAGATTTTGCAATGTGGATGTTTGCAAATGTCTTTTTAACTGGTTTCCCGTGTCCTGGGGTGGGAGACGGGATGAAGGCCAGCCAAGAGAACGGCTTTGGCTCGTCCATCAGCCCGAGATATCTAAATATTTATGCTGTGATCCACATTTATCCATTCACTGGTGCGGCTTTCTGGGTCTAAAACGTTATGTTTCTGGGAAGATACACGAGTATACAGTGTTTATCCAATGCAACCCACTGAGATTTATCCTAACCTGTCAGGGTTTACAATAACACACATAAATTGTGGTGTGTGTGTGTGTGTGTGTGTGTGTGTGTGTGTGTGTGTGTGTGTGTGTGTGTGTGTGTGTGTGTGTCACTAAAAATCATTAGAATCATTAATTCGAGTTCTGCACCAGCTGGGAAAATCAGGACAGGAAAAGAGAATGAAGTAATACGTCGACATCAGCTGATGTCCAGGTGTTGCTGATAAAACTCAACTCTAACCTGATGTTTTTAAAAATTTTAATTACAAGTACAAGATACTGGAGTTGCATGTTTGCATATTTGCTTAAATACTGCACAGTAGTTAAAATTTTTACAAAGTGCATGAAAAATTAAAAAATCTAAGCCAGTGGGGCGAGTAAGTAAGTAATCCCAGTCAAGGCACTTTTAACATACAAATCCTTAAACTTCAGCATGCTGTTGGTTTTTGGTTGCTTGTTTTGTTTTTTTCAATAATTTGAATTTAAATGCAGGTTTAAAGTCTTTGGAAATAAATGCATTCTTTGCGTTTACACATTTTGTCACAGCATCCCAGTTTTTTCATAATGGAGTGAAAAATACACCAATACATCCTTTGGTTGCTGACAGAAACGATCACCTTAATGTTTTATGCTTAAATGTGAAATACTTGGTTCATCATACTCAGCTACCATCACAAGCTGATCAACATTATGGAATCCTGCTTATTTCTTTTCTTTTCATACAGAAGAAGATAAAAGCATGTCAATGGACTGGTTCTTCTATAGCACTCTATACATAATTATACAGCTTGCCTCACTCACATAAGCACTTTTTTTCCTATGATTAAGTGATTTCTATCTAACTTTCACTTGGCATTAATATCTTGCCAAAGGACATTTGGCATGCATTTTGGAGCAGCCAAGGATTGAACCAGCAACCTTCCTGATGACTAGATGACCTGCTCTACCTCCGGAGCTACAGCCACTCCACATAATTGCATTTTCTACCTAAAATCCCAGTGGAAATAATTACAATGAGCCTACATCATCACACTGTTCAATGATGACATATGCCATTCTCATCATGGTTAAGCCATCAGAATCTGCAGATCTCATACTAACTGGGTCTCTTATGTTGTCACTCCACCTCTTACTGCTCCATGGAAGGAGACAGTGCAGGTTCACACAGCTGAAGTGGGTTTTATTAAAAAGAAAAGGAAAATCAAATCCAGTCCTTGATTGGTAAACCAAGAGGCAGAGCAATAAGCTGAGGGTGCTATTACAGCAGGTCAGAGGAGGAAAAAAAGCCTCAGCTGTTAAAACTAAACAAAACTGTCATGTTCATGTTTGCAAAATGTAAAAATATTATTTCAATTTACTTAAAAGGTTTCTGTTTTCATTTGAATCTACACTGTAAACACCAAAGGCTTCTGAACATCTGTTGTTTTTGTTGAATCAGTTTAGTTTTATTATGTCTGGGAAGCTGCAGTTACTTTGTTTCATTCATATTGTTTATACTGGTAAACTATCGGTATAGTCTACCAGTCTTACACTCCTCATCGCTGTAATTTCTATCATCATCACTGAGGTTGTAATATTTGCTGCTGAGATCCACACAAAAAAGTACATAAAAGAAGTCAATAAGAAATGGAGAAGGTATTTTATCGCATACACACAGGTCACACTTCAGGGTTTTGTGAAAGTCAGTTTGGCTTGACTTTCATTTTGCTTGACGACAGGTTGGCGACACAACATGCAGTCATAATTGTAAGTCTGGAACACACAGCATACATGTATTAACTCACGAGCCACTTCATTAAGTACACCTGTTCAACTGCACGTTAATGCAAATGTCAGTAACGTGTGCTAATCCAATGTGGATATGGTCATGTGGATATGGTCAAGACACCCTGCTGAAATTCCAGTGTGCATCTGAGTGGGGAAAATGATGATTTAAGTAACCAAAGGAGCTGGTCTGAGTATTTCAGAAACAGCTCATCTAATAGGATTTTCCTGCACAACCAGACTCCTGGTTGATGCCAGACTGCTTTGAGTCAACAGGACGGCAACAGTAACTCAAATAACAGCTTGTTGCAACCAACCTGTGCAGAAGAGCATCTTTGAATGCACAACACATCCGACCTTAAAGCAGCAGAAGACCACACTGCATGTCATACCTGTCAGCCACTGGCAGGAAACTGAACCTACAGTTCACACAGGTTTACTAAAACTGGACAGCAGAATATTGGCCTGGTCTGATGAGCCTAGATTTCTGCTGCGACAATCATAATTAACATGAAAGCATGGATCCATTCTGGATCCAGCAGTTCAGGCTGGTGTGGGTAATGTAATGATGTGAGGTTTTATTTTTCTTTATTCCATTTCTTATTTTCTTTGCACACTTTCAGCCAACTGAGCATTGTTTAAACACCACAGCCTACCTACGTATAGATCAGGTTGCCCCTTTATATCTGGTGTGTACCCATCTTCTGATGGCTGCTTCCAGCAGCATAATGCACCATTATCTCAAACTGGTTCATTGAACGCAACAATGAGTTCACTGTACTCATAAGGCCTCCACAGTGACCAGATCTCAATCATCAACTAATAAATCTGCACCAAAATTCCTGACGAATGTTTCCGAAGCTTTGTTGAATCTGTGCCACAAAGAATTAAGTTCTGAAACCAAAAATGGGGTCCAACTCAGTGCTAGCAAGGTGTACCTAATAAAGTGGTTGGTGATTGGATTGTGTGTTTTCTTGAACTAACAGAAGTCATGCAAACACACAACCCAGACTGTGAAATCACTCTTGTGTAACAGATCTCCTTTGTTTTAGTATTTGCTTGTAGCATGATCCAGGCAGCTTGGAGGGGGAAATTGCAATAATGATGAAAAAGAAGTGGGCACTTATACAGCACTTTCTCAAAATCTGTGTTACAAAGTGCTTCACAGGAACAGCACTATATTAGAAACCAAGGCTAATGAGAAAGAAAAGAAAAAAATGTTCACTTATCTTTTAAAAATGGACCAAATATGCTAAATTGTCAGTTTTCAGAGTGGATGTTGCATATGAAGTCAAACATATCTGTGAACTTATATTTATCATCTTCAGTGGGTTTTAGGGAGTGTTCTTCTGCACACTTCCAGGTGTAAAACAGGTGCAGAGCAGCCCCCAAATTGCCAAAAGAATTATGATTAATGCTGTTTATATCAATTGCTACAGTTGTGTGAAGTGTGCCATTGTCTCTGTTTGTATGACCTGCAGGCGGAGCGTCACCGATGGAGAGATTAGAAGCTCATCCCACATTTACACATCACTGTCACATCGTTTATCAAGCGAGAGAAAGAGTGTGTTGTTGGTCCAAATCTCTCCTCCGTCTGTCTTTTTTCATCCAAATACACTCACACATGGGTGACTGGTTGAGGGATTTGCAGAATGTGAGCTGGGTTTAAGCCACCTCGTTTGTCTTTTCATCTACGCACACGCCTGATGTTGACCTTGGCTCTGACCAGACCTGCTGCCATGTGCCCGGACTGACCTCACTTGCCAAGACCTTCCTGTCGAACTTAACAGATCCCCTTACATCTCACAGCACTGATGCCGAAAAAGAACAATGAAGAGAGGAAAGGGACGGTAGGGGGTAAAGCGAGATGAGAGACATGAAGAGACAACATTTTAGCTTGTAGGCCACAGGGAATGACAACAAACACGGGGGCTGGAGTGAAACGGGATCTGCGCAGGGAAGGTGGAGGAGCTGCTTTCTGTCAGTCAGCTTAATCTGGACCACCTCCTGCAGTAAAAAGGTTCATTACTCAAAGTGAAGAGGACGTCCTACGTGTGTTTCATGTATTCCAGAATGATGATTTATACCATTTCTTTTATGGCCCTTCATTATTTCTTATTAACAAAATTTCCTGCGAGTCAAAGATCATGAAGATGGTTTCAGAATGTTCATTTTACTTGTTTTTAAGCATTCAAAAAAAACATTAGCAGAAAACAGGTAAAAGAAAAGAAAAAACGCTTTTTCCATTGATTTTGTTCTAATTTATGTGCACAATAACAAATTAAGTTGTTTTTTTAACATTTTATTGTAAATATAAACATCCAGCATACTAACAATATATTGCCACACCTCCTTTGTAGAAGTTGTGCTATAGAAATGATGAGTTGAGATGAGAAACCCTTTATGTATCCCAAATTTGCTAAATGTGAAGTTTTGTTTTCATGAATCACTTCCACTATCATGCTACTCCCCACACTCCCCTCTCCCAAACATCACTCAGTGTAGTTTAATATCCAGATTCTCACAGCTCTGATATCTCTTACAATCCCATTTCAAATGATGTTCAGTCAAATAAAAGCAATTCTGAAAACATCAAATGTTCTCTCACTCTTACTTAAACATTTTTAATCTTATAATTGAAAAGGTCCAAATTAGCATGCAGACTCCTACCACTGAGCCATCTGATGTAATACGTGAACAGCCCGGTTGGGCACACAGACGTCTATTCTCCAAAATGTGTAGACCAGACCTGCCTTGCAAGACTGCAGTTGGTCCAAAATGCTGCAGCTTGTCTTATTAAAAGACGTGAACATATTTCCCCGGTGCTCGCCTCTCTTCACTGGCTCACTGTTCACTTCAGAATTGATTTTAAAATTTTATTGTTGACCTACAAAGCCCAGAATGGACAGGCTCCCGGGTATTTGTCTGATCACTTGCAGCCTTATGCGCCCTCTAGATCTCTTAAATCAAATGATCTTTTGTTTTTAGCCATACCAAGGTCAAGGCTGGTTCACAGAGGCGATTGAGCATTTGGGGTCGTAGTGCCTAAACTGTGGAATAATCTACCCTACACATCAGACAGGCTCCTACTGTCAGTCTTTTTAAATCTTATCTAAAAACACATTTGTTTTCTCTGGCTTTTAATACAGTATGAGAGTTATTTGGTATTTGATGTTTGGTACTAATATTATAAGTTACTTTACTAGTTGTTGTGTATTTTTGTACAGCACTTTGGTCAATGTTGCTGTTGTAATTAAATGGGCTTTATAAATAAATAAATGATAAACAATACAACTTTGATTCAAAGAAGCTGGAACACTGTTAAAAACATATAATGCAGTGATTTGGCAGGCATTTAAACCCTGTGTATAACTAAAAATAGCACAGAGACAACAGATCATATGATAAACACAGAGGAGACCATTGCTTTGAAAGTGCTGTGTTTTCCTTGATGATGTTATCAGTTGGTCAAAAACACGAGGATTCTTTTATCAGTTGGCAGGTCTTTACTACAGAGCCACACTGTTGGATTATGTGCAGGATGCATTTGCCATTGTTTTCCTGTAATAAGTAAGAGCTTCTATGGTGAAGATGTCCTCTGGCTGCCAGTTTGTGTATTTGAGGTGATGACACCATCACATATTACCTATGCCATACTTATTAACACAAAACTCAAAACAACTTTTTTAGTTGTGCTTACATTTTAAGCTTGTATGTTCAAGAATTCCCACAAATAACATTTTTATTAAACCAGTCCAAATATGTGCACTTCGTGCCTCCATCTATAAAACACCTAAGGAGCTGAAATGCAAGATTTACTTTCCATGGATTTAGCTTAGCTTTGTGTCCTGATGTCAAGCCAGATGGTCCCACTCCTCTTTAACCCATGGAGACTTGACAATGAAGATTCCCAGAAGAAAAATAAATAAGAATTCTGATTTTGATTTGTGACACCACAGAAAAGATTTCCACTTTACCACAGTCCATCATAAACGGGCTCTGACGAGCCAAAGCAGCCTCTGGATCTTGTCCATATATGGTTTTTCTTCACATGGTTGCAGGGCCTTAACTTGGCGCACCAAAATGTCAAGCAGCTAAAAATCCTGCATCGAGCAAGACTTGGAAAACAGTTTGCTTTCAAATCTCCAGCAACTGGTTTTCTCAAAAAAAATCAGAAACCAGCCAAATGAATTTCACATTGTTAAAGCACATTTCAGGGAGTTTTGTGGTTTTTGTTTTTCTGTATATCAACATGAATGTTTTTACATTGTAAGCAAAAGGAGAAAAAACATATCGCATGTTAAAACACAGACTTATGATTACTGAGAGAGTGGAGGTGTGTGGAGGTGGAAGAGCCAGTAGGATCATACCTTGAATCACTGAACCGCTGCTGGTAGTAAGACATGCAGCCAGCTCAGTGGTCTGTAAAACTGAGGAAATATTATTTTGCATTGCAAAGGTCTATATCTATATATCTATCTATCTATCTATAGACATAGATAGATAGAGAGATATATATACATTGCCGGTGAAACGTTTTAGAACACCCTAATTTTTTCAGTTATTTATTGCTACTCAAGTCGCTCAAATCCAGTAAATAGCTTGAAATGGTACAAAGGAAAGTGATGAAATGCCAGAGGTAAAAAAAAAAAAAGAAAAGAAAAGAAAAAAAAAAGGTAAGGTTACCCAAAACTGAAAAATAAAGTACATTTGAGAATTATACAAAATGGCCTTTCTCAGGGAACACAGAATGGTTTAACAATTTAAGCTGTTCTGCAGGAATGGAGGTTGATCAAGCCTTGAAATCTTGTGGTTACTTAAAACCCCCTCTGTCTGCATAAAAGCAGTGTTGGAACACACTGTGGTACCATACCCTCATGAGCATCAGTTGAACAGTATTGTACTGCAGAAAGTAGTGTGATGCTACAAAACTGGTGAGAAAAAGGCAATTAACAATGGAAGAGAGACAGAACATCACAACACTTAAAAATGTAGGTGTTTCCTACAGAGAAATAAGTCAGTGAGTACAGTTTCCTTTACCATCAAAGACACTCAAACTGGGCAAACTGACAGGAAGAGGTCTGGCAGACACAAACCACAACTGAATCAGAGGACAAGTTTCTGAGAGTTAACAGCTTACGTGATAGGCGGCTCACAGGACGACAGCTCCAAGCACAGCTTAATAGTGGTCGTAGTAAACAAGTCTCAGTTTCAGCTGTGAAGAGAAAACTTCGAGCTGCATGTTTGGCAGCAAGAAAGCCATTGCTAAGACATCAGAATAAGACAAAGAGGCTTGCCTGGGCCATGAAACACCACCACTGGACTACTGAAGACTGGAAGGTCATATAGACTGATGAATGTCAAGTAGGTGAAATGATGGTTCCACAGTGGGTGGCATCAACTGTCAACCATGGAGGAGGACGTGTGATGGTCTGGGGCTGTTTTGCTGGATCCAGGGTGGGTGACTTGTACAGAGTGAGAGGCACCCTGAACCAAAGCAGCTACCAGAGCATTCTGCTGAGCCATGCAGTACCCTCTGGTATGTGCCTAGTTAGTCAGGGGTTCATCCTACAGCTAGATAATGACCCAAAACATAAGTCCAAACTATCCCTGAACTACCTCAGGAAAAAAGAACAAGATGGTAAGCTTGAAACCATGAAGTGGCCAGCACAGTCCTCAGACTTAAACCCCATCGAGCTGGTTTGAGATAAACTGGACAGAAGAGTGAAAGCAAAGCAACCTACAAGTGCCACATGTTTATGGGAACTTCAGCAACAGATATGGGAAGAACTCTCTGAACAATATTTCATGTCTATTGTACAAAGAACGCCTCGGATGTGTTCAGCGATAATATGTGCCAAAGGTGGCTACTCTGATGACTCAAAGGTTTAGAATACATTATGGTCTAGAAATTGATTCCATGATTTCTTTTCAACTCCAATTGCTTATTTGTGCTATGCTTTCATTTTAGAGTGAAATGAGACATTAAACTGTATAATTTAATAGAAAAACTGGAAAAATTGGGGTGTTCTAAAACTTTTGACCAGTAGAGAGAGAGAGAGAGAGAGAGAGAGAGAGAGAGAGAGAGTGTGAGAGAGAGAGAGAGAGTGTGAGTGAGTGAGTGAGTGAGTGAGTGAGTGAGTGAGTGAGTGAGTGTGTGTGTGTGTGTGTGTGTGTGTGTGTGTGTGTGTGTGTGTGTGTGTGTGTGTGTGTGTGTGTGTGTGTGTGTGTGTGTGTGTCCATCAATACCGAAAGAGATCTATCGATGAATAGTCTCCAGACTGTGCACATACTGAAGCAGTGTGTGGATGTTGTGATGCGAGGGTGAGGAAAAATAAGACCAGCAGACACATTGATAGCCTCAGCGCTTGGCGAGCCAGCACCAAGAGAAGACCCTGCTTCTGCGAGGAGCTGCCTTAGCGAGTTTATTTACAAGTCACAAAATACAGGCGTCTCTTTCAATCTGCGCACAAGCGTTTCACATTAGTGTTGTCATTTGACAAACCATCAGTTCATCCCCTCTACTGCTCTGTCTTTGGTTTCCCAACTTTGAAACATGAGGATCAGTCCCACAATCATACTTAAATACTCTTTACCTATTTATTTTGTTCCACAGATATATAAGGTGTCGCTGCTCTTAAAATAATAGTTTGGTTTTTTCCTACCCTCCAGATGAGGATTTTGTGCACTACAAAAACTTGCATTTTTACAGCACAGTTGACAAAACTTTTACAGTTCAAATTTATATCATTCAGCATAGAAGTCAGCCTCATATTTGGAGCTTTAATGATCTATATTTATGCATGTTATTACAATTTTGTTTTAGTTTTATGGCTTCAAAAACATTAAATATATATCTGGTGTACAGTGATCTCTGTAGTAGTTGTGCGTTGGCTGTATAGCGGCTAACTGTAGGCGTGGATTTAAGTAGTTGCCTCGGTTTCTCTTTATTTTCCAAAGTTGCTTTTCTGCACTAAATATGACAATAAATTTTAAGTTTTTCAAGAGCTGGAAAAAAAACAAACAAACAAACAAACAAACAAACAAACAAACAAACAAACAAACAACAAAAAAAACAAAAAACAGAAATAGACTCAACTAAATCATGACCAAAGCACTTTTCTAGAGCAAAGACATGAAGTGACAACATGACCCTGGCAAAGGAAAAAAAAAAAAAAAGTCCAATAAATTTATACTTTTTTCCTCCTCAAACTGTTTTTCCAAATAAAGGACAACAGCTGTGCTAAGATCAAATAAACTCAGTCACAACTGACCTCCCCAAAAAATGGAGTTTACACGCACGCACACACCTTCCACTCAAGTGCTAAATCTTCAACGCAAATCAAATTCTGTTTTCCAAAACAGAAACAACTTATAATCTGTCACACACGTGACAGAGAGGGTTCAGTAAAATAAAGGTGATCCCACACTAAAGTCACTTGTTTTGAGCCAAGCGTTACTGTACATTTGACAGTACTGATTCAGTGACCCAACACTGTGCAAAAACAGGACATCACAACATTGCACAAAACTTCCTTTAAAGGAACTCTGTGAACATAAAGCAGAACAAATTTTCGATCCAGAGGAATCAAATCTCTGCATCTGATGAAGAGGCGGCCTGACCTGGCCTCAAAATACTGCTCTGCCGGATGTCCCTCAAAGTTTTTCAAGGCTGTGCGCTACGAAGCTTAAGTTCTTGTTTTAAAAGTTTCATCTAATCTCCAATTGTCCTCAAGTTTTTAGGATAGCAATTAAACACGGCACCCCCCTGTGGTCAGAGGGTGCAATGGCAGTAACGCTTTTAACCAACCCCCCAACATGTGCAGTTAGGAGATGTGTCTTAACTAAGCCACAGTGCAGCTCTTAAGTAACTTAACCTGCTGAGATTTAAGGCCATTCGAGGATCTTCCCATCAGTGTGGGACTTTTTATCCTTTCTGGGGTATTTATAAAATGTTACAATCAAAACAAAGTTCATTAGGAGTATAAATACCCTCAAACGAAAGCTCAAAGCCATCACTTCAACCTGAGTCTTTTTGTTTTGTTTTTTTTGTTTTGTTTTTTTTTAAACATACATAAGAGTCGGGGGGGGGGGGGGGGGGTGTCCTTAATGGGTGGGACAAATCCAGACTTAATTTCAGTGTGTTAGCAGTGCTTCCCACACACTGATTATTTGGACAGGCTGCCAGGCATATTTGATGACTCGTTCAAGGGTTTGATTTATTCATTTTTTCGCTAATCAATTGAGAGAACACCACCTTAGCCAATTTACCAGTGGTCCCTCGGCACTTATTTCGAAAGTTGATTTTCTGATAACTACGCCATTGTGCTGATTATCAATATCATTCAGCTGCTTCTTAAAGGATGAACACCAATTTACGGTTTCTGGAGTTTTGCAGCTGTCGGCTCCAGAGACCCATCAGGATTGAGGCGGAGTCTCATTGGCGATGCAGCTGATTGCACCATAGTTTATGGTGTCTTGAGTTAGTGGGCAAATAAAATATCTGTAGAGGTGTTAATGATTTGTTAAACAAAGGGTACATGGAACTCTTTAGCAGTAGACACACAACTAGAAACAACATCTGGGAAACACTGCTCAGCCACAACAAATGATTTCCTTTCTGGATGCCCATGCTGAGAGTTTGTTAGGTCAAACACTAGTAAAAGTAAAAAAACAAAAAACAAAAACAAACTAAAAGAAAGTTGGAACCAGAACCTGTTATTTCAGGGCAATCTTCTTACAGATGGACATTTTGCCAACCCTCTAATGAGAGGCTACTTATGTTGGTTGTAAATGTAGTCACCTGCTTTGAATTAGAACAGATATCATAATTGATATCAGTAAACAAGATGATAACTGACTTTCTGCTCAAAGAATCAGAAAGAATTTTTTAACCTTCAGATGTTCAGAAATCACCACCCATAACAGTAATCGCTACGGTGCAATAAACCTCTGAAATGCTAATACCCAGTCGTGTTTCCAGGTGTTTATTTGTCTCCATCCCGATCTCCATGCAGCCTTCTCTCATGCTGCCGTTTGGTGATGATGTATTTGAAGAACTCGTAGACAGACCAGCTGATGGCAGTAGAGGGCATCTGGTAGATGACCCGGGCTTGGACACCTTTAAAAAAGGCTGGAACGCCTCCCATCCTGTACACCGTCCGAAAAGCCTCGCCCAGGCCAGAGATTTGGCGGCTGCCGGAGGCCGACGCGACCGCTCCAGCTCCCGTCGCTGCCTCTGCCTGGACCACGTGAATAGCCCGAGCCTCCTGTGTGTTGAGAAGGGTCTTGCAGACATCGAGAGGGGTAGTGGCAGCAGCAGCCAATGCTCCAGCAAGAGCACCGGAAACAACGTGGGAGGAAGGGTTGTACTGTCTGTGGGGGTTGAGAAGCTCCTGCAGGTACTCATAGGTCATGAAGTGGAGCGCCTGGAAGGGCACGTTCATCGTCAGCTGGGTGGTGTAGCTGCGGTAGAAAGCAGCTGGTCCCTCGTGTCTCAGCAGAGAACTCACACAGTCCACCACGCCACGATAAGGTGAGTTAAACATCTGCATTCGCTGCTTCACAACTAAAAGAAGAAGACAGGACACAACTTCCTCAATCACATTCAATAACACCTGATCAAGCATGTGTTTTCTATGATCTAATGACCATTTCTTATCAATCCATCCAATCATATTCACACAGAATTGCAACACAATGTTAACCTTGTCAAGTAAACGCATAACCATGTGTAACTGTCATCATCAGACTGGTATGTTGTAAAAAGCTCTTTCATTGTCTGCAGCTTGAGCCTGTAGCTCCACCAAGTGTCCTAATCACAGAAACACCACATGGTCTATAATGACCTGAAGTAGGCCGAGGTTCTTTAAATAGGTCAACACTAAGACTTTACTGTGCAGAATGTATCACATGTGACTGCGTGCACATCAGCTGGGCTGACATAAGCAAAGAGATGGAGGAGGAGGGTTTACCTTCAGCTGGGTTCATGATGGCATCGTGCAGCACTGTGGCCATGCAGCCCGCCACTCCTGCACAACAGACAAAAAAAGTTTCAACCACAAGATCGAGCAGCCTCTCCAAATATTTTCAACACATTACAAGGAGTGTGTTAAAAACATTTAGCGTAACAGGCTCTAGTTTAATTAAAAATAAATAAATAAATTTAAAAAAAAATTATAATCAAACTGACAGTAATAAACAGTCACACAGTCAGGGTCACTTCCTTCTACCAAATTCTACTGAATTCATTTCCTGTTTCTTTATTCCTCTGTTCTTTAAAATAAAGAAGGAAAAAAGAAAACCCAATCAAACCTCTGCACCATTGATTATAAGTCAAAGTTTGCTGGCTGGGAGGCATCTTACCATTGGCAAAGTGGCTGTTGGTGCCAGGATGAATAGCGTCACTGAGCGAGAACTTTATCTTCTCATAGCATGCAAAGTAGAGAGCATGGGCAGGCCCCGCTCCCACTGCCAGTACGTTCACGCCTCTGATCGGCCTCCACACGCCCTCGGTCTGTACAATCTGCCGCAGGGCATCCATCACGTTCCTGTAGCGTGCGCCCGGCTCTGGGTGCAAGCTCTGCATGCGAGTCTAAGGTAATGGGGGGAAAAAAATAAATAAATAATGAATAATGTTACAAGTATGGGCCAGTGAATTATGTTTAAATACATATCAAGCTATTACAATAAGAACAGAACAATCTGTATCCCACCCTTTAACGTTCCAGGTAGGAATAATAAGTATTTTTAAAATAAACACAAACTTGTGTATTTAAGCCCACTCAATTTTATAAACACTTGAAATTGGATATTGTGATATTTCTTGTTCAAAGTTAACAGGTGTACTTTTGCATTCTTGCAGAAAAGACGCAGGAGACCAAAGAGAACAAACAACCCCCCCCCAAAAAAGAAAAGAAAGTGGTACAGGGCCCCTTTCTGTGAGCATAACCATTATAAACACTTATCCCTCTGTCAGGGAAACCTGAACATCTAACAGCACAGTGGACAGTTGGCGCAGTAGGTAAGCGCTGATGTAAATGACTAATTTTAGGTTTGCCTATTCCATGTATGGTTCTTATTATGTTGGTTATTTGATGCTGCAGTTCCTGATACAACACAATAAAGTTACTTTAATCTTTAGAAGAGGCTCTTGCATTTTGAAAACTGCACCTTTTTAAAATGACGACAGTATAGGAAGCCTGTCATAAACAACAAAACCAACAACTCCTAATATAGTAAAGGATTGAGACAAAATGATGTTGGATGACAAAGATGGCGCAGTTTCACTTCTGTGTCCAAATATCATGCAGTATGTGTCATTTTGACAGCTTTTTCACTGGAAATTTTCCAATGTTTATAAAAGTACATATCACTGTAGAAAATGTAACTAGATCTGAGTTCAATCAAAACAGTCTGCCAGTGTTTTTGCCCATGAATGAGTACTACTGTTCACTGGTAGACAATAAATGAATCTGACTACCTAAGTAACAGACAGGGATGTGTGTGACAAGTGGACCAGTCGAGCAATCATCGCCATTGTCACTAGTCAGTATCACATATACTAGTTTTTTTTTTTTACTTCATGCCCAATGCCGGTAAATAGTTGTATCCTACTGTTATGCAGCCATCTGCCACCAGATGGAGCGTTGTTGAGAAACACCATAAATCCCTTAATCTCGGCCTGATCTTTTTGTTAATGCTATCATTGATAGTTTAATTAAAAGGCGAAAGAATACGACTGTGGATATACGTACTGGAAATGCGCTTCCTCTGTAAGGTGAACTAGGCTTTCTCTTGGCCGACTGGGCATTTCTTACTGGGACGAGGCCCCAGGGTAGACCCGAGACTTGCTGCCCATGCCTAGTAACAGATTGCCAAAGCAATGAGCAATATTTCCAGCCCCCTAACATGTCACAATCCTAAAATTTTTCCAGCCGATTTACAGAACAGCAGAGAGCACATCTTCCTCTTGGCAAAATGTTTACATGGACTTTCCCAGTTTGTGCTTCTGGGAAACAATAACACACACGGGATGTGCTCAGTCATCCACAATGTGAGCGGTGCATTCAAGACTGTTGTAGAACATCCACGTCCTCAGCACTGAGCAGCAAACAACAGCAGCAGGTGGTAGTGAAAAAAATGACAACAGTTCATCGGGTTATGTATTCAGCCCTACTTCACTGTATACCACTAACTCACGGGTGTCATCTTTGCCCTGCGAGAGAGCAAATGCCACCTCTGCTATCAAAGCAATCATCTCTGAAGGCCTAATGTAGCAACCTGGCAGCTGTTGCTAGGCTGCTACATTACCCCAAAAAACATAAACATACCAACTAGATAGACGGGGTAGCTTTGTGCAAACAGTCAAAGGGCAAGGTCGATTGTAGATACTGAAGAAACTACAGCAGTGCTTCCTCCCACAGTCTGATTAAATGGATCAGAGGTTTGTAACATTTTGCAATATATTTCATCATTTTTTCAAAAGGGGTTTTTTCTAATGGTTCACTCAGGAAAAAGTCTGCATTTGTTTTTTTCCCCTAGCTTAAAATAGACGTTTATGTATGAAAAAAAGCTCAAACTAGATACCTTGAGTCAACTCGCTTACAAAAAAAATTCCTGATATTATTTTGGTGAAAGAAACTTCTTTCAGCCAAAACAGATTAATAAGATAATACTTTCTGCCTGCCTTCAAGCAATGAAGAAACAGACACTGAATTTAGTGAGAAGAATAGACTGAAGCATAATGATCAGTATTACATAAAGATGCTGGCCAGCTACGTATGATGGCAGCAGGAAACAGATTGTGAAAAAACAAACCTTAGCAGTAAAAGGAAGTTGTCTTTAAAAGTTTACTGTAAAGAAAATCCAAACTTCCTTCAGACAAAAGACTATCAGCCACAAAGTTTTGTAATCCACTTCCTTCTACTTCAGCTTTGTGGCTGGAAGAGGGACACGGTCTTGAGACACATAAGGTCAGGAAAGGCTTACAAAATTCTCAACTTAAAGTCTTCTTTATAAATTAAAACATCTGAAGCACACGATTTTTTCGCTTGGCAAACACTAGATCGACGTAGTCATACACACACACAACCCGGGCAGAAGTTTCATAAGATGACATCCTACCAGGAATGAGATTAGGTCTGAATATTAATTGCTCTATGTTTTTGTTAAAGGCTTTCTAAAAATGAGGAAGTGATCAACATCATTGTTTACCAAGTGTTGCTCAGTTAAAATGACCTGCACAGGACTTGTCACTGCAGCAGATTGCACATTTACATCCTTGTTAATAAGAATTTGAAATAACCACAAATCTGCAAGTCAGAACATTTTCTACAAACATCTGCTGATCATGGTGTGATTCTGATGAAAAGTCCTGCAAGGGAAAGCTTGAGCTTGTTTTCACCAAATCTTTGACTTGGAATTTATAGTGAATAAGCCTTTTGTTTGATTTACCACCGCTATAAGAAACCACAGAATTACTGCTTCTTTATCTCCTGATACAAAAAGGAAATAACAGGCTGCATACTGAGCACTAAGCTAACAAAGGAAGACACTGTCTTGATTGCTGAAATGCTTTTTGACTCCTTACACTTAAACATTTGTCTAGTCAGTTCCTCCTCTAATCCTTAAATGTACTCAACTGAACTTTTCTAGCTAAAGCATGGGACAAGCAGCTGTTTACAGTTGGCACAGACATTTATATCATAGGAAGACATGGTTAGGAAATCCTAAACTATCCAGTTATTCTGAGAAGCAAGCCTGTGCACAGTGCCACACCCCCTTCTGCCAAGGAGTGCTTCATTTAACTGGTGTGTCATCGACTTTTGCTCCAGTGACTAATGACCCAAATGAGTTACTCAGTTACTACAGCCGACTCTTCGCCGTGGTTCTTTGACAGTTTCTACAAAGTAAATTGTTTTCTCAAAGTAAAGCAAAGAGTGATGTTGTCTACAACCATAAAGGTAGCTCCAACAATGCAAATGAATGAAAGCAACAACTGTCCCCAGTATCGCTTTTGTTTAGTCCTCTACGGTTATGTCTTTGATATCAGACTTTGACCATATGTGAACTCCAAGATTAATTCTAAAATATCGCCTGTTGGATTTTCGTCGGGATTACTTTTACGATACTAACCATTTACTTAAAACGTAGCACAATTGAAGGCTTTGGACAAAGCAACACAAAATGTCCATGAGTTAAAGAAAGTTATCACTTAACCCATTACGTGTATCGGACCCGTGGAAAAGCAGTGCTGTGTAGCAAGGTGTACATTTACGAATCCACTTGAAATTGAAAAAAGGAAACACAACAAAAATGCCCATTTCTAACCCTGCCCGATAAAGGATGCATGTTAGGGACAAACTTTAACAATCTAGGACAAACTGCGGTGCCGTTACGACACTCCTTAACGGTACCTCAGTGAGCTACTATCAAGCCTAACACATCACTTATCTTTTGAAATCAAAGCTAGATAAAGGTAAACATACACACTAATAATAAGCTTCACACTGCGTCCACCTGAGAATCCTGAGTTTTATAATTTTAAGTTTAGGTAACGTAGCTGATTTAACTGACCTCTGTTAGCAAGGTTACCCCCTGTTAGCTTGTAAGCTAGCGTTAATCGAGCTCAGGCTTGTAAAGAGGCCTGCGTCAGGCTCGGCTTTATACAACCAGTTGCTACCCTCAATGTTGCAAAAACAGAGCCCGACAAAGTTTAAAACTCGTATCCTATTGCTCTTATACCTTGACACAGTCGATGGGATACATAACGCAGTGCTCCATGATTCCAGCAACGGCACCTGCCAACATGTGTGTGCTGGTGGATACTCCTTGCGGCAGTCCTTCATAGTCTACTTCTGTCTCGACAGAAGTCAAGGTCTCCGGAGTAGACCGATGCGACACCGAGACAAAGTCCTGTTCCCCCGCCATTCTGGATGAGACATGAAATCTTCCCGATGTTCCCAGCAGTCTGCCGCCCAACCATCGAATCTCTGCCCTGGCTGCAGCGCTAGTGACCCGGCTATCGACGCCCGCTGCTTCCACGGACGTTCGCCGGGACATGAAACCATCCGCTTCCATTCAGGTAAGTTACTTTAGTCCTAGTGATATGGACAAATCCGGCGGCCTGCCTGTTGGCGCGTTCTTCCCGGCAGCTTATGAATGCAGGCCGGGGACAGAAAGTGCGCGGCAGCCAGCTGCAGAGAGACCGGGAACCGGGAGGAAGGATAGGTGGGACTTCGGTTGGCTGTGAGTGTTGCACACCAACAAATAAATTTGATTCGCTAGACTAGCTGTCAATCATACACAGTTCGCTCCAATTAGCCAGTTTGGGCTGGGCGGGTAGGTAAAGTGGGTGGAGTTTAAACCTCGTCTTTTGTAACTTCTTTTGATCACATTGGCCTGCAGGAACGGGACGTCCCAGGTTACGCATCAAAGTAACCATGAACTTGAACGAAACACATCTGCACTTAAAGTTAGGGCATGTGGGGATTGCTGTTATTTTATTTTAATGCTGGTATGTTAACTTCAGAAAAAGGGTATACTGTTTTTGTTTACATCACAAAATCATATGTCATATGGACTTTTTAATCTGGAGAAAACACAACTTACTGACTTTTCAAGATAAAATAAAGTCTTTGATTTAAAAAAGTGTGTAAAATGTTATAAACATATTATTATTGTTATTAATATTGCCTGTATATGATCGTACATACACACTCTACTCTCGCTATAATCTGATGTATTATTAATATTATTATTTCAGTTGGTGTAATAAAATAATTCCCATATGTCGGATAAATAAAATATTTCCCATTCCACCGTCATCAAGTTGTTCCATTGCATAGTTCTGATTATTCCTACAGTCTTGAATGCAGCAAGCCATCGCCTTTCGTGTTTGATGACGTAGCCAACCGGCTAACCGGAAATTTTGTTAGAAATTTCGGTCATTTCCTCTCCGTCTCCTCGTCGTGTTCTCTAAACTAATAATTTACGGTGAGAGAAGAAGGGATCGCATCGTCTTATCTGTCGAACTACAAACAAGTATTATTAATGTTTGTTGCTGCCATGGTGGAGAAGAGGCTTATATAGGTACGTTTATAAGAGCGAGTGATAGCGTACGGGTGCTGTGATGGTTATCAGTTGTTCGTAAACGTAGCCGGTTTGTAATTGAACCGTTATTAACAGTGATAGCTACGTTTGTAGCCAATATAAATACAGCATACAGTGTATCTTTCCCTCTGTTATTTGGTTTCGGTTACAGTTATTGTGTTTTATGTAACGGTTTTAGCTTATATAACTGAGAGGTAGGCTAGTTACACTGACCTGTGGGAAAAAAGCCAGAGATTATACTAAAATGGTCCTCTTCTATTTAACGGCAGCGTCTAACAAGTACAGCAGGGGATTTAAAAACATATCACAGATTTGAAGCACAATATGCTTATTGTTCTGGCAGGCAGGCTAGGGTAATTTGTTTGCAAGTATTACAAATAAATTCGATTTTTTTTTGAGGTTGTAGCAAGTAAAACTGTTAGTAAGGCCTTACGAAGACAAACAGTGTTAGTTAGGTTTGCCAGTGTACAGGCTGCCAGCTGATTAGAATAAAGTGTTTATTGTGTTGTAAAGTTTTTATTTTAGCTTTATTTTTACGTGCATTTAGACAACAGAGCATTAACATTAAGTCCGCTGAGCCTCCCCCCCCCCTTCTTACTCCCTTCCTGCAGAAAAAAAGTCAGAACAGTTGACAACATCATAATCAGCCTGCAGCCGCCATGAGGTGACAACTGTGACATTTTGTACTTTTGCTGACGTGGACACATGGCAAGGTAATAAACCGATAACAGTTTCTGCTGTCAGAGTATTCTCGAGAAGCCCTTATGCTTGGCACTCTAACAGATGTTTTTCTATGGCTGTGGGAAACACAGGCGTCACTACTTATGTTACTATGGGCTCAGCACTTAACACAACAGAGCCTTTATTAATGCCATTACTTAAACTTGTATTTACCTACTGTTTCATGTCAAAATGGCTGCCATGAGTTACGTCTGCTGTTGTATATAACAGTATCTGCTGTGTCTTCGTCTTCCACAGGATTACTTTGTCCTGCCTGCCAGCCTCCTGGTACTGCAGCGTGTCCCTGCTGTCTCTGGGCTGTGCCCCAAGACAGAGGCTTCTGCTCCTGCTGCTGCTGCTCATCACCTCTGCCTTCCTCCTTCTGGAAACCTACCAAAGGCAGCTATGGGGTACCCAGCGACGGTCTGGGACCCAAATTAACAAGTGAGTGGACGGTAATGAAACAAATAAACTCCTTTCATTTAAGCCGTACACAGAGACTGACAGAGTGGCCTCTTGCAAATCTGGAAGCCTTTTGGTAACGTGTTTTCCTCTTATATGCTACTTTGGGCTCACTTTAATAGATTTATGTCTTCCTCTGTTAGTTTGTCTTGTTAGAAAATACAATTTAAAAGTTCAAGTCCCAAAACCTTTTCCAGTCAGTGTTGTAGAAGCTAAGCTAAACGAAGCATGGCTCTAAGGAAATAGGAGGATGAAACAGCATGAAAACACTGGTAATTGAGCGTGTCTGGTTACAGGATGGTGAGGGGATGTGCCAAAACATGCCTTAAATTTAGATGCATTTCATAATCAGCCACCATTAAACTGAGCAATGAAGACTAGAGAATTTATAAAATGCCGCCATGTCGATCATATTCTCTTTGAGCTGCTAATGCAGGCCCTCCTCTCTTTCAAGTGTGCTCGAGTGGAAAGCTCATGGTAAACAGATAACCAGCTTTGTGAGCACTGTTGAAAGGACTCAGTGTGTGGGACTGACTGCAGGTGTTCTCCTCAGTAAACAAGGGAAAGATATACTAAATAAGCAGATCATTTGGAAAAATGTAAATGCACTCTGCGGTTTCTTTGTCTGAATGTGTAGAACATTTGTTTCAAGTGGATTTAAAGGAAGGAGCATGTCGGTGGATATTATTTAAGCTCTTTCTCACCTTTGTGCTTTCTCTGGTACATAAACACAGTTTTCTGAGTATATTCTTCATCTCCTAATGTTTCTGTTTGCTCTCCTTCAGATACCTCTCCCTCACCGAGTCTATGGAGGCTACCGACATCCTCAACCCTTCACTGAATTATGGCATTGTGGTGGACTGTGGCAGCAGTGGCTCCAGGGTCTTTGTGTATTACTGGCCGCCCCATAACGGGAACCCCCACACCCTACTGGACATCAGACAAATGAGGGACCGCAGCCGCAACACAGTCGTCAAGAAGATCAAGCCTGGTGAGTAAGCCAAGCTCACTCGGAGTTTGTACAGTGTGTGGAAGCTTGCTGAGGACTTATAGCTCTGTTTGCGTGCACAAGAACACAGTGCTATTTGTTTAGGTAGTGAGGCACACCAATAACATGTGTGCTTGTGTATAAATGCAGTTATGTTGTGGCTCATTTCTGTGGCTGTGTCCATCCATTCGCTTCCGCTTATCCGTTTTCGCGGGGGTGCTGGAGCCTATCCCAGCTGTCATAGGGCGAGAGGCAGGGTACACCCTGGACAGGTCGCCAGTCTGTCACAGGGCTAACACACAGGGACAGACAATCATTCACACTCACTCCCGCATTCACATCTATGGGCAATTTGGATTAACCAATTAACCTATCCCCACTAACTGCATGTCTTTGGACGGTGGGAGGAAGCCGGAGTACCCGGAGGGAACCCACGCAAACACGGGGAGAACATGCAAACTCCACACAGAAAGACCCCGGCCTGATGGTGGAATTGAACTCAGGACCTTCTTGCTGTGCGGCAACAGTGCTAACCACCGTGCCACCGTGCTGCAGTTGCAGTGGAGCTCGTTCAGTTTGCCTACTTTAACTGCTTAGAACATATAGAATTAAACACTGTATGAACGTGTGGTTAAAGTTCTTTGTCTGGATTTGAAAAGTCCTGTCTGTCCATTTTTATCATCCTTCATCCTCCTACATATTCCTCACATCCTACTGTCTGCACTCTTGTGTATCCTCCTCTCTCTCTCCCTCTCTCTCTCTTTTTTCTTGTAGCAGAGACATCCTTTCTTATTATCTGGTGTGGTAGAATAACATGTGAGTTATTAACTAGTTTTGTGAGCCACTGATAATTTTTTGAATGTGTTTTTCCAGATGGAAATTAGTTTGCAAAAGTTTCACTGTAAAAGGCTTTTATAAGAACTGAACAGTTTCTGTGTATTGAAATGCTAAATGGCTTTTAATTTGAAACATATACAGGAAATGTTACATTTGTATAAATGGCGTACCCTTAACAGAACAGGAGCAGATCAGAGTACTAAAATTCTCTTTATACTCAGTCAGAAAGAGTTAGGAAAGGCTAGTTATGCTCAGCAGTCGAGGTAAATAAAAGTCGGATGGCATAAGATGAATCACAGTGTACACGTAAATGAATGAGCAATTAGAAGAAACATTGTTTCTAGGTTTGCTTAACTGTAACTGTTTAAGCCTTATGTACAGACCAGAAACAAAGTGACAAAGACTGATTGTTTATTTGTTTTGTTTTGTTTTTGGTGCCAGTGAGACAGAAGATGATGGCGACAGGGAGATCATTTCTTATTCACTGTTTGCCCTCTGGCTCACGGCCAGAAAAGTGAAAGTCAGAGCATGTGAAACTGGAAAGAACATGATGGAAAACAGAAAGTAGGAAAAAGATTAACAGATTTGGCTTCAGTTGTTTTTCCATGCAAAGTGAACTTTCTGATTGTCTTACACTTAATTCCATTTTATGTATGTGACTGGAGACCGCCTTATAAGTCACTTTTAATTGAAAGATCGCAAAATTAAAATGATATAGGACCATTTAATATTTGTACATGTATATTTTCTTTATCTCTTTCTCATTATGTCTTTCTCCTCCTCTTTATCTGTCTCATCCATCACTTTTCTGTCTCCCCTCATTTCCACCTCATCCTCTTCCTCCTCACCTCAGGCCTCATCTCCTGAACTAAAATCAGAGCTCTAACACACAGAACCGTGCATTATTGCTTATACATGCTTATCCATGGCTGATATTATCACAATTACTTAATGTCAGTAGATTAGATATGTGACCCTCCCGACTCGTATCCGACTCCTTTCACAAATGTTCACAGCCTCCTCCAGAACAAATAGACACCTGGCATATTGAGTAAGAATAGGATTATGTACCTAAATTGGGAGGGGTAAAAAAAAATCTACTAGATTTTACACACTGTATCTTTAAATAATTAGTCACATCAGTGGTGAGGAGCTTTCAGTCCCTGCGACTTTGTTTTATCTCTGCCACAGCAGGCAGATTAGATAGAATGCTGCAGTTAAAGGAAACTTGAACCTTTGAATGCTGGGACATCGTTGTGTAACAACCATTCTAATCGTTTCCTTTTAAGGCTTTTATGATTGATGTGTGGTGTGTAAGGCTATAATGCTGATGGCTTAGCTTTGTCTAGTTCAGTGATCTGCATCAAATAGTTCCAGAGTTTTCATATCATTCAGCATTTATTCCTACTAAAACACACTGATATATTTTAGATCATGTCATGTAAAGTGTTTGTGTGAAACCTCAACTATAGCTATTTATTAGTCATTTATAAGTTATTTTATTAACAAATTAACCCTGTTCAACCTCATCTTATCTTGACAGCATTCGATTTTCTTTATATTCCAATATGGGCAACATATTAGATTTCTACATTAGCTAGCTCTGATTTTATAACTAGCTAAACATTGTGAATTTTGTATTTTATACCTGATTGTACTGTATGTGTGTATGTGTATTCTCTCAGGAATCTCCACTCTGGCAACCACACCAACGCAGGCCAGTGACTACCTCCACCCTCTCCTCAGCTTTGCTGCTGCTCATGTCCCAAAGAACAAACACAAAGAGACTCCACTCTACATCCTCTGTACTGCTGGCATGCGGCTGCTGCCTGAGAGGTAAACAGAACACCATGCAACAGCATCCGTTTTTAATCCAATGGTATTTTAAGGGAGACCTGGTATGGTTGTTTCCAGCTCCCACTGTGAACCATTTGAACTCTACTCTAGTGAAGCTGATATAGTCTCCCTCACCTTTCTTCTGATTGGCCGTCCCTTGTAAATGGAGGGTTTGCAGCTTTCCTCATTCATTCTGTATTTCTATATTGTGAACAAAACCTCCAATTTTATGCTGTACTTCTCTGCATGTAGCCAGCAGGCAGACATTATAGAGGATCTTGTCACCGATGTCCCCCTGGAGTTTGATTTCCTCTTTTCCCGTTCACATGTTGAGGTCATCTCTGGGAAACAGGAAGGTGAGCTGAACAGGCTTGTTTACCCTGCTGATAGTGGCACTCTTTAAATCTGACACTTCTAACTGCTGCCTGCTTGTTTCTGTGTCTTCTCACTGTGAAACGACATGTTCCTGTGACCTCGTAGGAGTGTATGCTTGGATTGGCATTAACTTTGTCTTGGGCCGCTTCGACCATCCTGATGAGGGTGAGTGTGACGGAGGCATGATGTTTACCAAACTCACACTAATGTTTGTTTCACATGTGTTTTATGCAAAATTGTTAATTTTTTGGGGGCGTGTAATTTTTTTTATTATTTTTTTAAAATATATTTCTTTAGAGGATGCCACAGTCGAAGTGACGACAAGTTCTCAGAACCAGCAGCCAATCAGCAGACGGCGCACAGTGGGCATCATGGATATGGGTGGAGCTTCACTTCAGATCGCCTATGAGGTGCCCAGCGCCATCACCTTCAACTCACCTCAAGAAGTAAGGAAATACACTGAATACTGACCTGTCCTGCCTGTGATGTAGCCTGGAAGGCTGGTCCCATCTGCATTAGTGTAACACCTCTGTGTGGTTTTCAGGAGGAGGCAGGGAAGAGCTTCCTCGCAGAGTTTAATCTGGGCTGTGATGTCGAGCACACGCAACACGTGTACCGAGTGTATGTCACCACGTTCCTGGGCTTTGGAGGAAACATGGCCAGGCAGCGCTACGAGGACCAGCTCTTTAACAGCACCTTCACCAAGAACAGGTTAGTCACATGTGTTTTTTATGCTTGAAGTACACTGTGAGATACCTGCAAATATCTACATTTTGCATTACAGCTGCATTACTGATATGTGTCTCATTTTTCCTTTAGACGGAGCTACATAGTAAAACTGATAGTTATAGGCAGTTGTTTTTAATCTATAGCCAATATATTATAACATTTACTTTACTTCTAATTAGTGTGAATACAGATTAAGCATTCACAGCATTATAATCCAAATCTTTATTATTTTTCATTATTATCCTCTATTGCATATGTTTTTCACCAGCTATCACCTTCAACTTAGAAAAACCATTCAAGCAATGTTAGATTCCTCTTCTTTTCTACATGTCTGCTTGTATTTTTCTCATTTCTAACTTTTATATTTTTTGAAATATTCAACTTTATTCAACAAAATTTATAATGTATTTCAATGGAGAGAAGTGTTTAAACCCTCTTTTAAGTTACTCCTCTTTTAACTCTAACTGCTTCCACATACGTTCACCTACTGACACCTTTCAGACTTTAAAACGAAGCCAAGACATTAAACTATTGAGCTTGTATTTATCTTTTCAATATCTTTTATAGTCTTTCTTCAGTTCCAGTTTAATTTTCATGCTTTTTTTTCACCCGTTTCTGAGTTTATGATAAGTGTCTGTGGGATCGGTTAGAGTGGGGTAGAGTGGGACAAGTCCAAAAATGATTCACATTTTTTTGTCTTTCAACTGCTGCTGTGTTGACAGTTTTCCCTCTACAGCCATTGTTTTGCCCTCAAAACATAGCCACCATTGTCCTCTTTCATCAGTGTTATTATCATTAAGGTTCTCCTATAAATGCCTCCTCCGTCCAACTCTTCCACAATGTTAAAACAGCTCCCATATTTCATCTGAAAATAAGAAATGCAGGTTGTCTTTTCACTGTCACCACGTCCGTGTAATAAACTCTACAGATGTGAAAATTAAAGATTTTGAACTGGTTCCGATATAGCTGGTATAGTTTTCACTTTACAGCCATCATCCTAATCTCAAAATGTAGGGCTGTTTGTCTTCTTTCCAACAATGCGGCTCTCAAAGCTAAGAGATGTAACATTTCTTATCTGTGTGGATCCAAACGAAGCGAGTACCTTTTCCACAGAGTAACAGGATGTCAGTATTTACTGCAGTCCAGAAGCTGTTTGCAGTTATTTTCAGTTGTTCAATTTAAATGTGTGTGAACGACAGAGCATTCTGATTGGCACATTAACTTAATTTACTCTAAAAGTAAGCTGAAGCAAAGAAAAATCAATTGCCTGTTTCCCAGGTGTGTTACCATAAGAGACCAGCACCTAGACGGTGTCTTTTCCTCTCATGCCTTTCGTATTACCGTTACCCAAAGTCAAGCTGGCACTTCCCACAGCTGTTTTCTCTATTTGCTTCTTTCCAGGTTTTGCTGAAGCTTGTAAAAATACTGTCTGCCTTTAACTTGGTTTAATCTCAGAAACTAAAAAAACAGCGCCATCTACCTGTACACAATCACACATCCTCTCTAAAATCCAATCTGGAGCATGTGATGTGAAATATAGTGTACATACCTTCAGGACTGGGAATCTTTTGTGTATAAAATGATATGAATAATTAATTATCTTGATTTGACAATGTTGATTCAGTCTTTTAAACATCCTATAACTGATCAAGTATTTAATTCTGGTTCACTGATTTATCTAATTGTAGACACTTATTTTTCTAAACCTCATATTCTTTCGGTTTCATGTAGCTGAGTGAAGAAAGTAGATTTAAAAATTTTTCATGTTATTGTCCAGATATCTAACCACACAGACGGGTCTGAGTAAGGACAAACCGTACCTGGACTCCTGCCTGCCCGTCGGACTGAGTGAAACAATAGTCCGTGACAATCGCACGCTGCACCTGAGGGGTCAGGGTGACTGGACCAAGTGTCAGGAGGCAGTGCGACCCTTCCTGGGTCTCCACAATGGCACAATGTCACCAAGAGGCGTCTATCAGGTATGGACCTTTATGATAGCAAGGTTTGTATTTATCACTGCTCCGAGTCTTGATAAACTTAATTCTTTATAATTTTTGCAGGCTCCCATCAACTTCAGCAACAGTGAGTTCTATGGTTTCTCTGAGTTTTACTACTGTATGGAGGACGTGCTCAGGATAGGAGGACAGTACAACAGTGAGAAATACTCCAAAGCTTCTATGGTAACAGACACACAACACCAGTCCTTCCATTAGACAAATCTATTAGATAAAGGATTTTACCATTCTGTGTTTGTTCAGTGAAAGTTCAGTTTCATGTTTTGGTTAATTTAACAGGACTACTGCTCTACCCAGTGGTCGACACTGAAACAGCGTCTGGAAAACCACCTTTACTCCAAACAGGCAGACGACAGCAGACTGAAGTAAGTTCAGTTTTCTGGCTGTCTTTATGCTATTATAAACCTGCACACACACACACACAAATAAATGTGGCATCTTTTGAGCATTTTCCAGTTCTGTGTGTGAGTTTTTTCATAGCAAAGAGCAGAACCTGAGATGTAAAGCATGTCATTATCACAATTGCCAATTCACTTTTATTAGGCCACACGAGGAGGAACTCTTCAGTTACTCCCCGACTACTTCACTGACCATATGTAGAAAATGGACAATAATCGGTCAGAGGTTGGTTTGTGGTATATTTTTGTGTCAGCAAACCATATTTATAGAACTGGAGATGTTTGTGGCTAAAATCTTCACATATTTAAGATACACACATATTTATTCAGTATAGCAAACTGCAGTTAATTGCAGATTGTCATATTGTATGTTGCAAATGAGGATACTTCTTTTCTCCTGCTTTCCACATATAAACGAGTCTCTCTGAACTTGATTTTCAGCCCATAAACTCTATGTAAGTAAGGCTGACCCAATTCTTCTACCAGTGCACAACAGTGGATTATTTCAGTAACAGCAGGAGCCACAGGCACACCCAAGCATTTCGAGGACAGTCTAAACAAAAAAAACAGAACAAATATTTCCAAATTGCTCACTTGTTCTCAGTTCTTTACAGCACTAACTCTAAATTATGCATAAATTATGTATAAATACACAAACAAATGCAATTTTAACATGTGAGTCTTTATGACCTGACATCCCTAACATGAAAAAAGGAGGAAAAGCAACTCTTACCGTCATGTACCAGCTGAAATGTTCACCCCAGAAACTGATATGGCTTTGCAGTTAAGTGCAAGTTGATGTAACAGCCTGCTGCCATCGTTTTGCCACTTTCAGACGTAGAGTTTCACCCACAGATTTGTTTGTCTCAGTGGGAAATGGCAAATGAAGGCTAATGATGTCAGCTACATCACTCTGGCTTCAGACTGTGTTTTGATTCTTGAAAGAATAATATACTGCTGGTGGCAAAGTTGCAAAAGTTATTCCCTTTTTTGCCTGCAGGTGGTGCACATTTTCATGACTCTATCTGCAGCTGCAAATCTAAATGACTGCTTTGTTTTTCCTGCCCTCAGATGTCACTTTTATCCTACTCTGACTCATTATTGTGCTGTTTTTACCCCAGGTATCAGTGCTTCAAGTCAGCCTGGGTGTATGAAGTGTTACACTCTGGTTTCCGTTTCCCCACCGACTACCCGAACCTGAAAACAGCCCAGCTGGTTTATGACAAAGAGGTCCAGTGGACTTTGGGGGCCATCCTGTACAAAACCCGCTTCCTGCCTCTCAGGTAACTGTCAGATATGTCACACTTTAACTCTACACTAACTTTTTACTTTCACTCATTTGCTCCTGTTATGCCTGCACTGAGTTACCTTTTAAGTTGTAGGTTTGTTTGGGGAAAAACACAAGATGTGTCACAGGAATGTGCTCGCTATGAAAAACACGGCTTATGTCTTTATCTTGAAACGGTCTAAAATCAGCTATAGGGCTTTACAGCACTGAAATGAAACCTGCCAAGTTAAACCAAAATAACTTCAGTTCATTTTTATTCATGTAGCACTAAATCAGAACAACTGTCACCCGACACCTCGAGGGGCTTTAGACTCTAAAGTAAAGACACTAAAGTAATACAGAGAAAACCCAGCAATCACTTTGAGCAACCACTTGGTGACAGTGGGAAGGAAAAAGTCGCTTTTAATAGGAAGAAACCTCCAGTAGAACCAGGCTGAGACAGGAGCAGCTAACTGCTTTGACTGGTAGGGGACAAAAGACACGCTGTGCAAGAGAGCCACAAATTAATAATAACAAGCACAGTGCATCATATAAACAGAGTTTGTTTACCTGAAAAGATTTTTAAAACATCCTCTTTACATCCATGAAATGAAACAGTTACAGAATCTTATTTTGAAAGTTATAACTTGACTCCCACCTCCCCAAACCTGCCCCCCCCCCCAAAAAATAACACACCAGCTAAACAGAATGCTGCTCCTGCTGCTCTGCTCATTAGCAAGGATTTGTTTTGGATTAAACATGTGCTTCCTCTGCCCCGCTTGTTTCTCCAGGGACCTGCAGCAGGAAGCACTGCGGCAGAACCACCCCAGCTGGCTGCGCTCTTCATTCGTCTACAACCACCACCTGTTCTCACTCTGCATCCTGGTGGTGGTGCTGGCCATCCTGCTCTACATCCTGCGCCTACGGAGGATCCACCAGCGGGAGCAGCGGCAGGCCGAGGTCCTGAACCTCCTCTGGGTGGAAGAGGGAGAGGCTCTCCTCCCCTGAGAAATATGTCTGGGACGGGAGGCTCCACACTAATCGCATGCAGAGTCTTATGTGTGCCTCACTGTGTGTGAAAAATGTGAGTATGGAGGACAGTTGAGGAAGGGAGAAATTACTCAGTGGAAAAGCGTGTGACTTGGTAGATTATGATGTAAGAGGAGACCAGACAAAAACATCGCAGCATGGAGACAGTTTAATGAGCCCCGAAATCAAACACCTCTGTATATCCTTTGATCGTACAGAGCTCACCTCAGACTGGAAAGACAGACTCTGGGCTCACTTTCTTCTCTTCACGACCACTTTGGATGAAAAGAATCACCCCAGGTTTACAGGATCAAACCACTCCTTTTTTTGGGGGGGGGGGGGGGGCTACCCATTCCTTCGAAGATCTTATTTCTAGGTTAAAGGCAGTGTGGATGGTTAACCTGGATGTGGTGTCATTGTTAATGTTTCCACTGCTGACTGAGGAGAAAACACGAGAGGATAGAGATAATTTTACAATATGGGCTCAGAACAAAAGTCACCTAAAAGGACAGCAGAGGGAGTGGTCATTCGTTATCATCTAATTGTTTTGTTTTTTGTTTTATCATATAGAAAGTCAAAGCGGTTGCACAAAAATTCAGTTCTTAAAGGGGACCTTAACATTTTTCCCACCTATGTACTGTCACAGTGGTTGGTGGTCATATGAAATAAAAGTTTCAAGTAATGAGGTCAGTCAGTGGGCAATAATCTTTGTGGGTAAAAGCTCAGGCTTCAGACTGATTTAAACACTCAGTTTGACTTTTTTTTTTCTACCCGTGGCTCTGTATGATGTCAGTGACAGGGGATAGCCCAAATATGGGCATCTCAGGCACATTACACTCACTGTGAGCACAGAAGCCCCCGCTGGCTTAAAGGGAAGGTCGCAAGAGCAAAAGCAGTTCACTTTAGATAGAAGATGAACTGGGAGAGCTCCACTGAGGCCCAGTATAAGTTAAATAAGGATTATATTTAGACATGAATCATACAGAGCTACTCTGGTACAGTCAAAGGATAAAAATGAGCATATTAGGTCCACATAAAACAAACCCAGGCAGCCTGAGCTCTAGTCTAAGTTTAATGCGAGCAGAGCTGAGAGTAGGCAGAGGCTGAATGAGTGCCAGATGTTTATATGGACCACCCATCATGAGACAGGTTGTGTACATATATGACTGGATGGTATATGATGCACGTGATTATAGAGCGACTTCCGTTTTAACGCGAATCCTGTTTACATGCTGTTTACATCTCCAAATATCACACAAACACAACATTATGCCACAACATGCCAAACATTACTCACCTGTGTCAGTGGAAATACCAGGTAAAATCTGCCTCTTTTGCATACAGGTTTTTGTATCCTACATGTCCTGTGCTTTCCCCCTGCCATCATTTCTGTAGCCCAGTGTTACTTCCCCTTTATCTGTGAAATGACATCTGTAACAAACCCTTAGCTGCCTCATACCTGAGAACTTATTTTTGTTTCAGCCTTCATGCCCAGCTGAATTGCTCACTTCTCCAAAACTGGCATTTCATTGTAAGTTAGTGCAAGTTTATTTAAAGCTTGTTGTTTCTCCACGATCAAAGATAGGGTTTCACCCACAGCTCCGTTCATCTCGATGGGAAGATTTCCTTGAAAGCAATCCTGCAGACTGATGATGTCAGCTGCATCACTTTGGCCTCAGACCATGGTTTGATACTTGAATTCCACTGCTGTCCTGCCAAGACCCCCGTCCAACCAAATTTTAATCAGAGGGTAGGCAGGGCCAAGAAGCTTTTTAGCTGAAATAAGCAAGGAGGCTTAATCAGAGTCTGGACGGAGGCACTGAAAGCAGAAGAAGAACCTGCAGGCCTGATTTAAGCAGATGCTGTCTGATTTTTGAATGCAATAACTCAGAGAAAGGGGGGAGGGAAACTTTTCCTGTGCCTCAGGCTTAGATGGATACTGGGACATGAACAAAAGTACAGAACAGCTCTCAGTCTGTGTTTCTAATATCAAGATGAACTACTTTAAAGCCATTTTTAGGAGTAGAGCCTAATGCAGACAAAGAGGTTTATTCCATTCTGTGTCTACTGTATAGTATAGCTGTAAATTGAAATCACTATTTTGTTTTATTTTTTTGTCTGTTTTTGAGCGATATGTGCTGACAGACTGATCGAGCTGTGCAGCAAACCATGAAGATAGAAATATGTGTTTGAGCCACACCTGGTGACATTTCCTGAGAAGTCCTATAAATCATAGATCGATCCTACAGTGGATTGTTTTTAAATGTTCAAATGTATGGCTCAGTGTTGCTCACAGTGATTTCAGTCAGTGGGACGGGGCATGATTCATCCAGCTGAACGATGATGACTCCATTGTTTTCAAAGAAAACTGTCCTTTTGTAAGCTGTAAGTGGTGCTAATGTGAATGTTTTGTTGTTTAGAGAAGCGGAGCCGTTTGAGAGCTTTGCGTCATTTCAGAACATTAAATATGTTCTCTTGTTTTCTCCGTTCTGCTCCTCCTCGTATAGATGAGTTCTGACTTGTCTTCATCAAATCGTCAGTGTTCATTTGTAACGTTTCTCCCATCTGTATGCAACAAATACTTTCACTCTTATATTCTTAATCAGTGAGACTTGAGTGCCAACAGGTCCATTTTGTTTCATTCCAGTTCTTATATTTTTAAAAAACTGCAAACCTCTTTCTGATCCATCCTGATGAGGATTTTTAAGATTTCTGCTGCTTCTGTGATATTTTGACTCCTGACGGAGGACCAGTCACTGACTGTCTTTCCAGAGCTGGGCATTGTGCAATGTTGAACAGTAATTCACTGAAGAGGAGACTTGATTTCAATGTTTTTAATTGTGGTACTTTTAATGTAAATGTGAACCGAATCAATCCCAATAAATGGTTCTTTGTAATTCAAGTGATTTGACTCTTGATAGCACACCTCACCCAATGCACAGAACTAACTGCAGATGTGAAATGGTGTTAGCTGTGTTCAAGCAAAGCGGCAACTGCTGGATATGAAAATCCAACATCCAAGTGCCAAAATAGCCACGGGATCATTTTGGACAGCCGATGGCTGACTGAAAAAATGAGTCAGTCCAATCAATTCCCCTAGAGACCCATGTTAAAATCAAAGACTGTATACAAATAATGGCAATAGCCACATTCATTCACTCACTGTTTCTGGACTCTGCATATGAGGGTTCAGTGTAATCATACTGGAACTGTAGAAAAGTAGTGATGCAATCAGACACTCTCCACAGTGACACTTATTAGCAACTTTTCCTATGATCACCCAACCCCTTTAAATTGTTTTGGGGGGGGGTTTCGTTTTACGTTAGCCTGTTTGAGTCACTGAAACAGACTTTTCTGCTTTCTAATGTGGGAAATTTTAGTGCCTGTTTTGCAATTGTGTGACAAATAATAAAGCTTGCTGTGTGATTAAATATACTAGCAGATTATTTAAGAGGACTAGCTTTTTCATTATATGAAATTATATTTAGCAGGATGTCTGTGCTCAGCTTAAAGCTGGACTTAAGGCTTCAAAATGTAAGAACAAAAAAACCCAGTTCATTTGATTCATTGTGTTCAAATGCTGAAATTGTCCCATCAGATCACATCAGGTCATTTCTGGTACTTATGGTAAGTTTTTTAGGAAAAGTATTATTGGAACTGAAACTATCACAATTCATAATCTGCTGCTGTGGATTTTTCATTTTCGTGAGTCTGAGGTAATAAACCAACAGATGATACGTAGATAATATAAATGTAAGCAAATAAATTGTGCCACTTAATAGACCTTTCGAGAGATGGTTTGATGAAGTTAAATAAACTTCCCTACTTCACTTCTAGTAACATTTATTCAGAAACACTTTTATATCACCATGTTTTGACATTTTCATCCATGAACATGCCAATAAGCTTCAGCTAAAGTGCAACTGAAAAATCTGACAAACGTCTGTGACTGTGTATGTGTGAGGAGATCAGAAGGTAAGCAGGGTTTGAAGATTTCTTTTAGGCATTTTTTTTTTTCATCTTTAATGCATTAACTTACATAACTTTTCATACAGAGCGATGGGAGTGTGAATGCCTTTGAAAAAGACTGTTTTTCAGAGTGCCTGTTCTGGACAGTGGTATTTGGATACTACAATCACCACAAGTACTTGATTTGTATTGTATAAAATGACCAAATGTGAAACCAAATGGCATTTATAATAAGGAAAATAGTTCATTTAAAAAATCTGAAAATGAAACCAACAAAGTAATGACAAATTCTTCTTCTTCAGGTCTTCAAACAGGCCTGTGTGACAGACCATCCTAAAAGATTGTGTTAAAAACTCCTTTATTACTTTAGCAAAGAAAGCCTTGATGATGGGGAAAGAACATCAAGGTCTACGATGTCCAATTTGATAAAACAGACAAAACAGGGACCCGATCCTTTCGGAGGACCGATTTTTGGCGCAGCATGTTTTGAGGTTTGAAAGCCACAGAGATGCATCTCAGCTATTCTCATACTCCTGACACTTAATGCATCACTAAGGGTTTTCGCGTAGACAGCAGTTGTCCTTCTCTCCTGGACCGCCTGGAGCTTTCTTTAGGTGCCTTCCCAGCTTTGACAAAAGTCCAGCTGGGATAACCACATTTACTCAGGGCCTTCTTGAAGTGATGTTCTTCTGCCTCCCTGGCCGCTGTGTTTGTGGGGATGGTTTTCGCTCTGTGTTGTAGTGTCCTGATGACACCCAGTTTGTGCTCCAGTGGATGATGAGAGTCAAACCTTAAATACCATTACTGATGGAAATGTCACAGTCTAAGAAGACTAACCTGCCATTTTTCATATCCTCCCTGGTGAATCTGATGTGTTGGTCCACCAAATTAATGTGATCCATGAATTGTGGTACATCCTAACACAAAGGTGTCTGAACCAATGACTTGGTGCTGTTCCAGGGTATGATAACAGAGCTCTCCTTTCCACTTCTTTCATGTTCACGTTGGTCACAATGGGTGAAACTGGTGAACCCATGGCACATGCGGGTTAGTGCACCACGGGTTGCCATGGCGCCATGGGTCAGTATTACATGACTCTTGCATGTGAAATAGGTGAAATGAAGACACAGTTCCAAGAGCAAACACACTTGGTGGGTGCTGAGAGTGGTCCTGTCGCTGAGGTTGGGGTCATCCTGAAATCTCTTATGAACAACCTCCACTGCTTCAGTGACTGGAACACAAGTGAAGAGAGATGTAACATCGTACGAGACTGTGAAAAGATTTTGTTTATTATTCAAATATGCTTTGCTTGTGATTGTGTAAACTCTGAATGACGATTCACCCTGATAAACATGAAGCCTTGCCTATGCTTATCAAATGTCTGTGAAGACAAGTTCCTGTGTAAAGAGGAACGGAAAGTGTCACTTAAGCAGACGTTTAGTATAGTACGGACAGAATGTTTAGCAAGATATGCATTTGTCAGTTAAGCAATCTATATTCTGAGAACAGGCGGAGACTGCCTCCGCCCTGTTGTGTAACCTACATGCCTATATAACCTGCAATAAAGAAGTGTACTGTGTGACTCTCTCTCGAGACGTTCACCCATGTACATGTGATTGATTATATTGTCTCACTGTGTCTCTGTTTTACTTGGCAGCCTTCTATTTGGGAATTTCCCCCGACAGAGACCATTGCTTCATCTGCCTCCATAATGACATCTCTCACCTTCCCAACAAAATCCAAGGTGTTCTGGATGTGGTGTTCAGAGCTGTCTACCAACAGGATGAAGATCAAAGCCAGAAACTTAGAGATGTTATAGGTGACAGAGTTGATCATACAGACAATTGGTCTTAAAGGTGCACCCTGTTTATGTGATGAAAGGTACTCGTGGCACTCATATCAATTGTCATTGATCAATGATCTGTGATCAGTGCTTGTTGATCAATGGTAATGACAATTTGTATGTTAATGATCAGGAAACTGACAGCCCATTGTTAGTCTGAGACATTCTCTTTCTCTTCGAAGAGAGAGCAAAGTCACTGGGATGAGTGACTGAACGTCTCTCCTACAGAATATGCTACATCCAGATCACATTTTGGGGATTTCCTTACCTGGATCATTGAGCATGCATTGAGACATCTCTGAAATAGTTGTGGTGAAAGTTGCCTCTATGCTACAGCCAACAAAAGGTCTGGTAAGAAGTGGTAACTCTAAATTTGGGGGTGGGGGGTTTAGGATTATAAAAGGGACATTTTAATACTCTGTCAGCTGATATGCTTTGGATCGGTATCATTTTCTGTTACTTAAGTAAATTTTTTTGGGTGGATTTTATTTAGGTTTGCATCCAAATTTTCTATCTGTCTGGGAGTATTCCAGTTGCTTTTTTCCTCCACACAATCTTTCTATGTAGGCTGATTTGGACTCATCCAAAAGCTGTTGGTTCTGGGCATCTTCTTCTGCAAATTGAATGGCTTTTTAAATTTTTTTTTATAAATACTGTTCCCAGTGTATCACTCTCCCTTGCTGATTATATCTCCAACGTTTTGTTTGCAGGCATATACCTCAGTATTTCTGCTCATCTCTGAGGCGTTGCTGTTTATCTAACAGAAATGTGAGCCAGACTACTGTTGGTCTTTCTGTTTCTGCCTGTCTGCTTCACGTTATCATGTTTCTTAAACATTTGTGTTCGGTATGATATCATGTAGAAACCCACATTAATAACTGCCGCTCTAACCCTGTGAGACCTGCTGGGGGAGCTGTTGAGTATTTGTGAACTTTTCAGGATCCCTAAAGGGAAATGCAAATCCTGACTGTGGCTGCCACTCGGAGAAATGAAGAGAAACAATAAACAGCACATTAAATCGATAACACTGTCTTGGTCACACTAAGAAGGGGTAAAAACAGCAACTGAAGTGTTTACAAAAGTTAGCACAGACACAGTTTTACATTAAATACAGGAAACATCACCACATGCTTCCTTTCTAACCGGACATACTGCACAAACATGAAAAGAACAAACTCATGTTTTATTTTAAAAATATACTTTAATACAACAGCTGCATATAAATATTAAAATATACATTATACAGGTGTACAGTACACTCACACAAAACAAAAACAAAAAATATTAGGCTTCTATTTGTACGGCACTTCTTGTATTTTTTTCTTTTTTTTTGATTATTATTAAGGATTACGTACTGACTTACATAAAGATGTGTTAATGTGTTAACAGGTCCAAAGTATTACTGTAGTATTGTGATTACTGGATTACTGAGAGACAGACAGAGGGGTGTGGGAGGGGGAGAGAAAGGGAAGAGGAGGAGACAGGGTTGCTGTACAGTATATGACATGGCATTGTGGAATGTTTGCTAGTCTCTTAGTTTTCCTTTCCTCCCATCTTTCAGTGTGTTTTCAGACAGATTAAAGAACCAGCAGGGATGTGATTGTTCACTCTTTATTCTCTCCACAGGAATTTTCTCTAGAATACTGAAGTATTATTTCATTTCTAATGAGACATGTTTTTCTGTTTTTGTTTTTTTAAACTGCTCACATCCACAGCTGGCCTTTGGTTTCGACTCATCATCAATCTGGACAGAAACGACTGACTTGGTTTTGGTTTAAGCCGCGAGGTGTGTCTCAGCTGCCATCGGCTATGTCATCAATACATGTGCAACACGTTGTTAACGTATCGGATGCTACAACCAGGCGGGTTTCCAAAACCCACTAGTAGTACGAAATGCTCTGTGAAAATGAATATGAATGTCTACATTTTTGGTCACTGCATACGTTACTGTCCTGCCAAAACATCAGCTGTATTTCCCCTGAAAAGTACAAAGGAATAACTTTTTTAACAGAAATGAAAGGTTCCTTTGGACTTTTCTATTAAACACCAGCTTCTGTGGCTGAAGAACAAAGGCACCACAGAAGTGTCTAATTGCAACTTTAGGCTCGCCAAAGGCAAGCCAATCCCCATAGACTCCCATGTTAAAATGCCCAACTTCTGTTATGAAGTTAACATGTTTACAGCCTGGTATAATATACAGTTTTGGTCTTTACAGCTAATTTCCCACTTTACGGCAACTACAGTTCACCCATTTGGATTTCTGGCCATGGCCAGTTTGACTGACAGGTGCAGACACGGGCAGCTCTAGGCAATGACTGTTTCCTAAAGCAGAAGTTGTTTAAGTGTGTCTGTCTGCACAAACGGGGTTCACCAACTCCAGACAAGATCCAAAAAATACGGCATGAAAAGCACAGAGAGTGGCCACAGTGACACTTTCTCTTGCTTTTAACATTCGGTTTCCCTTCAGCTCCTTGGATGCCTAACTTTTGTTTTCCACAGCTGGCTGAGGGACCAACAACAGCACAAGCAAGAGAAGCTCCCAGTTGTATCAGACTGTACACGTCCTCCACCTGGAAACGGAGCTAAGTGTAGGGAGATGATTCTTCCTCAGACTGCCAGCGGACAGTGATTGCACTGCTTCTGCTGGACATATGAATCTAGCTAAGCCTCAGCTTGGTTCATTCGGGCCCCTGAACTGCATTTCCCGGCCTTAAAGGTGGTGCTGTTGCCTTTGAGAATTTTTTAACAGAGTTATCTGACAAGCAATGTGGCTTTCTAACTTTCAACAAGTCTGTGTTTGACTTTTGATGACTGCAATTTGAATATTTTATCACTTATACCTAATTAACTGTAATTTCTTTGTGGGTACTGTAACCAAACAGTTTCTTGATATAGTTTGCTGGCCTCAGCTGACAGCACAATGCTTCAAACTTTAGCCTAAATACAGCTCCAAAAAGAACAACAGAGCCGCTGCCAAAATGTTAATGGCGAGAGTTCAAATTCCACTCTGATAAAGACATATAAAAGATTAGCAAATTAGTTAAGATGACATTGCAACCACTGCTTTAACACAAGACCAAAACCTCACACATAACTGACCTGAAGGTACGATTTAACCTTTAGCAACAGTATTTCCCAAAGCACCATCCAGTTCCTCTAAAGTCTTGAAGTTGTGGTATCTTCCTGCCTGAATAAAATGTTCAATAATTTATCATTAAGTTTGCAAGCAATCTAGGTTTGGCAGAACATGGTGTGCACAAGTAGGACCTTGTTAATCATACAAAGAAGCTGGGTCAGAGTCCTTAAACAACCACTGCCAGATGTTCCAAAAACAGATGTTCCGCTCTCTGATTTAAATGTAATGATAACACACGATGCACCGACTGGAACAAGCCTCGTCTAGCTCCTTCCACTTCAATTTAATTGATGGAGAAAAGTAATATGGACCTGTAGGTTGAAACTGACACTTGGGCCCCATCTGGCTCCTTCCAGATGGAAGTTTCCAGGTCAGCAATAAAGGAAGTGGGGCATCGAGACACAGGCCACCATGGCGATTGAAAGATATCAGAGTGTGGCAGAGGGTGGAGGTGACGGTGGGGATTAGAAGGGTTCGGATAAACTACTCAGGGTCCCTGACTAAGTGCCGCTTCTCTGGCCTCCTCTGCCTTTGAAACTGGAGAAGCCAGAGTGTTTCCAACAATGCGAGCAGCGGAGCAGAGCGGGGACGGGCACTTGGAGGTCAGCAGCGTCCCACCGGTGTAGTCTTACTGATGAGTCTATTCAGCCCAGCGGGTCCACAGGGCCTGAATGCCTGGTCCAAAAAGCCACTGCAGCCATATGTAAGCTTAGGAAGGTCAACCACTTCTAATTGTTCTCACCCTAACACTCCTGCTTCAAGGATTTAAGCTACACTTTACAAGCACGGCACACACAGACGTTAACGCTTCTTTCTCAGGCAGCTATAAAAAGTCCGAGTGTAAGAAAAAACGAAAAACAAAACAATCGGTTAATCTCATGATTTTAAACAGTTACTGAAGATAACAGACTAACTGAAAGCCACAGGTTTCCACTTTACAATGAAATAAAATCCTGTTCACAGAAGCCAGAAAAAGGGACGGTCTGGTCATCTCGGTTGTGAAATCACTTTATGACCAGAATTACAGTTAATTCATTTTCTCATGTTTTGGTTGCATTTCAAAATTCCACTGGAAGTCTTTCAAAAGCAGAGCATCTCCACACACCACAGCTTTCACCAGCCTATTTGCAGTATGAGATACAGTGCTTTTACTGTTTTATAAGCCCACAGAGGGCTTTTTGTTGTTGTTGTTGTTCTAATAAGTACCTGCCTTAATTATATTGCATGTTTTCGTATCTATACTTCCGTGCCAGCATTTAATGCACCTCTAACGTTTAAAATGTCAACAGTCAACGATACATGCTTTGAAACGTGAAACTTTGTCTGCTGAGATAAATGGATGAAAAGATTAAAACCTCCCTGTCACGTATCCAGTGGAAATTTCCACAATGGTGGCAATCATTAACAGCCTCAGACGTGTGTCCTCTCTGTATACCACATATGCAGAAGCCCCTAACTTTCAACTGTCACCATTCCCTAAACTGCTGAGCTGGACCCAGAGCTCCACTCAACGTCTTCCCCTTTTCTCCAGAACTTTCTCAGAAAAAGCCCACGTGCACATGAGCGACAGGCTAGTTTCACAACTGTTTACTTCTCTCTGCGTCTGGCAGATGGTGACACCCGACGAGGAAGCCAGTCAGATAAGAATCGTCCAGTTTCTGCAGAGTCATTGTCTATATTGGGTCAGATGTGGACAAAATTGTAAGCCGAGACTGTTTGGTCTGGGCTGTTTGTTAAACCCCAGCAGATCTGCGGCTGAGCCTGGGCCAGGCTCGGCCTGTTCTGACCGTGAAAAAGTGAACAGTGACCACACGACTGACATCTTTGGGTCAGTTCACTTTTCTCTCTCTCCTCCTTCCAGGTGCACACAAACAGAAACTCTGCAGAGGAACTGAATCAGGAATGTGAGAAACAGAAACAAGTGGCCTTGCCAAGACCGGCCACTCCCTATTAAAGCTTTACAGTTAAAGGGATATTCCACAATACAAAAAGCTACAGCATCAGTTAAGGCCCTTAGATGAGCGCACCACTTGTGTAAAACCGGCTGTTTTTCTGTTTGGATCAGAGGCAGGAATTCACCGTGTTACAACTGTTTGCAGTTTTTGGCATATAGATGAATGTACACAGCAGATGGTGTGCTGCGTTACGTAACAGCGATCTGAACGAAGGAAAATATCTGTACAAACTTGTGTAGTCTTTAAACACAAAGACCTCATCCTCCTCCTCTGACGTGACAGATGGGTGGGAGAGCGTTTTAAAGCTCGGTGATCTGCACAGTTGTTTCTCTGCTCTTTCCTCTTGTTTTCTGTTGTTGTTGCATGAGCTGCTGCCAGCGCACGATCCCGTGACTCTGCTGGCAGCATCAGCAGCTTCCCAGCCCCCGGGAGAAAGCGTGTGTGTGTGTGGGGGGGGTTATGGGTGTAGCAGTGCACACCTTTAGCTGCACTCAGTGACCTTCCCCGAGATCACGCGTCTCTTCACGGATGATCACATGAAAGCCTGAGTGGGTTTCTGTGGTAACGTTGAGGACGCCTCATTGACATTAGAGCCTCCTGCTCCTGAATCAGGCATCTTTTCATTCTCAGACCGTCTTTGGCACCAGAGCCTCGACGCTCTGTTCACCAGCAGCAGAGCTCCACAAGGAAGCCATTCCAGCTGAGCAACAGGAATCCTCTGTTTACAGTACAGCTTTATACAGCCATGAGCAACATTTCCCAGAACAGAGCGGATGCAGAAAACTAAAAGCAGGAGCGACACTAAGCTGCCCCTCACTCTTCTAAAAAAATGACAACAAGCAAGACGTCCACGAGGTGAAGTTTAAGTTGAACCGCTGCGTTCCTAAATGAGACAGGAAATGTCTTGTTTTTCCAATTTTTTTTCCATAGAAAGGGGGCAGTGTGTAGAACAGCAGCTTTGGAATGCAGCCCAGATGGGAGCTTGTCAAGGTTAAAAAACAAAAGGGAATTGCTCCGTGAACAGCCGCTCCCCTATGTATATTTCCCAGATATGATGTTCAGAGAAACCAGTGCCCTCTACTGTTTCCACAAATAGATTTCCATGTATACGTGAAAACAATGTAGGTTTCCATGTATAGACTTAATTTAAAAGGAAAACATTCTGCTTCACCTTTTTTTTGGTGACCCCAGATGAGCCTGCATTTTTTTCCTTCTTCTTCTTCTAAGTAAAGTCAAGTGATGCCAAGCTTGGCGCAGCAGTCACGAGTTAAGTTTTACCTTGTAATAGGTTTTAATAACACAGGTCCCTGTGGCTTTAAGCTCCAGGCACTTGAGAAAGGCGTCATTATGCAAACAAACCGCCTATTACAACAGTACGTCCTCGCAGGCCAAAACCCAGTCAGCAGTTACTGCCTCATGCCTCCAAATGTGTTTGCATGACTTTTCTGTCATCATATAGTAGCACCATACCGAAACAAGCCCAAACCAGCAGTTGGTCGCAAAGCGCTTGGTGCCCTCAAGTCTCTCAATCAATATCTGTCTTTAGAAAAAGGTGCCAAGAGTCTTTTTTTTCCCTCTCTCTTTTGGAGGATTTGAAGCCCTCTTCAAAGGTGCTTTGTTGCTCTTACCACAGTGCAATTCAAAGGTCTTAATTATTTTTTTTAGCGTCCAACAACATTTACAGAGTGTGGACAGGTTGGTCTCCAGCTTTAGCAGAGACCACAGAAAAATAAAGAAAAAAAGAAAAAAAAAGGCAGATTTTTTTTCTCAAACCTCTCAAGACTGACGCCCACTTTGTGGGCTGTGGCATCATCAAATAACAACAAAATCATATCAACAAAAACAAATTATTTGCTTTCTAGCTCTACAAGTGTGTGTGTGTGTGTTTTTCTCTATTTGTCATTGCAAGTCAGGAAATTGCGCTACATAATCAGGTCAGGGGGTTGAGGAGAGGGCTTGGGGCAGGCATCGAGGACACTTCCCTTTTTTGGGGTAAAAAATAAATCCTCCACAGATCAGCTAAAGGAGCACCAGGCTGCAGAGCCAGACGGCCAACCAATCGACAAGCCGTTTGGTCAAGTCCCGTCTGCTACACCACGGCCTCTCGGGTCCGTGACGGTAGTGCATTTACGTGAAAAGGACCTAAGTCTACCAGGCGATGTCCATCTTTGAAGGATGCACGCAGGTAAATAGGACAAGAATTAAAAGTGTTTCAGTCACTTCACCCCTCTCTCTGCAGGACAGGATGGTGTGTTAATGGCTGGCAGCATCTGAAGTGGTGAGAGGCGTCAGAGTGGTTCAGCAGTATCACTTATCTTTGGTCAGTTTAAATTAAGGTGCAGTTTGTTTTCTTTTTTTTCTTTTGATTTCTGCTTACATTTTGATGGGGTGACGGGGGTGTCAGAGAGGGATGGGTGACTATTAAAGCTCTGAGGACTTTTCCACCAGTTACCATTGACAACTGGTCTGGTACTGGGTCTCATTTCAGATGCTGGTGCGATTCAAATGGTATGCAGAGCTTCTATAGGAGCCCAGCCTATAAAAAAACCCCAAAAAAAACAAAGCAAAACAAAACAAACACACCCTCTTCTTTGTTTCCCGTGCCTGGGCTCCTCCCACTTCCTTATTTTTAGAACTTCCTCTTATCCTCAAATGCCCCCTCGCCCTCGGCTCACTAACGGCCCCGTGACAACAACTACGACCATCTACAAAACAGTGCAATGTCTATTCATAGGCACAATGGGGTACAAATACAGCACACAGAGGGAGAGAGGAACACTATACACGCTCATACAGTATGTTACACGCACACACTTACGCACACACACAGAGAACACAGAATACAGAGACATCAGCAGCAGCAGCAGCAGCAGCTCTGGCCTGGTGGTGGTTGTGGTGCAGCCTGCAGAGACAGAGCGGTGAAGACGGCTGCTGTTTGGAGGGCCAACAGGAGAGGACCAGGAGCAAGGTAGCAATTTACTATCGCTTTGTTTAGGCTACTCCTTCCTCTTCTTCCTCACCTCCTCTTGGTTCCCAGCCTCCCCACTTTGCCGTCTCTTTGCTTAAATGTGTACGACGTGAGAGCGGAAGAGGTGTAGAGGAGCTTGGTCTCGACAGGTTGGTGGTGCTGGGAGGGCGGGGGTGGAAGAAGAGGGAACGGAGAGAAACGGGACTGCTGTTTTGGGGTTTTACCCCGATGCCTCATCCCCGTCCTGTGGGGGCTCTTTGCGTTGGTTCTGACCGCCTGCGCTGGCTGCCAAAATCCTCTGCACAAAGTCTTTGGTCCGCCCAGCAACTAAGGGACCTGAGGTAGCCATGGAGATAAATTAGGAGGTGCGATGTAAAGAAAAGGACAAGTCACAAGCAAAATCAAACCTGTTTTTATAGCACGAAATATCCAAACTGCTTATTACATATCTGTAATGTTAGTCTGTTTCTCACCACTCGACTCTCTGAGGATGTCTTCGAGGCGTTGGGTCATCCCTCGCTCGTCCGTGTCTTCCTCCTCGCTGCTCTCCACTCGCCGTCTGATCACTTCCTTAATCCGTAGCAGAGCTCCCAACAGGTTTTCTGTGCAGCAAAAAGAGGGAAAAAAAACAGCAGCGTGAGTCAGAAAAGCGTTGCCAGGGGTGGAATTCTGTTTCTGAAAGTCGAGGGAGAATAACTGATATCATTCAGGGCTGTGGATTTTTCCACAGAATCCAAAGCCGTGCATTTTCAGTAGCCTACATGAGACAAATTACAGTATTTAGTGCAGGGCTGTCAAACATACAGCTCACTGTTCAGACCTTCTGTTTGCAAGGGGTGGCTAATCGGGAGTAAATTGGCTCAAAGAGAGAGCAGCTGAAACAGCTTGTTTTAGAGATAGGGTGAATTGAAGGGGCTACAGAAAGGCTCAGTATGAGACAAATAAGAACTATTTTGAACTGCCAATCATGCAAAGCTGCTCTCGCAGAACTCCCCTCAGCGGTACGGAGCAGATGTTTATTTTCAGAAAGCAGAAGAGAAAGCAGAGAGAAAAAGAAAGGGAAAGTAAACATCAAGCTGAAACTAAAGGAGTGAAAGTGGTGCCCGAAAGGTCAGACGAGTGAGTTTGTGACTCAACCCTCTATCTTCAACTCCTAACTGTCCAAGTGGAGCTGCTCAGTGGCCAACAGATACTGACTAGTAATATGAAGCATCTGGAGTCAAGAAACATGCTTTTGGTAAAGGAATCCTTCTTGGGTCTGTGAGATAATAGCAGATGGGTTGCTACAACACGTGGCACAGAGAAGCAGCTGGTTGGGCCCACGGGAAAGCAGAAAATTTAGGGTTGAAATTGGCTCGGAAAATGTACGTTTAATAAAAAGAATTTTCTTATTATTAATACTATACTTGGAGAGGTTTGCGGGTGGTAAGCAGCAAGCCCAGCCAGTGGGTGGGCATGTGATTGGTAGAAGAGGTAATCTTAGTTTTTAATTTAAAAGTAAATGGATTGTTTTACATCTCTAATAAGCAAAAGTGCTTTAACAGTAAATGATTATATTAACATTATAAACGTACTTTATGTATGCCTCTTTCCAGTGTTTAAACATTTTCCCAAAACATCTGTGTTTTTGTTTGCTTATAAAACAGAAACTGTTTAGTTTAGCTCAGATAGTAGTGCTGTGAATCATCGGCACCTCCTATGTTAGTGGCCCCGCCCCTGTCAGGTCATGTGACCCAGTGGTGCCATGACACCCCTTCTGTCTGTGTACATTATTCTTGCCTTGATGTGATTTCTCTTTTGTCCAGGGCTCATATCAGCAGGGAGTGTGTGTGTGGGCGAAGGACCACAGTGGGTCTGACCAGCTGCTCCCCAAGTCTCTGTAACACACACTCGCGCACACACGCACACACACACACACACACACACATGCACAGATGCACACACAGACACACACACATGCACAGATGCACACACACACACACATGCATGCACACAAAGCAAGTCCGGAGGCTTCACAGCACTGGCATGGTGCCAAAGTGCTCTTTGTTTGAAGTTTCCTGTTGAATCTGCGGCTAAGTATGTAAAAGTGTGTTTTGTATAGATGCAAACAGCAGCGATATAAAGCGAGTGAATGGAAGCGAAAAACAAATGACACAGGAGCAGAGGAGGAAAAACGGAAGGAAGGAAATCTGTGAGGCTAAGCTCTGTATTTGGGCCAGTCAGAGGCAAAAAAACCCCCAAAAAAACACAAAAGCAGAAGCCACAAGTAAAATCTTTGCGAGCAAATGCTGGGCCAAAATCAGGAAAGATTGAAACGTTCAGAGAAAATCAAGGAGAAATGGACAAAAAAAGTTGATGCTAGTAAGGTTGGAATTCACAGAGATCGATGGAAACCCAGACGAGGAGCACGAAGAGTAGGACAAGGAGGAGGAGGAGGAGGTGGGCAGAACTGGGCTGATAGATTTGGCAGAGTCGAGGTGTTGATTATCAGGAGCGAGGTGAAGTCGCACTTCCAAGGGTTTCCCTGCTCCTCGTGGTCTTGTTACTATCAGTTCTCTGCATTAACCTGTTTTCTTAAACAGAGCATCTTCAGTGTTATTTGAAAAGATGGTTTCTCACTAATTTAGCTTGATTTAAATTTCATTAGTAAGGAAAATATCCACTTTGCCACTCTGCAGTGGACAAAAGTCTCTGATGTGGTTTTACTCTCAGTAACTGACGCTGGGTGTAAAACAAATTAATAAATTAACTCATTCATTCATTTATCAATTTAAATTGTCAGGCTCTTCCGTCTCATATTACACTCTCATGTTACAACAGTTTGACAATGTTTTGGGTTTTTTTGACTATGAGAAAAAAAACTCCCTCTGTCCCGCAGAGCCAGTTCTCCCACTTCTTTCCTCTACTAAAGTCAACTCACCTGAAGTGAAAAAAGACTCCAGAATGTTTACAAGTTAACTTTTGTACATACAAAACTGCTTCACCCGTTTAACGGCAACAACAATTCAAAGATCTGATCAACCAATCACCTGGCTGGAATCCAGAGCATTTAAGCACGTCGACACGATCAAGACGAGCTGCTAAACTGCAAACCGAGCATGGGATGGAAAGTTGATTTATGTGGCTTTGAACTAAACATAGCTGTGGTGCGAGACAAGCTTGTCTCAGAAACTGTTCATCTACTAAGATTTTCACACACAATTGATAGAGGAGGCCAAGATTCTCTTCTATTTGATAGAACAGGTTAAGGAAGAGTAGCAAGTTAGTAGCACTAACTCAAACAGTAGAAGAAAGTTTCTGAACACACATGTTTAAGTAGTTAGGACTAGGTGTGGGACCACAGACTGTATATAAAAGATGGACACAGCTACATGACACCACTCACTGGTTTTCTGGAAACCTCCATGATAGAGTTTTGGTTTTTCAGAGCTAGAGGTGACCATATTTGAACAAGAGAGTGAATTGCTAGATTGTTAGCTAATGCTAGCGAGCTTTGTTAGCAAGGTGTTAGCAAAAAAAATAAACTGTAAACTATAGACTGTGGGCTGTAAAGCTTGCAATGACAGTCTGTGAGGAATGAGCACTGGTTAGATATTTCAGCCTCGAGGTTTCTGCTTGGGTTACTCAACAGACTGCAAGACAATTTTATGAATGTAGCAGTTTAATTAATTAGCCGCTGATTTGCATTTTCTTGCTGTCCTCCATTTAACTTCACTTTAGCCTAATTTATTTGAACACCATCACCACTGCGAGAAGCCAAAAAGTTGATGGGAATTGACTAAATGTTTAGACTAGAGATGGACCGATCCGATATTACGTATCGTATTGGTCCGATACTGACGTAAATTACTGGATCGGATATCGGCGACAAATAAAAAATGTAATCCGATCCATTAAAAAAAACACCTCACAAAACTTGCAACACAGCGTAACTCGGCTCATAACCGTAGCACGTCGGAGCAGTGTGGTCACATGATCGAGTGGCTCTGTGTATTTGTAGCCTCGCTAGCAAACCATCATTTCATCTCCGAGGAAGTTATCCCGGAGAGAAGTAAAGCAAATGTTCATCTCTGAATGTTTGTAAAGCGTTCCCACGTTAAGCTTAACAACCGATATATGGAGCGAGTGCCTCTTCTCTCTCCCTCCCTCTCCTGCTGCTACTTTAGTCATGAAACTGCTTAATGATCAGCTGATCGGCTTTTCTGTCGCGAGTCCGTCTCTCTTCTTTGTTTTTGGCCCACTTTGCACCACAAGGAGGAAAACAGCAGCTGAACAACAGCAGCGCGTTTAACCTTGATAAGCTGTTGTTAGAATTTATTTAATATTACTTTCTACACCAGGATCCTTTTCTACGTAGCTGACGGCTGGTAACTGTGCAGGGGCGGATCTAGCAAAGTTTAGCCAGGGGGGCCGACAGGGCATGAACAGGGAAAAGGGGGCACAAAGACTTTTCTTTTTTATTCTCATTTAAAATGTCTAGCTTTGATAAATAAATAAATAAATAAATATCTGAATCTTACACCCAAAGTTTTAATCTTGTGTAAAATATATAGAAGCACATTACTGTATATAGTAACTGTTAAGTCTAATTTACCCTAGTAAGCTATAGTACTTTTTCCTTTGGGAAGGTACCTGTGAAAAGATTTTGTTTATTCTTCAAATATGCTTTGCTTGTGATTGTGTAAACTCTGAATGACGATTCACCCTGATAAACATGAAGCCTTGCCTATGCTTATCAAATGCCTGTGAAGACAAGCTCCTGTGTAAAGAGGAACGGAAAGTTCCACTTAAGCAGACGTTTAGTATAGTACGGACAGAATGTTTAGCAAGATATGCATTTGTCAGTTAAGCAATCTATATTCTGAGAACAGGCGGAGACTGCCTCCGCCCTGTTGTGTAACCTACATGCCTATATAACCTGCAATAAAGAAGTGTACTGTGTGACTCTCTCTCGAGACGTTCACCCATGTACATGTGATTGATTATATTGTCTCACTGTGTCTCTGTTTTACTTGGCAGCCTTCTATTTGGGAATTTCCCCCGACAGTACCATCTGTGAATTCTGCAATTCTGTAGAAGAAAGATGTTGAATCTATTTATTTTTTCTTGAAAAATAATTTATTTATGTGCATTTTTTTCACCCTGCATCAAATTAAAGTACTAAAGTGCAAAGTACTCTTTAAAATACCAGAATAGGGAGGATGGAGCAGGTTTAAGTTTATTAGATTGATCAGTATTGCTGAACTATGAAATATTTTGGGTGCAGTGTATTTTTTACATACAGGTATAACAGAATAGCTTTAGTGTTGTTGTTTATTTAAACTTGAGTATGAACTTATACAAAATGCAGCAAGATATTAAAAAAACAGTTTTATTGATTAAAAAACACTATATCGGATTCATATCGGTATCGGCAGATATCCAAATTTATGATATCGGTATCGGACATAAAAAAGTGGTATCGTGCCATCTCTAGTTTAGACTATAATGCTGATATTTGGTGCTGCTGTATAGATAACTGTATCACAAGAAAAAGCAGATATCATCATCTTTAGCCACCCTCAGCTAGAAGGGTCACCCACTTGAAAAAGACAGAAATATAAAAATAAACATAAAATAAAAATCTAGATGCATTAATAGAATTTATAAGAGGAGCATGAATGGATTTTAATGACTATTTTGACTATATGTTCAGGGAACAGTCTGAAGTGTCAGGCATCTGAAATCCCCTGCTAAAGAATACCCAGTGATTTCCTGAGTACTGACCATATTCCTGATTGAGCCCCCACAGCTTGATCTTGTTGGCTTCGTGCTGGGCCTTCTTTTTCAGCCGGCAGGCCCTGAAAACAGAGGAAAATAAAACACTGTCATTCTTTAGACTTTGTTCGAGCATTCCCATTCTCCACATGACCCCGTTACTGAGTCAGCTGGCTCACGCTGACCGTATTTCCAAACCATGAGGAAGATTGAAAACCTCTTTAACCCCTCTGAAGGACCATTTGACACCACAAAAGGGCAAATCCAGTTCTGTTTTGAGAGTGTTGGAAAAAAAGGGAGCTGAGAATAAAACAATCAACGCATGTTAAATATTAATGCCTCTCATGGGGACTATTTTCTGCAATGTGGAGAGAATTTCTCTTTTCCTGCAGCTATGAGTGAGCTAAATGAAACTTAGGGAAAGAAAATACTTGCAGGTCAGTATTGCTGGATAGAATATTTCCTCAGTGTTTCTCCACATGTTGACTTGAGCCTTGCCAGGTTTTTCTTTTTTGTACCACAGTCCCTGCTGGTTTGAGGAGGATGTGGACGACAGTACAACAATTTAAATGTTCCTAATCACTGCGGGGATGGGACTTAACCAAGTACTGAGCAGGTTCCAATATGTACCACAGGTTTTTACATTTGCAAATGTGATTATAGAGATATAGAGTTTCTGTTCTTAATGCAAATCCAAAAATAGCCCTTGAGAGATCTTGCTGTTTATTGTGATGGATTACCTACAGCTGCAAATTGATTTAAGTAATGTACTGAATGAAAATCAGTCGCTGCCTGAAGGTAGGAAAAGTGTTCACGAAGTTGAAAGCTTCTGGTTCATGCATGTGTTTGGAAAAGGGCTGCAAATGGTTGTGTTTAAGAAACCTGGAAGTGTATGCCAACCTGTGGCCAGCCACAATGTGGTGTTGTGGACAATGCAGCAGGCAGGAAATCTACAAAACATCTGATGACATCTGATGATGGTTGGCAGTTCTCTAACTGATTTATGCACTTAATTTATGCATCCTGTGAAACATGATTATTAACCTTCTTAATAGGAGTACTGAGCAAGTAATGTCAAAGACTGCCAGATTTACTTTGCTTCTGTGGTTAAATCTACAGATTGTAGCAATTCCAAAGTAGTTCTTGGATTTCAGCCTGAAATTCTGCCGCTATTATTTCTGGTGTCAGAAATTCCTATATTCCTGAACACAGGCGAACTTGAGCTAATTCATATAAACTCGATGGCAAAAGGTTCAAACTTCACATTAGCTTGCAATTACAAATCATTATGCTTTTCTTTTGCTCATGTTCATACAACACCTACCACCCACCTTTTTTGGTGTGAATATTTGAGTATTTTCTGTAAAAATCTTATTTTTTGGCAAAGTTGGCAACAATGTTAAAGTTTTTATTTATTTTGCTGTTCAGAATAGTGCGGAGGCTTGCTTCTGGAAGGACTTCGACAAAATACAAATAAAATGCTTAAAAAGAAAGAAAGAAAGAAAGAAAGAAAGAAAGAAAGAAAGAAAGAAAGAAAGAAAGCAGTGATATAGGTTCATTTTCATGAAGAAGTTATCAATAAAGCTTCTTTTGTTGCTTCATTACGTCAAAGAGCTCACTTCAGCGGATGTATGGATTTGTGCCTCCTCTGGTTTCTAACTGGTCAAAATCACTAAATTATGAAGTCACTGAAGAAGCTAAACAATACTTTCCCAAATGATGGTGCATTCCTGCTGAGTCTAGTTAGTAAGTTAGCATCCGGGACAGTTTTCATTGCTAAGTGTATTGGCTGGAATGTTGTGCCAAACTGGGAGAGGGCTAAGAACCAGCCCAGTGTTTTTCCTTTGCGCCGCCTGAATGCCTCAGGCAGGTTGTTTCAGACATGAGCAGGGAAAAGAATGAGAGGGAAGGTCTGAAGGCGGTCAGGCTAATCCAACTACTAACCCCAACCTGGACTCACGCAGCCACAGCTATGACAGAGTAAAAGAAGTGAATCTTCACATGAGATTCCTGCATACTAAACAAAAACATGAACTCGGTGACTTTACAGTCACGCTTCCTCTGACGTTAAATTTCCCTCACTCCCCTCCCCTTCAGTCTCTTTTTCTGCTTTATTTCTTTAAGTCCTCGCCAAACTTTCTATTAGATGACATGTTTGTGTCGTGTTTAATGTATGTTTTGAATTACAAGATATTCCCAGGCTCCTTTAAACTGCCTGCAATAATGTCCTGAATTCTGAAATCTCCCCCTCCCTCCCTGCAAAGATGAACTTTATATGACCCATCTTTCCCTCTACTCCTCGTCTGCCTCTTCAATCCTGCCTGATTTCCTTGTATTCAGCTTTTCATCCTGCTTCCCTCCATCTCCCCGCCTCTCTTGTTTTTTCCTCTGCTTCCCTCCGTCCTTCCTTCACTTATTCTGTCAAGATAATATCCAAGGTAAGCTTGTTACAAAGAAACAGGCAATGCAAAAATACACTGAAGACCAAGCTTTTCAACCTTCAGTGTTGTGTGTGTGTTATTCTGAGGGACATATTGTAAAGTAAATTAAAGCCTGTTTGAAATTTGACAAAAGCATAGTATGGTAGTTTCTTTTAAGGCTTGCTGATCTGCAAAGTTCTACGACATGAGAGCATCATCAAAGGAAAAATTCAAATCAGTAAAAACATGACCCATTTCCCAAGATCCTTTCATTTTCCATCACATGAATGCAACTGTTGGTCTAAAATCCACACAGATATCACGTCTCCATGTGTTCTTCACCGTCCATGTCCTCCACCACCCGCATTTAGAAGGTCAACTATTAAATGCTGCACATATTTGAAAACCAATCTTGACAGGGCTAAAGACTGCAGATACTAGACCACAGAGCCCCGCAGGCTTCTCTTTTCTGCCAACAAATTACAAAAGCTGAAACCCTCTTAAAATTCCCACTAAGGCCTCATAAATCAATACAGAGCATTTCCAGTGTTCTCACTTAGTGCAGAGGATGTAGGAGGGCAGTAAAGAGCATGTTGTACCTGGAGGCCAGCTTGTTCTTCTCCTTGCGTGAACGGGCTCGGGCCACAGCGGGCAGGTCGTTGACCGGACCCATGCCATCGATCGCTGCATTGAGCTTCTGCAGCTGCTCCCCGATGTTGTGGAGCTTCTGAGGGTTCGGCGTCAGGTCGCTGGCATCTGTTTTGCGGGCTTTGCGTCGCCCCTTTTTGCCTGAATTAACAACAACAAAATGAACTCCGGTCAGGTAAAAACAGTGCAGCTCTACCAAACTTGGCCTTAAAATGTCAGGATGCCAAATCCCCCAGTGGTTCAGGGCAAGGCATGTATTTGTTTTAATATCTGCTTTCATTTGGAGGTATTATGGTTTGCAGCTCCATATTTTTAGTACTGGACTCTTCTAGAGCCGCTTTGCATGATTAAAGTTTGAAATAAACATTAGTTGGGCACCCAAGGCACTTTGCTAAATTGCTATTTAAACCAACTTTCTACTAATTGCTAGCCCCTTAAAATAGAAGATTTGGAAATCGTGTGGGTGGATCATCTGAGCTCTCTACAAGAGCTATTGTTTCCCCCCTGAAATGACTATATTAGACATATGTGACATGATACAGAACTATCATAGAGATGTCACATAGAAATTACTGTACAATGAATGACATGATTTAAAATAAGCATCCACCCCAATAGTTTGATAGATTTACGTAGCATTTACACAACACGTACACTGTTATCAGTGCTGACTCTTGTTTGAGTGGTTTGACTGCACTAAGTTTAAAAGACTGCCATTCTGGTTTGTACAGCATAACACGGGCTGCAGCACTGCAGCAAAGCTATTGTTGAGCCTGACGTGAGACTCGCTTACGAGAGGAATGTTGAAAAATCCACATTTTGACATGCAAGTTGTATGTAGGGCACACGCCTGAGGGTGCAGGTCTGATCTGTGTCACGGGAGAAAAAGGAAATGGGACGATCCCCACTGCAGCATGCACGTCGGGTTAATGACTCCTGCTGCTAAACCTTCAGTTCAGCTCTTTGATTAGGGTTTAACTTATCAATCAGACAATTATCTTTTTTAATAATTAGGTCATCGGCACTCCAAAAATGTCTTCCCCAGAGAAACAACCATGTAAACCAGTTTCACTTAATAATCTAGTAACTTTTCTGACTTTTTTATTAGTGTTAAATATCATTCACTAGCATCGCACAGTAATGCTGCATTCTCACCCTCTCGGCGGTACAGCGTGCTGGGAAGAGTGCTGGAGCTCCAGGACAGAGACCAGTGGACGTCACCGGCAAGTTTCTTCTTTGTGGCTGACTCCCGAGCACGTCTGTACTCCCAGAAACAGCGACGCTTCGACGGTCGCTCGCCCGGCTGCCTGGCTGGCTCTGCTTCCACCTCTAGAAGGACAAATGTGCAAAGATTTAGGCACTAATGTGGGAAAAACCTTGCAGTTCTTCAAGCAACATGCTTGCCTGTTAAGACAGCAAACAAACCAAGTGACAGAGAATAGACACAAGAACAAAATATTTGATAAAAAAAATCGGTGAGTAAGGAAAGCAGCCAAGAAGAAAGTGTTTCATAAAACTTATATCTCCAGCAAGATCGGAAGCCATCTTGTCGGTTTCTTGAATTCCCCCTGGTGCTCCATCCAAACAGACATGTGAGTGGGTGGAAATTATTTCCTATAATCCTTTTTGTCCTGACAAGGCTTCCCTGTCAGCTCTGTATAAAAGGCAAGTTTCTCTTTTGCTCTGTTTCTTTTTATCTTGTGCCATCTTATCTTCTGGCTGGATACCATTGCACTAAATTACATGTAAGTACAAATACAAGTGGCACAACTGCTGAACCATCAAAGAGTTTGTTTAAACACTGACAGGGTCATGATAATACAGCTTATGATATTTTCTAGAATAGTGGGTATCATTACTTTGAAGCACAGCAGAAATACTCTGGGGCAATCGTTTTGGTTCCCACATTTTCATAAATGTCTGTAATTTTTATCACTTAGAATTTTAACAGTACAAGGATAGAAGGAAGGAAATACTGATTACTGTTCAGCTGCTCATTAATGTAAATATCTAATTAGCCAGACATCATCAAGATGACCTATTGAAGTTCAAACCGATGAAGAAAAGTGTCTTTGCCGATGTGTCATGGTTGTGGGTGCTAGGTGGACTGGTCTGAGTATTTCACAATCATCTCTCAAGTTTACAGAGAATGGTTAGACAAACAGAAATGATCCAGTTAGCAACAGTTCACTGGACCAAAATGCTTTGTTGATACCAGAGGTCAGAGGAGAATGACACGACTGCTTTGAGCTGATAGGAAGACAAGAGTAAGTAAAATAATCACTTGTTATAACCAAGATATCCAGAAGAGCATCTCTGAAAACACAACAGGCCAAACCTGGAAGCAGATAGAGTACGGCAGCAGAAGACCACACGTGTCAAGAACAGAAAACTGAGGCTCACCAAAATTGGACAACAGAAAAGTGGAAAAATGTTGCCTGGTCTGATGAGTCCTGATTTCTGTTGCACCATTCAGATTCGTAGGATCAGAACTTGGCATGAACAACATGGAAGCATGGACCCATGCTGCTTTGTGTCAGCGGTTCAGGTCAGTGGTGCTGTGGGGGATATTTTCCTGGCACACTTCAGACTTCTGAGCACCAACCGATCATCCTTTAAACACCACAGCCTACCTGAGTATTGCTCCTGAAAACTTTTAATGGCTGCTTCCAGTAGGATAAGGTGCAATGTCGCAAAAGTCAAATCACCTCAAACTGGTTTCTTGAATGTGACAATGAGTTCACTGTACTCAAATGGCCTCCAGATGCCAGTCAATCCAGTAGAGCACCTTTGGGCTATGGTGGAACGGGAGATTCACCTCACGTGCGGCCCTTAAATCTGAAGCAACTGTGTGACAGTGTGTCATGTCAATATGGAGCAAAATCTCTGAGGAATGTAGAATCTGTGCCAGGCAGAAGGCAGGGAGAGGGAAACCTGTTAGGGTTACGTGCACCTAATAAATTGGCAAGTAAGTGTATGAGCTTTAGTGCATCTCAAACGTGATAATCAGGCTCTTTGTCGGGAAAAAGTGCACATTTTCATACCGCTCTGGTGACCTATAACTAGGGAAAATATTTAAGAACAGCACAGTTCTTGCTCATTCCTGCTGCTCTCTGCGCAGCAGCTGTATCCCCACAGAGCCTGTGCACCGAGAGCTAAGTGCGAGACCTACTGTTGCTTCTAACGTTCTCTCTCAGCGATGCATCATCTTTAACCTGTGCGTTGTGTCAGATGATGTCCGGATAATGACATTAGACAACCCTTTCATTGCGGTTCTTTGTTCAAGGTAATTACAGGTTGCGTGTATTTTTTCCCCACAGCAGCAGTAATAATCATGCTTCAGTTCACCTCACTGTTGAAAACACAGTTACTTTGTCATAAGATTTAGCGGGCAGTTAGATAAAATAATCTGTTGGAGCTCGAGCTCAGAGTGAGGCGTACTTACTCAACACCATTCAGCACAGCCCAGGCAGAGCGTGCGCTTTGTGTGAGAGCAATTGTGTTGCTTCTGACTCTCTGAGTGATCACAGAACAGCTGCAGTGTTTAACTTATGAATATGAAACTGCAGTGATAAAATACACTCTACTCAATTCAATCGTTCAGGATGACAGAAATGTAAATAAAAGCCTATAGCTACAACACCGGCTCCACAAGCCATAGTTCACATTAGAAAATATTTTTATGGCTCTTCAGAATGACTGGAAGAATCGGATAAAAATAGCAATGAGAAAATTAAATCTTCACCATTTTTTAAGCACACAAATAACATTTATTGAATGTAATCTGATTAACATGTTGCAACAGAATTGCTTGACGAGATAATCCAAACCCAGCATCAATGCTCCAGGCCACACTGTTCCGAAGGAAACTGAATCTTGGAGGTGGACAACGCTGACAGCCATGTATGCAATATTTATTAGAAGAGAAACACCCAGCAAGTGAAATGACGAATGCACCCCAATCATAACTGACAGCTATTCGTGTTTATGTTTGGTCGCTATGAGATCATGCCGTGAGCCCAAATCCAAAAAGCACATGCTGTATGTCCTCATGACAAAGCCACCAGCACGTATGCCGTTTCACACAAAGACGTCACAGAAGATTAGCCTCAGGCGTGCAGACCCACGAATAATGGCGTCATAAATAATACAGCGTGCAAAGCTCCACCAGCAGGAGGAGAGAAGAAGCTCTTCTTCGAACCCGCCGCACAGACGTCCAAAACAGAAAGAAGACGCTGTCACAGTGAACACAGTCGTTTCTGCTGTGATTAAATCAGACTTGAACTTGATAACCGTCAAGTCCTGCCCTCGCTTTTATTCATGAGTGGACAGTCCACACACACACACACACACACAGACACACACACACACACAGACACACAGACACACAGACACACACACACACACACACACACACACACACACACACACACACACACACACACACAGACAGCTTATGTAACATCATGGTGTCTGGTCCTGTCTGCAGATAACGCCATTGTCTGCGCTCCCCCCCTCAACTCGATCTTTTGCTCCATGGTTTTCTGTTTCTCAGCCTTTTGTCTGGTTTCCTAAACTCACTCAACCATCATCAATTTTAGCGAGTACACATCACATTTTTACAATCCATCATTCATACCGTTGCCATCGCTGTGGGCTAATGGTAATAAAAGCTCAACAGGACAAACACACACAAACACACACCGAAACAAAGGACCAACAATTGTGTCTTGCGACAGCTGAAACACAAGCCGGACCGCTCCTTGAGAGCGAGCCACCGACCTCTCTATTACCTTGCAACGAGATGCCTGAGATTTGTTTATCTAATGCAAAGCCGATCAGAGGCAGAAAAGGCCTGGGAAAAGATGCTAATCTGATTGGAAGTCAGTTTACATAGGTGTTATCAACATACATGCTTATGTTTCATGGCTGGTAGTTTGGGAATAACAACTCTTCTCACATTAAAGGATTCCTATGATGCTCTGTGCTCTCAGCAAGCAGTGACTTCATCTGTTTATTACTGAGGGATTAGGCCGCTACAATGTATCTAATTGTTACACTACAACATTTTACTTACGCTGCCAAGAAGCCTCCAGTTTAGTCCTGTTAGTCTGAATGTTAGTTATCACAAAACAAAGTCTTTCAACTCTAAACCTCTGCATCCTTTGCTTCCCTGTAATGTCAGTGTAACCTGATCTTTTACCTGTTAACACAAAAACCTTTAGCAAGCTATCTGTAAATTTCTCCAGAGCAGCAACACATCATAGACAAGTGTTCAGAAGCCAAAGACAAAGAAATGTGAATCAGAGCACACTTTCTATCAGCCTTTATGTAGCAAGCCGTGACTCAGGCAACAACTGACTGCTTGTTGTGGCCAGTCCAAGAATTCTGAGTGACATTTTTTGTATTATTTTTGCACATACAATCCATGAATGAGCCCAACAATTTTTCATTTATATGTTTAATTTTGAAAATCCAATCAATGGTATTTACTGTCTGGATTGTAAGCAGGATTTTAAAAGTCATGGCACCAGATCTTTTTGTGCAGTAGCAAGAATGAAAAAAATAAATCACAGCTGTGTTTATCACTGAAAGTGATCAGAATTGCGATGTAGCAATTTCCTATTGAAAATATCACTGAGGTCTCAGTGGTAACTGCTGCCCTAAAACTCACACTGACATGTTGCAAATATGGGAGGGAGGATTCATATTGTGCTGACCTAATAAGACCTCCATGCTTAATAAACATCCCCTCATCTGCATAAGAGATACTCAGGAGAGTTCTGAAATACAATGAAAGCTCCTTTTTTATGAGCAAACCAGAGTGACATTTAAAAAGCTGACTTTCTTTCACTTTCATCTAATCAAAACAGTCAGCAGGAGAGTAAATAACAGCCTTACGGCATCAAGTCAATAAACAGTGACGATATTGAAGCTGTTCTAAAAATTTTCACAGTGATTCTACTCAGTTTCATGCAGCAGAAATTAAACTCAACAACACTGCATCCATTTCAGTCACAGTTGTGCAGCAAACTTCAAAAACTGGTGGCAGTATGTATTTTAACAACATATAGCTTGTATTGATATAAAACCCCCAATACTTAAGTTCCAGAAGTGAAAAACCATATTCATATTCTCCATAGGGATGCTGATTATGAGCTGGGAGGTTACGGTTACCATAGAAATGTGTCAACTCACCATTTGTCAGAATAAGCATGAAACTTCAGAAATCTTAAAAGTGAAGACAGTCAGGAACCAAGCACTGTAACATACGGATAACTAGGCCATATGGACCTTTCCTGCATGGGCCCTGTGGGCATGTAAGCCTCCTCCCACATGCATGGGTTAAGTTAACTGGTGAGGATAAATTGGCAGTAGGTGTGAATGCAAGTGTGAATAGTAGTCTCTCTCTCTCTCTCTCTCTCTTTATGTCGGCAACATTGGCGACCTGTCCAGGGCGTACTCGCCGACAGCCAGAATAGCATCCAGCCCAACTATGATCCTGACTCAATGAAGCTGAAGAAAATGGAGGGGTGGATGGATATTGTACAATACTAGAATAATGAAAAGGAGTAAATTTGGGAAGGCTGGAAGTTATTCAATGCAGAGTCTGTGATTTGTATGGCATTGTTGCATCAGTAGCTCCTTCTCTGTTAAAAGTATCTATGTACACTATCTTGTACCTTTACCTTTAAAAAAGGAATTGTCTGAAATGTCAATAGAAAAAATGAAAGGGAAATTCACTTCCTTCATGGGAGACCTTCAAAAAGTGGGTGGGCACTTTTGTGCTCTACAGCACCAGTATACTCTTCATTCGGCATATTAACTCAGCATGAAAGAAGCTAACACCAACCAGCAGCAGTTTAGGTGCTTTTCATGCCAGGCTTGCTAGTTTGTGGTTTAAGTGCAAATTTCATTTCATAACTTTTCTTAACCTGTTTAAAGCTGAGTGAAAAGCTGATGACTTTCCCTGTTGGCTTCACTCTGTCTCTCTCTTATTTTGGGTTCAACTCTTGCAGGTAAACTTTCATTGCATTTAAAATAATTAAACAGATTGTCCTCAAACTGAATGTTTTGTTCACATCACCTGTCTATGTCTGCTCCACCCCACACGTGTGTGTGTTTGTGTCTGTGAGAGAGTGTGTGAGAGAGAGAGGGTGTGCACATGCACTGAAGAAGAGAAAGTGCAGTAAAGACAGTAAAGTCACACTGAGCTAAGATTAAACAAGTACAAGCTGATGAGGTGACTAACATCATTTTTTTTTAATAACGCCTTTTCTTACTACCTATTTTATTATCTTACTGTACACACATCTACTTTATCTAGCTGTATGCATTTATGTGGCACACTTTTTATACACAGGTGGGAAATCTATGTTAAAAAAAGGAAATTGTAAATGAGCGAGGGTGAAAGAGCTAACCGGCTCTGTTCTGCATTACTTTGATGTTTTAAAAAAAGCAGAGCAGTTGTATGTCAGCTTTGTCAGAATAAAGTGGAATATATCCAAGCAACCAAAGGTACAATTAACCATATTTTGTATCATGATGTGGACAGCGTGGAAGAAAGTCAGGCTACTGCTGATAACACTGCTAAAATTAGCCAAACTAATCTGACATAGTGTGTGTTTGCAACACCATACAGAGCGCAAACACACATTTCAAAGTGCCACACGTTTCAACAACATTTGATTAAGAAGGAATGTGATTACAAATTTCATACAGCTCCTATATTACCCACAAAATATTTGTTAGGCCAACATTTAACTCCATCCTCTTAAAGCGAGCTCAGTTTAAATGTTTTTGTCAGAATGAACAACTAGCAAATAATTTGCCTGAAAAGTCCCAGAAACATTACTGTGTCCTCACAAACTAATTCAAATCAAGTTCAAAATATACAATATTATCTGTCTGTAATGTAACACTTGTACATTCTGTCCCAAACAAATAGCTTTCATATAATAATAATTAAAAAGACAAAAACTGACACTGAAACTAATGAAAGCGAAACCAAACCTAACAACAACAACAACAGTAAACTCACACCAGAGTCTAACTGAAACCAAAGTGAGTTGAAAATGTAAAAAAAAAAATACTGGAAATATGTAATTAGAAAGCACACATCTATGATAATTCTCGTACACAGTATTGGCACACACCCAAAGGTGCTATGACTAGGAGACTTCAATCCACCATAGAAAACATATGTTTCTTTGGCGATAATTAAAAAACAGTCCACTTGACTGGTCATTGAAACACATTATAGGAATGCTTTTTAGCACACAAACTCATCCTGAAGACAATAACAACAAATCAATTACTGCTAAACAATGCCAAGTTTCACAAAACCCGTGTGACAGCTTCAAAGTTCTTCTTTTGTCCTTTAGAGTCTGAAAAGCAAAGATTATTTCTACTATTTGTATTACATAAAACACAGAAGCAGAAAACCTGGAATAGTTTGGCATCTTTACAGTTAAGCAATTACGAAAATAGTTGTAGAATTAACTGATCAAGTCTGCTTTTGAGTCGTACTACGTACCTTTGATATTTGTGAATGAGAGATAAGTGGGCTGTAAAGAAATAATGAGGCAAGAAAAATGGTTTTTAATGAGCCACCAGCTGAATGCTGCAGTCTGTAGCTGGCATGTTTGTGTTGCTTTTGAAGCTGCTTAGAAATCCAGTTCTTCTGTAATGGTTGTTTAACAATCTGTACCAACTTTCATACCCTATTTAACGTGCTCAGCTAAACCCCCACCCCATCCCAGAAACAAAGCAGCGCGCCTGTTACAGATGGTATTTCAATACCCAAAGACACTTCAGCCCTCAAAGCCATTTTATAACAGTAACACTGTAGTCACTGAAGCAGTGTGATGTCTGGGAATTACACCCGCAAAATTTGGTATCACATGTGCCTGTGCTCAGCCAACCAAGTCAGACGAGACGGTTTGAGGTCTCGTCTGGACTGGAGACAGAACAAAATGGATCGTGTGTGGGCAGACAGGCTGCTGGCCGCGCTGTGATGAGCCGAGATGTCCTCGCCATCACACACACACACACACACACACACACACTGAAGCCAGAACTCACCACATTCAGTTTCAGAGGAGCTCGAAATTTCAGCTTCCACCACTGTCTCCTCCATTCCCTCCTCTCCCTCTTCCTCCTCCTCTTCCTCATCTTCGTCCTGCTCCTCATCCTCATCCTCCAGCTTCAGTTCGGTCTCCGCCTGGCTGTCCTCCCTATCCTGCTCTTCGTGCTGATTCTCCACCACCTGCACCTCCTCTGTCTGGGAGTTGTGAGCAGGTCCTGCCCCCAGCTCCCCTCCCTGGCTCAGGGAGTAGTTGTGCTCCTCGCTGCAGTGCTCCAGAGCCAGTCCTACTGCAGCTGCTGCTGCTTCCTCTTCCTCTTGGGCCACCTGATACACCTCCACCATGCGCTTCCTTGACACCACCTCATCCTGCCCGCCTTCAGTCGCTCTTCCTGAAACACACAGCTCTGTTGTCCGGGCAACAGAGATACACCCTTCCTCCTCCTCTTCCTCCTTCCCTGAAGCAGTGTTCTGGACTTCCGGTGTGCCAGGAGGGGCTACGTGTCTGTTCCTCCTCCTCTCCTCCTCCTCCTCCTCTTCCTCCTGCTCTTCCCGGCTCCTCCCCCAGCAGCCCATCAGCACAGCCTCCTCGGAGCAGGGCAGCAGCTCCCCTCCGACCCCGAGGCCCAGTTTGGTGTAACGAGCCATCTCATCCAGCGCGGACACATCCCAGCGCTCTGGGTGCAGGTCTTCACCAAAGCCTCCGTCGTCCACCAGGTCGCTTAGCAACTCAAAGGGCCGTTTCCTTGGCAATGCTGGGGAGCCCAGCATAAGGAGCACACTCTAAAAAGGGGACAGAGATAAATGACACTTAAACATCTGATTTGTGACAAAAAAATAAACAAACTTTTAAATCATTCAGTATTTTAAAGATTATTTTGGTGTAAAATGACAGCATTTACTAGCTGTTTAAATTCTGAATCTGCTTCTGCTACTAAAACAGGTCAGAATGAGTTGTGTGGGGGAAAAAAAAAACCTTAATCAAAATTACCCACCCTCCCCCAGTGCCGTAATCCTGTCAGGATTATTTCACACCTGGCCCACATACACTGACTGCTGATAACTGAGATGCCACATGAAGAATTCTGTCTTGTTTTCAAGTGAGGCATGATATTTACACATTACTGAATAACTTAACTGTATCTGCGATGTATATATATATATACATATAAAGAGAGAGAGTGATAGAGGTTTAATGGTTTTTCAAGGAGAAACCAAAAGCAGAATACAAACAACGGTCTCGTGTCCCAATTATATTTCCCACTCTGCCATAGCCTGACCACCTGACCTTCTGCCACTGCGGTTACTGCTGCTGAGCTCTCATTATATTCCTAATAGAGGCATGATAGGACATTAAAGAGAAGAGACATGCAGCAGCTTAATGCATCAATGCACACACAGACAGAGGAGGAGGATTATGTGACAGCACTGAAATGGAAGGATGACTTCATCGCTCTATGTAACCTAATAATATAGGCTTTATCATAAAAGCACAGTTTACCTGGGCATCTATTTAACGATATGTCTTTCCAGACTTCTTCCCGTGCTGTTATAAGAGCATGTGTTTAAATACAGTTGAGAAATAGCTCTAATGTGTGGTGTAGTGAAAGTTTTAATGGTTAAAGATCAGGTGGGTTGGAAATGGTTCATGATCCAATCATCATCAAGCCTGTGGCCTATAGTACAGATTGAACATTGAATTTAGAGATCATTACACGCAAAAAATCTACATTACAAAAAAAAAAAAAAACAGCTCATATTTTGTTGTCCTTAAAGAACAGGTTGGCAAATTTACAACTGAGCATTATAATCAGCTGCTGCTCCAGCAAGTCTTTCACTTTATAAACAAATAGGCTGGTGATCACAGTGCTTATTCTGTTCTGCTGCCTCAGTGAGCTGAGCATCACTACACATGAACCAGGTTTCCTCCTCCTGCAGTATCATCAGGTACAGATGCTGGCTCTGGATCTGACATCAGGGTGAAATCCTCTCTGGGGAAGCAGCTGAATGTGACTGCACTGACAGCCAGCAAGCTAGCCAATGAGATATACTTTCAAAGTAAGAGCACGAGGTATTGTTCACTAATAGATCAATGACCAATGACATCATTTAAATTGCTACAATGAGTCACCAACTCAAATTAGGCAGCCAATTATATATCTGTTTGTCCTATACACTGGCTACCCGAGGTCACACTATAAGCTGCGTGAGCTTTGGCTCTGTCTATGTTGTGCTGTCTTACCTGGTCGTACTCTGTCCTGCCTCCCTGTGGCGACATGGCCAGAGGGTAGGGGCTCAGCAGACCCCTGTGCCCTCCGTAGGCCTCGCCAAATGCAGGCTCCATCCCATTCATACCCGGCTGGAAAGGAGGTAAAACACACACACACACACACACACACACACACACACACACACACACACACACACAGAGTAAATCCAACACTGAAGCGAGGAGGAGGATAATTCAGAGGTGATGGGTGAGAGCGACTGTAGCTTTCCTACTTTACCTGAGGCATGCCCGAGGCAGGAAGTTGTCAGGTCGCAGTCCCAACGTGAGTGTGAGTGAGTTTGGCAGCAAAAACTCGACTGAGTTCAGGTCTGAGCATTGAGATGTCACCAGCAGAGACACAAGAGGGAAAGAAGAGTTCATCACAAAGATAGAAGTGAAGGAAGATAAAAGGAGACAAAGAGAAATAGAAGAAAGTACTTACCTAAGATTGAGAGGTGAGCGGGCCAAGGGGGTGAGCTCTTTTCACATGTCGCAGCTCTGCAGCTCTCAATTTCTCAGCCTGAAGGAGAAAACAATAAAAAAGCAAGCAAATCAATGTGACAATGAAACCTAGGGATGCAATACATAATATGAACACAAAAATGTTACAGTGTTACATAAGCCTTATATTGTTTTGTTGGCTTCGTGCAGCACAAGTTGTCTGTTTGCTGCTACTGATTTCAGTTTGTTTGATCGGCACAAAAGGAGGAGACGACAGCAGTACAGATGATAAAATGCAGGTTTTAAATGTGTCTTTTTAATAACAGATCCACAGTGCCGCTCTTAGATGAATGGGCTTCTTTGACAGAAAACATTTCACAAGGGCAATCTGTAAAATTCACTTTTGTTTGTTTATTGTGGTGTTTTTTTAATATATTTTGTATTTGTAAAGCAAAACATTAATGAGTTCAGAGCTCTTTATTGTCTGTTCAACAGCGGCAGCTATTGTTACTTACATTAGTTGGCTAGCTTTCTATTAATACATCCATTCATTCAACATGAAAAAAAAAACATGCTGGTGCTGCAAAAATGTAGGACATATCACTTCCAAGAAACCCCTGCTAACAATGAGTGTTTAAAACAGCAAATGCAAAAGCTTTCATGCACTAGATAAAGGTTGAATTCTGTTGTGTGTCAAAGCATTCATATGATTCACTGGCATTTGTTATTTCTACTGCTATGTGCATTAAAGGAGAACTTTGATGTTCATTTGTTAAACATTACATGACCAGTGTGGGATGAGGATCAATGAGCTGGAAAGGAGAAGAGTTTGGATAGATAAGCTAAAGATTAGTGCTAAAGTTAAACAGCTCTCAAAGGCACTAGTTAAGTTTAAACAATAAAACACAACTTCCATGCTTTGTATGCTATGGAATCAAAAGGCTAAAGTATGCAGGGCAGGAGGAAGTCAATATCCTCAAGGCTAAATATTAGCTCTTGTCCAGCTAACTGAAAAATGTGCAAAGCAAGCTAGTTTAGCTTAGCTGACAAGTTGATTGAGCCGTGTTAGCTTGTACCATGACTGCCAAGGTCATGAGCAAACAAAGAAAGAAGTCAGTCCATCTTTGTCTACTCTCTTAACTCCCCAACTGATTCACTCCTTCTTTTATTAATATCAATCTTTAAAAAGAAGTTTTTGTTTTATTTTTACATTTTAAAAACATCAGAAGTAACCTTACTTAAAATCCTAAGTAATGTTTCAGCATTATATTATTGAAGTGGTCAAGTACTTTGACAAACTTTTCAGGTCAGATCAGGTGATGAGTACAAAGTTGATATGCATCCAGTTCTTCCAGTTTCATTACCTTACAGATACCGTGGCCAGCTATCTGCATGTAGACTGGCTCTCACAAAAGAAAGGCGATGTGAAACAATAATAAATGCATTGATGACAAAACGCTCTGCAACTCTGAGTGCAATAAAAGCTTCCCAAGAGGAAGAGACAGAGAGGCTGACAGGGATAGCATCATAATCAGAGCTTTCAGTCATGCCAACTAACTTGTGAACAACCGCTGCAAACATACAGTACTGTGCAAAAGTCTTGAGCCACCCCTTATTTTTTTACATTTAGCTAGAAAAAAGGGAAAATAGCAGTGCAAACACATGAAAATGCAGTAGATAAGGCAAAAACTGGAGTTTGTACAATTTTAAATAGCTTAAAGGTAATACTTGGTATGACCACGTTTATTTTTCAACACAGCCTGAAATCTTAGGCAAGGTTTCTCGTCATTCCTTTAAGAAGTCTTCAGAATTTCTCGGAGCAGAATAGTTTTCCAGGCGTACTGAAGGACATCCAAAGCTATTCTTTGAAGAAGAAGCTTTGCTGCCTGCCTATTGTTACATCTTCTGTCACCATGATCCCACACTCTTTCAATAACGCCTGGCTCTGAGGAGGCCAATCCATAACTGTTGTATTCCAATGTGTTTTTTTCTATCCAGGTATTCTTTTACTGAATTGGCAGCCTATTTTCCATTAACAATAAGATACTTTCCAGATTTCAAGGTGGCTCAAAATCTGTTTGTGTTTTCTTGTATTTATAATTCCACCAATTATGACAATATCCCCAACGCCACTGGCTGATATGCAAGGCCCAAAACACAACAGAGCCTCCAATGTGTTTTACATGTGGCTGCAGTGACTTACTGTTGTACCTCTCTCCTAACCGCTTCTGTACATGTTTATAGTGATTTGAACCAAAAAGTTTGGAATTCACTTTATAAGACCTGTTGCCACTGATTTTCAGTCGAGTTCTTGAGTAATTTGGCATGCCTCAGCTTCTTCTCTCTGTCAAGACAACCTCCCTTCCACTGAGACTTCTGATGAGGTTTTGGTAAACATGGATGGTTTATCAGAAAGACCAGATGCATCTCTCGTGCCCTGTGTCAGGTCTTTGCTGGATTTTTTCGTATTTCTTAAGGACATGACTTTCAGATACAGTTCATCTGCTGCAGATTGTTTTTACATCTGCCAGATCTTTTGTCTGGCACCAAACTTTCTGTTATGTGTAAACAGAACATTGGTTTATCCCTTGAGTCAGATGCCTTTTTATGTTTGAATGATTCACACAGGTACAAGAACTGAAAATTAGTATTAAAACCCCCCCAAAAAACCCTGTAGCTCAAGACCTCTTTAAAAAATAAAGTGTGGCTTCTTCCAAGCAAAATATAAAGAAATGAGGGGTGAGTCAAGACTTTTGGACAGTAATGTGCAAGCAAAGTTATCACCAACGCTGGTGTGAAATAGTACAAAGTTCTAACCCTCTGCTGATAATTTCATTCACACTATGTTACATCTCCTGCTAACAACTGGCCCCCGACACTGACGGATGGTGTGTTAAACACAGAATAAAACAACTGACCTCACAGATCTGCACATTGTCACTGATATAAGGCGTAGCTTTTTGAGTAAAGACTGGACCGATATCTGAATACGGTATCGCAGGAATTATAAAGTCAAAAGTCAGCATTGACCTATTTGTAGCCCCATGAAGCATGTGTCGTTTACTTGTCTGTTTGAAGGGGCTTAGAATAGAAAGAGAAGAGAGGCGAGAGGTGCAGGACAGGCAGGTGGAAAATTCACAGATTTCAACCAATTCCACATTGAACAGGAAGAAATGGTGCATTTGTCGAGGACCACTTTCAGCCTCGAACAGATGCACAGATTGCACGCCAGATTAAAAAAAAGCAACAAAAAAACCAACTCTGCAGTGTGTTCATAATATTGAAGCTACATGTCACAGTGCAACAGTGTGACTCACTAATGTGTTTTAATTGTTTATGAGCAACAGTGGCGCAGAGGAACACACACAGTAAACGGCTTTTCATCGGACTATCTTACTGGTCCACTGAAGAACTGCTTCTTTAGCTCCGCCTCATACGGGTAAACTTGAGCATTGACGTTGCTTTCAGCTGCTCCTTTCATTAATGTTTGTGTAACCAAAACTCTGATTCTCCCTTAAAGGAGAAGGGAGGAGGCCACGCTGCAGGCGCCGAATACACCCGGCTCTTTTCAGATGGCAACATGATGAAATACCGAGCAACATAACGCACATACACACATACACACACACACACACACGCTGCAGGAACAATGCAGACCTACTGTTCAGTACCTGTGGAAAAGCCGAAGAAAGCAGCTCACACAGACCCTGGTTGAGTGTTTGAGAACAATGCCATAATATGTTCTCCATGGATTGACCTCAGGCACACAAGAATGAGGAAATGAGGATTGGCTGGGCGGTTATGACACTGCCTTGGCACGCCAAATGGAAAACTGGTATTTGGCACATGAGCCAAGCCAGCTACCAACATACTGTGTACACAAACACTTATCAGACACATACAGGGCTCTGAAGCTGATAACCAACGGGTGGAACAAATATAATAATCCAGGATTCACACAAATGAATAAAAGATACACATTATTTATCATAAAGTTACAGCAGTAAGAGCGGGACCGTTTGAAACGTGAAGCTCTGGGAGTTTGTGCTGAGGGTTAAAGCTATGTAGATTATTATGGAAGCAGTTCACTTGTACCAACAATAAAGTTGTTTGAGTGCCAGCTTTGAATGTTTCTGCACTTACGCAGAGCAAAAAAAAACCCAACCTTTTGAATACGATAAAACAAAATGACTTAGTAGGCTACCAAGCCACTTTCCACTCTGTTGCTGGATGCAACATTGGTGCTGATATATCCTGCAAACAGGAGTGAAGCGCACATGCAAATGTGTCCATGGCGTACTATTTACCATTTCTTTTAATCTTGTTTATATGAACACAGTGCTCCTCTAGCTATTTGCTGCCTCTACAGGGAAAATTTGCACAATGAAACAGATACACCAAACAGACTTGTATTTATATTTGTTCACACCACGGCTGATATAGGTGGCTTCATGCAATAACAGCTGAGAAATCCTTTTGTGCACATTGGTTAAATATAGGGCACGGTCCAAAGGGCTCTTTGCTCATAAAGACACTCACAGAGTTCACAGTAAGGCAGCGGGGAAACAAAAAAGTCAACAGCAACCAATAACCATAGGCTTTACATTCAGCCAACGATGCATTTAGCCCTTTGTAAACAAGACTCCACAAGCAAAGTGGATGCCAGCACAACTGTGGCTTATGTAACAACACTGGACGCACACTGACAAAGTAAATATATATGCTAACACTCACAATGCGGTAAGAAAATGGTTCATGTAGTGCAGGTGGTGCATGACGAAATTTACTTTTCCTTGTTATGGAGCCCCCACCCCCACCCCCCCACAAGCTGTCCCCCGCCACAGAGGACCTTTCGATGCCTTCAGAACTTACAGTAATTGCAGCCATTTCTAACCCCATGTACACTTAGAGCTGACTTTTCTATTAGTCTATTATAAATGCACTGGAGCAATTATCCTGTGAACACTGTGTGGGCACAGAAAAATGCAAAATAAAACTGAACCCATATCCTTGCAACAGCTTGTTATGTAACACAGGGCAGAGTATTCAAAAGAATCTGTGTCACGCCATAATGTACCCTTCCAAAACACATCTACAGTACATTCAAGAGCTGCAAACAGTTGCACTATTATTGATTCATCTGGCATTTGTTTTTTCAATTGTTGTGTGAAAATAATCATAAAAAAGGCAAGTCACTTATTTACAATTTCCTACATTCCAAACTGACACATTGTTACACCCAAGCTACAATAAAGAATGCAGATCCAGTCTATTTACTGTCATTCAAATGACATGCTGGAAAAAGGACGCACTTCATGCTTCAAACTAAAAAAAAAGAAAACAACATTAAAATTCAAAATGAATTCTTGGTTATTTTCAGCTGATGAACTACGTGATCAATCCATGAATTGTTTCAGCCCTACTGTATTCTAACACGGGCAGTTGTTAAAAATGGTTTGCCTGTGGTGGGGTTTTTATTTGGGTAAAGAGCATCACCATGACACCAGAGTTACAGCTCCCCTGTTTGCAAGAATGAAAGTAAGTGTGGGGGTGAACTTCACTATCAGAGGGTTAATGAGGCTCTGGACAGAAATCTGAGGGCCTTCCAATTTACTCTCTCAGAAATCGTCCTTTTAATGCCATTGTCGAACGAAACTGGCTGCTGTGAAAGTGAGACTGTAGCAGAGGGAGCTCAATGAGCAGTAGTGAAGTTTTATATATTTCGTAATGTCCAAACTGAAATAAAATGACACTTACGTCTTAGTTTTTCTCAGAAAGCATGCTAGCATCTCGCAAATGCATGTTAATTTTGCTCCGTGAATAGGGCAGAGGAGCATGCCCTGACGATGCCTGTTTCCAAAAGTGTAACTAAAACAGATCAGGAGCATAGCTCAACCACAACTGAAACTTCCATATGCCTATAAGAAGCAGCAACTTATGGTGGTTGAAAGTGACTGGTACCAGGTGGCCACTGCAAATTTCGCTCCTGTAGATGGCTGCCCCTCTCTGAGCCTGGTTCTTCTGGAGGCCTCTTCCTGTTAAAAGGGAGCTCTTCCTTCCCACTGTCACCAAACGCTGTTCACATGAGAACATCTGGTTGTTGGTGCTTACTCTCTAGTATTATAGGGTCTTTACCTTACAATGTCAATAGACATAAGGTGATAGTTGTGGTGAATTGATGCTATATAAATAAAAATGTAACTGAACTCAATGGCTTCATGTCTGTCACTGTAAAGTGGCTCTTAGAGCTGTGAGGTCCCTAATACTCACAGAAAGGTGTTTTAATAGAGAAACCTGGAAAACAGAGACAGAAAAAAACTAAAAAATGAAAAATGCTAAAATTACCAGAATAAAAAAATAAAAAGTCAAAATTTCAGTTTTTCACTTTCTGCCTTTTGTAGGGCTCCAGTAGTTGTCCAGAGAGTGAAAGTTCCTGAGTATTCAAAAGTTCATTAATGTAACACTGCAATGGAACAACTAGACAACTGCTTAAATTGGCCCCTAACCTATCTGAAAGTATAACAGGAAGGACTACATGTCCATGGTGTGGCAGCTGTCCTCATGACAGTCTGCAAGCAAGGATATAAGTATAGCGCCTGCCCCAGGAGTGCCAGCTATTTCTCTTCATCATTATTATTATTATTATTTGAAGTTTTCAAAACAGTCATGTGATAACTTATGGTATTTTTGTTCCATATACTACCATACTTTCTCCATAAAAACTTGTTTTTGCACTTTCAGAATTAACGTAGTATAGTGCTAGCTGGGTATAACGCACACATCTGAGATCGGAAGCAAGTCATTCTGACACTGGACCACGAAGCAAATTTAAAGTAGTCTGACCAGGCATTGAACCTTTAGCAGCTGGAGGCCTCTTCAGAAATAATCAGGAAAAAAAACTCCAGGCTGATGTCGAATTGCACGAATGAATGGAGGTTACGCACGAGGGAGAGCGACTGAAAGTGAGAAAAAAGTAAATTCAGAAGGAGCCCAGTGTGAGGCTGTGATGGCAGAGAGTGTGGCCGAAAACAGCGAGGAGGAGGCGGGAGAGCGGGGAGGAGAGACGATCTGGCTGTCAGTCTGTCTGGGAAGCCAATTTGCCAAATTAAAGCTCCAAAATTCTGGGCGGCGGACAAAGGTCGGTCTGCCTGGGAAAATTCTTCGCATCTCCAGTAATAAAATTAAAACATGTTAATAACTGCAAAAAATAAAAAATAAAAAATAAATACAAGAACAAACACCCAAAACGACCTGGATGCGCCCCCGCCTCTCCGTGTCCTTGGAGCTCCGTTTCCCGTAACGATGGAGAGCAAAAGTGGCCCCCTTCTGCCGCCCCTCGCCTGTCTTCCCGTCCATCCAGTGCGCGTCCGCAATATTCCCGAATAAACCTTTTAATCACTGACCCGATCGGTGGAATCGAACTGACGGGGCACAACGGTGCTGTGTCCCCGCACAGCTGGATACAACAACAGCAGCAGCAGCACATAAAGAGCCAGAGCACGAAGGGAAGGTGCCATGGTGGCAGCCAGCAGCGTGTCCCGCATGGCACGGCGAGCCGGAGAGCCGCGCTCCCACATCCAGCCTCCCTCCTTTCTCTTTCACACCTCATATTCACATTTTAAGCATTTGTACTTTACTTTTTTAAAACTGCAATATAACGCAGAAAGAAATATTCCTACCTAAAGCAGCCACCACGCTTCGCGGAGTATCCAGCCGAGACAACAGGGATCCTTTCAGCGCACAGACAATAAAAATGGGGCGCAGCTGGCAGTGCCACCGGATGTCCAATATTAATTGTTAATACGGCCGATTTGAGAGCCTGTGGATGGGCTCCGGCGCTTTAACGGCCCCAGCTGCGGTCAGGTGGCCGCTCTCTGTCCACACCGACTCGGACTTTCGTTACATTAAAGTTGAATAAATCTCAGAACAACTTTGGCTACTGTAGGTCCACCTGCAGGTGCTGCTTCCGATTGATGGTGGCTGTTACAGGCCGAGGCAAGTTATGCCCGTCATTAAATGTAGGCTTTGTCGAAGAGAAACTGTAAACTTTGAGCCATTACACAGAATAAACACCGGGAGCAAAAGCTGCCTGGCTGCGGATATAGGAAACATAAACAAAACGGTATAAATGCGTTATGTAGCGTGAAATTGGATGGTAAAAGTGTAATTTGGTACATTTAAAAAATTATATATATACGCTAACTTGTTACGTATATCGCACGTGGAAAACATATATTTCCAGATGTTTTTGTGAACGTGGTGCATTTATTATTCCAAATTCAAAAGTATAGTTCTTTATCGTGTAGCTCCAGTGTGTAAATCCGTGTGAAAGTAGCCATTTTTATCACAGAAGACCGTTAAAAGCCGTCATATTTTTTTTCTATATGTGCTTTAAATATTTTGTCAGTTAATTATCGGTCGTAAAACTTTACGTAAATGCTTATGTATTTGTCCAAAGGTACATAGCTGCGAGACGGGCTTTACCTTAACGCGTGTCCTCGGATGTCCCCTCCGAGTTAATGCTCCTCCGGACCGGGGTAAAATGTCGGCCTCGGCCTCTCCAGATGATATTACTCCGCACCATCCACGGAGGGGGGAGAAGAGGCTCACGCATGGACAGCAGCAGTGACCGCTCAGCCCAGAAATCCCGTTCAAGCTACAGCCACATGCAGGAAGTTAGTTCACGGCAGTACCGAGCTGGCCTATATGGCGGATAAACGGGACAGAAGATGGTTGTAGGACTGTTAAACACCCCCTTCTCCACCACCACCACCCCGTCCTCCTCCTCCTCCTCCTGTCTTTCCCTCCCCTTCATTGGTGCAGAAACCTAACGTTTTGGAGATGAGAGGGTGGGAGAACAGAAGCACTCATCTCTCCTCTGAAGCTAATTCCGTTGTTAATAAACTTTTACGAGCTCGTACAGCAGACCCCCCTCTGTGTTTGACTTGGTGCCGTCCGCGGGACTCACAAAATAACACTGGGGGACACTTTTGGAGCCGCCTCCGCGGGTTAGAACCACTTTTACGGGCTCAGAATGAAATATAAACACAAGCAGAGAGATAGAGGGCGTGGATCCGCGCGTGCAGTGTGCGTCCTGTTTGCTGTCACTGAGTAACAGCGCTGTTGTTGCTGTTGGCTACGCTGTGGTTAGCTACTAGGTTCAGAGTTCAGCGAACCATACAAGTAGAGAAAGGAGTTGGGAGAGACTGACCTGATCGAAATGGGAAGTGTGTCAGTTGTAAAAAACAGTTGCAGTTCTCATCGGCGGGTTGGGGGGCACTTGAGTTTACGAATAATCCCGAAGAGCGAGTGTCAGAGCTAAAAGATTAGGCTGCACTTCTGGCAGGGCCTTTCAAAATAAAAGTCTCGATGAAGCATAAGCTATAAAATGTATATTATATATTAAAAATATACTTTTTTATAATGCAACATTTTGAAATAATATTCACCTATTTATATAAAATCAATTTAAAAAGGGGTACACTTTTTATAACTATTTTTCCCCTTGATATCCCTTCATATCTGGTGTGTTCAAGGATTGTATTTGTTAGGTCTATAGCTTATTTTCACATCTGTTACCCTCTCCCATTACATACCTCGGAGTAACACAAAGTGAAGTACTTTCACACATAAAATACAATTTTAAAAGCATGCATTCGACTGTGATTACCCTGGGGATATGTTCACTGTAACAAAATGTAAGATATGAAAATAAATTTTAAAAGGTTTTTAAAAAAAAGGACATCCATACAAACCGTAAGTCCAAAAACATGATTCCTGATTTAGATAGAAAATAGAAATCAACTTATATATGTTAAGTTGTTTTCTCATGACAAATAATCCAGATACCAGGTAAAAAGTAAAAGAGTTCATTCTAACCTCAAGACATTTCATCACGAGTTTGAAAATGTATCATATGATAGCGCTGATTTTGTGCCCAGGGTCCCGTGAGATCAGACTTTTATTATGAAAGACAGACCAGCCGGTTTTGCGCTCGTTCACTTTTTATAACTTGACCACAAGTGAAAACGGATACAGTTTGATCTACGACACGGTGTCGTCATAGGGGTGTGGTCATACGACCCGTCTTTAAGGACACCGGGAGGATTCACGCTACGAACCCACTGACCTCAGCGGGGCTCGGGGGTGACTTCAGTGCAGAACCCCGCTGGAACAACTTCACCTCCATACCCACATGTCAAACAGAGGAGCAGACGTCTTTAAGTACTATATAATTCCAGTTCTTTATATTCGCATTAATAACCAGTTAAATAGAGACAGGCCAGTTTGTGAACATAGATACAACTGAGGTAGAATAACTGAACTTGACAGAACGTGTTCAGTAAACATAAGATGATAAGCTGTAACATTAATATTCATCATGGTTAAAAACAACAAATTCATTTATTTTGTAATAAGATCAAACATTTTGCACAATAATAAAGAACCATTTCTTAACATGTAAGAAATGTATGCAGTAAATTTCCATCACAAATATTTTCTTTGAACTACAAACAGAGGCAACAGATATTTTTAACTCTGTAAATATGTGCAAGCTAGAAACTGTTTCTATGCTAATTTAGTAAGCTTAGCAAACATTCACTCAATTCAGCAGAAGAAGAGCATTAATACATTTTTAAATTTTTAAAAACTAAAAACTAAAAGATTGTTTGATTACTGTGGATATACAACCACCACTTTCCAAAAACAAAAATAATGGCTTGTAACATGCAGATTCATGGAGCAGTGGTTTGCAGGTTATTCAAAATAATAGCTCCAAGCAGTACTTTGGTACATATGGTATGGAGAACTTGAATGTGTGTGACCATTAATGCTTCATGATATGTATGTACGATGCATCTATACATGCATATACATGAAAAAAATATCTTGCTGTTGAGATAACATCTTTCGGCTCATCTGCAGGTCGTTGCAGAGTTACATAGCAGTGACATAGCAAAAGCTGGCTGCTGCCTTATATTACAGAGACAGCCATACAGTTCAGGCAGCGATATTTAGGTCAGCTATAGCTGCTTGTGTAAAGATAGTTAATTCTTAATGTACTCTCAGAGGAAAGTAGGTTGTCATGGTGCATGAGCGCATTACATCACATTTTATGAATATTGCTGAGGATAAGCTGTGTGGTGTTTGTGATTATCTGTGCCTGCCAGTTGAAGCCCATATGTGTTGCCCTCTCGACTGTCTGTATGTCTATGTGTGCCCTCTACGTGTGTATATATACATATACATATAGATAGATAGATAGATAGATAGATAGATAGATAGATAGATAGATAGATAGATAGATAGATACACACTTCAATCATTTACCAAAAACATGCCTGTGTTTTCAAAAGGTTGTGTAGATTTAAAGGATTGTTTACTCATTAATTTATGTCCATGGTGATATTGCAGTGCTGCCCCACCATTAATTTAATTGCAGCTGAGAAATATAAATTAATATTTTCAATTTTATATTGCAATGAAATATGAGTAATAGTCACAGCCGAGCACAGCAATCTGAACTCCCCCTCCAGGAACACTGCTGCTTAGTAGTCCCTCAATAATAAGTATTAATATTTATGCACATGCAAAATGAGATTTTCTTATTTTTTCTGAACTCTGAATGTTTTTTTTTTTGTTTTTTTTTGCTGCCACTCTGTTACACATATTTTAAGCTACATCTCAAAATATTAAGGTTGTAATCATGTTTTTCCTTAGTATTTATACATGACTGCATGCTACTTAGTATGGTTCTGTTTCAATTGATACATCTCGATGTGTCATCTATGAGTTCAAAGTTCATTTATTAAATGTCCACCTATCACCTACCTCTTTTGTTACTCTGATAAAGAGATTTTGATTTATAGGCACAGTAAAATAATAACAATGTAAAAAGTATATCATTATACAAAGACAATAAGGTGTAAAAATCACAATGTATGACATCAGCCTTTAGCTCACTGCTGTCTCCATGGCTCTGTATTTCAACAACACCAATACTGGTTTAATAATTAATATAATTTTTTATAATTTTTTTTCCTTTGGTGATTGCATTCAACACATTATTGTTTTGACTATGAACTACTATTTCTTCTCAAAGATTGATATGTTTAAACCAAATCTTAACACTAAATCTTTATATAATTTAAACAAATGAATTTATGTATTTTAATTATGTCTGCAGGGTTTTCAACCATGCCTCCTGAAAAGAAGGCAATCTCCAGTTGGCTAATGCTTTAGTGCCAAAAACAAAACTGCAGCTTCTTAACTGGCCACTGGTTGTTTGCTTCAAAACAAGTAAATCTCTATAGACTTCCATAATATTAACAGCAGAAATCAAATATGTTTTCAACCTAGCACAAAAAGGTTTTAGTTCTCTGTAGTCTTAATTTACCCTTTATTGACGTCTGCCTAGGCGACAATAAATTTATCTTAAGAGGTGTGGCTTCTTGGAGCCAGTCTTCTAGCCGTTTGCTGTGCTTCAACTTAGCTAAAAGAAACATTTGGCGGTGTTTTTGTTGAACTGGTGAATTTCTTTCCTTTGTATTTTTCTATACTGTCTTGGAAAATTGTGGTACAAATTAGGAGGTATTTGTGTTTGTGCCTCCAAACAGTCTATGGAGGTACCCTGCTAACCAAAGTTGTTTGCATTAGCAGTTGTCCAAATGTTTTCATTGGTGACTCCAAAAACTGAGATGGTGGTTGCTAAATTTGATAAAGTGGTGGCTTCAAAGTGAAGGAGGCATCTTAACCAGATTCCCCAACCACCTCCACTGACTTCTTTCGACATACAGTAGCTGTAGCTGTTTTCACCCAGATTTCATAACCACAGGAGAGGGTTGGGAGGTCAATGGATTGGTAAATTCAAAACTTTGTCTTTTAGCTGAGCTCTCTCTTCACTACGACAGACTGGTATGTGCACTTCTGTTGAAACTACAGCAGTCTGCCGGTCCAACTCACACTTCACCTTCTCATCACTTCTAAATGAGATCAAGATATTTTAACTCTTTTTCCTCTCTTCTGTATCTCAGAAGGAGCATTTCGCTGATTTTCAGTGGAGAACCCTGACCTCTCACCCCAGTCGTTTCATGCTTGGCTGCAGATGACTGCAGTGCATGCTGATGGTCACTCTCTGATGAAGCCAAAAGAACCACATTTTCTGCAAATTGAAGAAATGCTTCTGTGAGCTTCATAAAGAAGATGCCCTCCTCATCCTGGCTACACCTTGAGACGCTGTCCTTAAAAGTCAAAAACAGGATCAGAGACAAGCGGTAACTCTGTGGGAGTCCAACATCCATTAAAAAGATGGTTGACTTTATACCAAGGATGCAGACACAGCTCTCACTTTGGTTTTACAAGGACCTGATGGCCAATAGCAGCGGACCAAGAACCCCATACTTGTCAGCTTTCTCTGTGCCTATAAAGCACCAGTAGACTGGATGGTCAGACTCTCTTCTGCTCCCTCCAGAAGTCCTGCAAGGGTGGAGATCTGGACAACTGTTTTACAACCAGGCTGGAATCTGCATTACTTGTCCTAAATCTGAGGTTCCACCATTAGCTGGGGCCTCCTTTCCAGCACCCTGAAAGAAATTTTGCTGGGAGCCTGAGCAGTGTGATACCCGGATAACTGGAGCACTCCCTCCAGCTCTCCTTTTTGAAAATTGCAGTCACCACCCCAGTCTGCCACTCCACAGGCACAATGCCAGATTACAACCTAACATTAAAGAGGTGTGTCAACTGAGACATTTCCATAATGTCTAGAGGCTTTAGCATCTCAGGGCAAATCTCATCCGAATCTGGTGCTTCCTGTCATAGTTCTTATCATCTACCCTGTCAGTGACTTCTGCCAGTGTAATTGGTGAGGTTTTGCCTTAGTCTTCAGGATCTGCCTTCCCCACATACGATTTTTTGACTGGGTTTAGGAATTCCTCAAAGTGCTCCTTCCCCCAAATGACAATATCCCCAGTCCAGGGCAGAAGGGCAGTTCTACCTCACTCAAATATGTCCTGAGCAAACCCTTGCTTTCCTCATCGGATGGCTTGCCAGAACTTCTCTGAGGGCTCCTCTACCATGGTCTCACTGAACTTCTCCATCTCCTGAACGTTTGCTTCTACAATTATAAAGCAGCTGCCTTACTGGCCTTCCAATACCTTCCTCCTCCAGGAGTTCAAAGCTAAGTCCAGAAACCCTCCTTTTTCAGTCTGATGGCCCTCCCTACCACTGGTTTCCAACAGAGGGGTCCACAGTTTTCTGCCACGGCAGACATCAATCATCTTACAGCTCCTGTCAGCCGCCTCAGCAATAAAGAACTTGAACATAGTGCATTCGAACTGTATGTCCCCAGTCTCCCCTGCAATACAAGCGAACTCCTTCTGGACATGGGAGTTTGGCTGGGGCCTGGTGAGTATCCCCACAACTGCCTGGTTTGTTGTTAAATATTTGTTAAATATTACATTGGTCAGACTTATCATTTATTTTTAAATGACCGATTAGTCTTTTATTCATTGTAAATTATATTTCTATAATAATTATAGTTATTATACTATAATGATTTAGAAATTCATAAATACAAGAAGATAAGAAGGCAATCGGAGCACTCGGTGTAGTGACCCCAAGCTGGGCGAGTGGCTCCAGCATTTCTGTCCAGAAGAGCGCAGTCCTAGGAACAGCAAATATACTGCGCAGGACCCTCAAGGTCCCAGGCCTCTGGTAAAGGACCTGAGCATGAAGGATAACGGCCGCCCGCAGGCTGAGAGGAGAATATAAGCAAGATATGTATATATGGTGCTCCTCCATCTGTTCAGGCTCCTTTTAACATTTCTCTTAAAAAGACTTGAATTAATGAGTTCTCTAGTTCAACAAGTCTTCAGTTTTAGTTTTTCAGCAATGCACTTTCTCTTGATAGATTTAGGTGAGTGTCTATAAATCATGCGTGCTTGTCTTACTTTTCTGTTGTGACAATCTTGTATGAGGGAGTCAACCTTGTCCTTGATTACCAAGGTAACCTAAACTAGCTCAGCCCTACAGCATAGACCTCCTACCTTTTAGAGATAGTGGAACAGTATCAACAGAGATGCTGCAAAAAGGTTAACACCAGGGAGGTTCAATGATATTTTTATTCTTAGCACAAATACACAGCGATACAGTAGATCTACAATCCTGCTACAACTTCCCATCAGGGTTCTTGGTATTCACAGAAATTAAAAAAAGACACATTTTAAAAACAAATCAGTCTGTGTTTCTTGTCATGTAAGATAAGATTAAAATTCTATAAGAGAAAAAGGGTAAGTTTAATTTGTAAAACATTGAGTACTTACTTGGCATATGATTTCACTTGAAATATCATTAAAATCACATTCCTAACAATGTGCAGATCCAAAAAAACTCTGACTGTATGGGCATGGACATGGGATTTCTTTGGTTGGTGCTAGTTTGGGATGGCACATTTGTATCCTTTGAATGCTTGGTTTGATTATGACGTGGCAAATTTAGAAGCTGGGGCATCACTTTGGGCTCTTTGTATTTTGGAATCATTCGTGAACAGTTTTGCATGGGGGTGTGGCTTAGTGTGCAACAAAGTGTAGTCAGTTTAATGATTTCTTTAACTTTGCCTGTCAGTGTTTGTATGTTTGACCAGCCAGTTCATACCTGTACATTCGGGTGTGTCTGCAAGTGTTTCTTTCACAACTGAAAGCCACTGCTCAGATGGAACATAAATAACTTGAAGAGTGCAATTGTATCCTATGAGACATAGTTCTTTATTAAGTATTTCACATACAGTGCCACTCACATACAAGCATTTACTTCACAGTAATACAAGGTTACATACAGGGTCTCGTATCCATCAACAATCCAATTTGTGATTTATTGAATGTTTGTTACCATGGTGACTCTTAACACACTTAAAAAAAATCTATCCTCGTCTATGCTGCCAGGAACTTTTATCAAATGAACAGTAGCCAGTTATCAAAAATGAAAAGGAAAAAAAGTCACGAGAAAAAGAAATGATATTGAAAATTTCAATGTTTTTCTTGTGCATTCACACTCTGCACATTTCACATTTATCTGACGTCTCAGTGGTTCCCTCCTTTAGGTCGATTAGCTTGGATATGGGAGAATAATGACATTTGGTGTCCAGTGACGGACTGACTTTGCTTCCCTGCAAGCAAACTGTGGTTTGTTTTATGATGAGTGGGATTGATACTGTAATGTAATGGGTTTGTTTCCTATGGTAATCCTAACCAAAGGAAACAAACCCAAAACAAAACTGTACGGTCAGAACGTCTAACAGAATTCAGATGTCAGGACAAAACCAGAGACATTTTCAGCTTTTCTTCACATGCAGTCAACTGGCACAAAGACAAAACAGTGCCAAAGTTACAGGACATGCTTACAGATTTGTTTTGACGAAAGACTGCATATAAAAGATGGAGGTGGTTTAGGTCTGAAAGTAAAGCCAGTGTAGAAATGCTTGAACCTGCATTCTTTCATCTTGTAAGTTTATGGTGTCAATTAGTAGTTTCAAGCCTTTTCAAAAAATACAGCATGTTCACCTTGCAAATTATAGTCCAATTTAGAGTAAAATAGATGAAAAGGCTGACTAAGCTGCACAGCATGGACACCTTTTCATTGGCTAGTTGTTATTTTTTTGAGTATTTAAAAAACAAAGTGTATGGGCTCAGTCACTCATCTTGGGTGACACGAATAAAAAATGTGTTTATTCAGTAATGTGTCGAATTGTGTTTCAAAATGGAAAGAATATCACTGGCTAACGATTTTACGCCTGCCATTTATTTTGTGACCAAGACACCTGGAGGCATCAAATTGGGACTTGAAAAACCACTGGGTGATGTCACACATGCTGCTGACAGCTGAAATGCTCAGTTTGAGGCTTGTACGCTGGTCTTCACATCCATGTGGGTGACGTTATGGTGGTTTCATCTATCTTTTATATATATTCCAGTCTATGGTTTCACCAACACTAACGGGCTACTTTGACCCTTAACTTGTGACCCTAACAAACACCTTCTTGATGAGTTTCTAGTCTTAGTTTGAAAATCTGAAGTATTATTTAATACAACATGGTGTTCACTTTTTGTAAATACAGTCCTTTGTAAAGAAAAAAAGCCACTTAAGAAAAATATGAGCCTGCAGTTTTCCTTGGTTTCTCGGTCAGTTCTGCCCCGTGCTCATCACGTCCAGTTTCCAAAAACAAAGATGATGACAGTTCGACTCTTCAAAAGCAGGTGTTCACGAACCAATGCGTGACGCCACCGTGGACACGCCCGTCTTTTACATGCAGTTAAAAGTCACTAAAACTTTGTCGAATAAGTGAGCTACTTGGGAGTCCATGTGATGTTTGTTTACACACTCTGGTTTACTTGGAGAGAAACTAAATACCAACTACAACAAACTTTACTGGTGAGCAAAAGCTACTTTGAGAGTGTAATCAAGTGTAATTGCACTCCACTGACACAGGGCCCTGCATGTGTAAACTGCTGTAATGCACACATTGTTACACATCTGATTTTAGACTCACACCACCACCACAACTACAGAAAAAGGCAAGGGAGGGGGGGGGGAAAGACAGAACACAATTTGGTCTTTCTAAAAAGTAGCTGTATTTTGATTTGGATTCTTTTTGGCTGAAGCAAAGTGGTTTCAGAGAAGAGGAACAGGGAGGGCGAATGCCAGGGAGGAGGGAAGGACGGGTGCTTAAGGTTTGGAGAGGGGAGGTGTAATTGTGGCAGTGGCTGATAAGGTGCAATGAACTAATTTTGGGGGGTGTTTTATTGTGTACATGCTTTTTTTCTGTGTGCAATTATAGGGGCAGGGACTGCAGATGAAATAAGATAAATAATCAATAACTGCAATGATGAGAGTTCATACATTAAAATAAATTCAGAGCACTTGTCATTATTTCCCCAAATAAGAATTAGTGATGCATGCAAAAAAAAAAAAATCATATTCAGCCAATCAGAGGTTACAATGCTGCAGGTTTCTTCGCATCTTATTTTAATAACGCACTTTTTTGTCGCTTTGTTTTCTAAAAGCTCCCGAGAGTCTGAGTTCATTTGCTAAAGTTAAAATGAGGAACGCAGTGAAAGCGCTGTTTGAAGGTACATTTTAAAAATAGCAGATGTTAACACCCAATCTATCTGCAGCTTCGCTCCAAAAACACGTCCCTACAGTACAACCTACAGTACATCTGTACACAGGCAGGCGAGAATCAGGCAGGATTTCATCAAAAGGGGTCAAGTGAAGAGGGGCTGAATTGGGCGATGAGATCACCATGGCAACGAGGACCTCCGTGGTGCGGAGCACGAGGGAATGTGGGAGGGAGTTTCACGCTGAAGTGCCCCCAAAGTGGAAGGAATCGCTCTCTGCTTATTTTTTTTCTCGGTTTTTTTTACACGCTTTCAGGAGATTCTCGTGGCCGCGGTCCAAGCGCCCACATTAATGAACTTTTCACACGCTCGCACACACGCTCACACTCACACCCCATTACATCACGGGTAACAACACTTATATAACAGGACCTCGCGGACACTGAGGTGATTACACCGGGCTTACATCAGTGTCGGCAAGCCAAAATAAATACACACAGAAATCCATGTTCCTCGCTGACGACGGCAGCAACACAAAAAGAAAATATGCACACGGAAACTAAACTAAAAGGATTGCACATTTCAAAGGGGACTGGGGGGGGGGGGGGTGTTACGCTTCACTTTCCTCGTCTTGGTTTGTTCTGGAGTCACAGGATGAATTCAGCTTTTTTTTAAAAACTCTCATTATTCTTAAGATTCCTCAAGGTTACAAAAAACAAGGTGGCAAAACAAAATGAATCCACCCATTCTGCAGGCGAACGCGCTCGGGTGTTTAAGAACATGCCGAAACTAAAGGCGAGCAAACCAGAGGACGGGAAAGATGAGAGGCATCACATCGTGCAGCCCTGCAACAGAAAGGAAAGCAAACATTTCAGCATAATCACAAATATGTCATGTTAAGGCGTGAATCGAACCAGCGTGTTTGTTGTAGCCAACAACACCCCCCCCAAACAGCCTCTTTCAAATATTGTCAGCGCTGCGTGACCAAAAGCATCAGGGGACTTGTGTGGCAAACATGTCCTCTGAAAATTCATAAAAGTGCCCTTATTTTCTATTTCACCCGGCTCATATTTCCGTGGAGTTGATAAATATTCACGCCTGAATGCCACCTCTGTCCCCAGGGGCTGTTTAGTAGCGAGCTTTTTTTCTTTTTTTCCCCTTCTTCCCCCCACTGCGCTCTAAAACTGAAAAACTGAGCTTTTTTTCCCCTCTTTTCTTTTTTTAATTTGTGAAAAACAAATGAAGGCGCAGGAACTGATGGTAGTGAGTGGCAGAAAAGGAAACACAGAAAAACAAAACAGCTCTCAGGTTTCTTCTCAATAATTTGTTTGCCTATGGTAACGGCTTGTTTTTTTCTTTGAAACATAAAATGATTTCACACAGCTATGAAACAACCATTCATTTAAACTCTTAAAGGTCCACATATACAACACATGGACATGGTGATATGTATCAAAAGGTCTGTGTATTTCTTACCCCGTAATTCATCCAATTCATTGATTTGATTACACTTAAAGTCATTTTTCCATTTATGAACAGCCACTGCTTTTACTCAGTAATGGTCATTTTAGGGCAAAAAAAATCAGCAGTGAGCTTTTGTTTTGAAGGGTGATGTTCAGTGTGTGGGTGTACTTAAAAAGATCTGTGATTCTGCAGCGACTGTACAGACTGTATTTAATTTTTTACCAGGGATGGGCATTTCAAGCAAAATTACAGTCGCTTATCATATCCGAGCAGTCCTAAACTGCCACCTTCTGGTAACAGCAGGACATTACACACGACCAGGTGACACCCCCAAAAAATTATGAGGAAAAGAAACAGTTACATAAACTATTTGAGATTTTATAAAAATAAAAGAGACCTATTAAGCTCATTTCCAGTTCCACACTTTTATTCCTTGACTGTACTAGCGGGGGTCACAGGGGGGCATGGGCCTATCCATGGTAAAAGGCAGGGTACACCCTGCATGCATGTTTGTGCACCACCGTGCTGCCCTTGGATAACGCATGGAGTCATCTAGACTAGCTTTGCATGATTATGTAAAAAATAATCCTTATAAATCTTATACTGGGCTGTGGGGCAGCCTCTTAAAAAAGTCACCTTAAGTAGTCTTTAGACTGAACTCACGTCTGGCAGAGGTTACCTGTACATAACACAGAACTGCTTATTAGAATATCTGACCATTCACCATAAGTAAAGTCCACTATAAGCAGCTAAAAATAACTACTTAAAAAAATATGTCCAGATGAGAAAAGGTTTTCATTTTTAACTCCCCTTTAATGACTATATGAAGCGTTAAAAATGAAAACCTTTTCTCATCTGGACGTATTTTTTAAGTAGTTATTTGTAGCTGTTTATAGTGGAGACAGGAAAATGGTGCTAATGCCAATTTCTTGTGTTGGACTGACATTCAGTGAGCCAGTTACCCTTTTTGCTTAGATTCTGATCACCTCTGATGTCCTGCTCTGCCACACTTACCCTGTTTACTCCCAGAAGTAGCGCAGGTACCATATAGTTTCATTCTTGAGCTGAGGACCAAACAGAGGATTGGTCTGGGCCAGAATGGCTATCAACCAACTAGAAAGAGAAAGTGAGAGAGAGCAGATAAATGACAAAGCACTGTCAGTGTGGTGAAAGAACATGGGTGCATTCATCTTGGTTGTAACCAGGTCACGGTACCATTTGATCGTACTCGCAGGAAAAAAAAATCTGATTTCAAATGAAGCCCTTTTAAAAAAAAGATTCAGTTATAAAACGTTATCAGTTATTTATGCCAATCATTACTAACAAGAAAAACAAGGAATTCAATACCATCATAATCTCAATCTTTTTAAAATGCAAAACTGACATGAGAGAGAGGAGTGTGACCTTCATCCCTCTTTACTGGACTTTAAGTCAGACGCTCTTCTGGGAACTTAGTCAATTTAGAAAAAGTGATTAATAGCAGATTAAGATTCAGGCACAGCAACTTAAGCAGTATGCTTATTTGTAAAGGTGAAGAAAAAGGAGTGGTTAGGGTCTAAAAATCAGTCTCTCTGAGTGATCTCGACTGAGACGACAAAATTACTTTTTATCTTTATGAAAGCAAAAGGACACTTCAGAAGATCTGGACAAAGAATCGAGGCAACGACTGAGTGTTAAAAGCAGGATGTAGAACTGCCCCACATAGTAATAATAATAATATTAATAAAAAACAGAAGAAAGATGAAATTCCAATCTGGCTCCTCTAAATGTCAATGTGTTATAAACCCTCCAACACAGTTTGCATCAGTGTCAGCTTACACCAACACTTTCTGTTATTATCTCAGGGCTTCAGTAAAAATACCAAAAATAAGAAAAAGCAGACAGATTGGCTGTAGTGTTCTATTTGTAGCCGGTATCTTCTGAAGTACTGCTGAAGTTCTGCCAGAGGCAGAAAACTGGGTTATAAATTAGCTGAAGCCAACTGTAGACGCTTGCAGAAAGCAGTCTGTAGCCTGAGCAAAGGAAGAGTTTAATCAGTGCAGAGAAACATGAAATGGAAAAGAAGGTCTCCTCGTTAGTTCACTGTGCTTTTAATAAACCGGTTAAAACCTTTTCTGCTTTTATTTTTCTTCCTGTAAGCCAATCTGTCCATGTTTTTAAACGCTCTTCGTAAATAAGCTTGTTATTATTTTTGGGAAAAGAACAGCAGACACTCACGACACACAGCGAGATTTGTGGAACAGATCTGTACAGCTGAGCCAGGTACATCATTTCCAGGCTAAAACTGTGCAAACAGTGTGTGTTTACAGTATGAATGCTGTTGTTGGTGGAGGCTTATCCTGACGGTGCCCAGCTCCCTCTAGTGGTGGAATGATAATCTTATTTATGCACATCCCACCTCTCCTTGCATCCCCATTTTTTAATCCCCCTTAAAACGCTGACTGATTTCAAACTGAACATTTCTGATGATAGACCAGAGGACCAGAGCCCTCCTACACATTTGCAGGTCCCCCACAGAGCCATAGCCAAACGAATCCAGGGTACTGGTGTTCCCTGAAAATGAATGCTGATTGCCATGTTACTTTGTGTATATGCCAAACTGCTGTTTGTTTTATAAAGCATTTCAGTCGGGACCACTATGCTGAGAAGAATATTGTTACTGTTGTGGTCGTTTTCATCTGCTGTAATTTACTTTAGCTGCGCAGCTCTCCTCTGGGACCTCTTTTGACCATTCCATGTGATTACACACAAAGCTGGAGGCAGTGATAGAAGAAGCAGGACTTAACCGCAGTACAGAGCAGATATCAGAGACAACAAACACACTGATGAAATATGAATACAAATATTAAAACACACAGACTGCAGATAAACACAAACTATGAATTCTTTTAATTTCATGCTGAGGGGGATGAAGATATTTTGGCTACGAGCTGCCATCAACATAATCTGCTGGTTTTTCCACACTGATTGATTGGGGAGGCTGTGGGTTGCAAAGCTGTTTGCAGCTGTGCACCAACTGTAGGCTACATGAGCTTAAACAGCAAACCCTTTATGAGATTTATCAAGGATAACAACTGAGCCATCAGCTGACGCTTCCTGGTACTGAGATCATCTGATCTTTCAGTCTTTGTTACCTGTCTGGGTTCATTCCTGTGTTTCAGTAGTCTTATTAGTATGCTGGTATTTTAAATGTAGATATGGACAAAGTCCAGACACACAAGGCCAAATGACAGATTTGATACAGTCCGACTAGGTGCATACACATATATATGTATCTACAACACTGGGACACTTTAGAGTTCATATCTTTTTGAATTTGACCTTCGTTGTGCTATCAGAGGAGAACAAGCCTGGTCAGTTTTCTCAGCTTTCTGATTTCTGTCTCAACCAAACCCCAATTTGTGCTCTCTCTCTCTCTCTCTCTTATTGCACTTGGGAAAAACAAAAACAAAATAAAACTCGTGTCTCAGCAGCAATCAGCTGGCTGATAGCATTGCTGTGACTCAGCTCGTCAGGTGGCAGGGTTTGTTATCAGTGTGTAACTTGTAGACCTGCAGCACACAGAAGTATCCTCCACGTAAAATGTAAAACAGATGTCCCATTGGGCATAATTAATGCTTTTGAGAGAAAGAAAGGAAGAGAGCATCCATTTTCCTTGATACAGTAACCCCATGTCAGTTAGATCCCATTCCCATCCTTTCCCCTCGCCTCCCATGAAAGCAGCATGGAGCTGTTAGCTGATAGAAATAACCAGTTAAAAGTTGGATTGTAGTTGATTCAGTTGAGGAAAATACAAAGTGTAAAAGTCTGTTGTGTTTTTAATGTTGATCCACACGGTTTACAAAGCGTCTTATTTTCCTTGACATCAAACAGCACGTCTATCCTTACTGCACAAGGTGACCACATCCAAACTTGGCCCGCCTTTCTGCACAGCTTAACTGGTTCTATCTGGATCTCATCTCCATTTTCATCTTGTTTATTGACAAAAGTGTCAATACATCTGATCACAGTTTTTGTCCTCATGCATTATCATCTTGTTTTTGTAGATGAAAAAACTTTGACGAACATTATTGCTTAATTAACAACCTATTCATCATTGTTGCTTTTTAAAATGTAGCTGTAGATCTTCTCGCCTCATGTGTATCAGCATGCACGGGTTTCCACCACACGACCTGCTGCAGGTTCTGACTACAGTGACTCTCCAGCACAGAGCAGATGTTAAAGAGTAAAGCAAGAGTTACGTGTGCAGCTGCAGTCCAAAATGTTGGAGCTTGGGTGACTGTGGGAGTGAGATCCTCAGTGGGCAAGCAGCTGAATGACACTGAGGACTGCACAATATCAGCCTGGCAAGAGTTCAACAGGCACAGAAACAACACACAGGAAGGGCCAGACCTCAATGGTAAGCAGTGAGTGAACTTTCAAAATAAGAGCAAGGGGACTGTCTGCTAGTGAACTGATCACAGATGGTGTCGTTCGGTCAGGTAAATTGTAAAAAAATAAAAAATAAAATAAATCCTAACGTGAGTCACCAAATATATTTCCAGCACTCAACATTCCTGAGCAGGTCACTGAACTGGTCTGTGTGTGAGGAAACACTGATGTTTATCTTCATACTTCAGATGTTGGTCACTAAAATGCTAAAGCCACAAAAACCATTTTATTTACAATAAAAATATAAAATAATAAAGAAAAAACATGGTTTCATATTCTTATGAAACCAATGGTAACTTATGTCATGTATTTGGCATAAGTTACCCTTGGAGATAGAGCCAGGTAAAAAGACCCCGCCCCCTCTGTGACTCTAAAAATTCTCAATTTCCTAGTAACCCTGTGGCAAATACAATCATCAGACCCTTTATTAGTTACACCTCACTAACAATCTCTATCTTTCGCTCTCCAAATCTCAAAGGTGCTCTATTGAATTAATATCTGGTGACTGTGGAGGCCATTGGAGTTCAGTGAACTCATTGTCATGTTCAACAAACCAGTTTGAGACGATTTGAGCTTTGTGACATGGTGCATTATCCTGCTGGAAGCAGCTATCAGAAGATGGACACACTGTGGTCATAAAGGGATGGACATGGTCAGCAACAATAATCAGTTAGACTGCAGCATTTAAATGATAGTCAGTTCATACTGGGGGCTCCAGTGTGTACCAGAAACCATTTCCCCAAATCACTACACGACAACTAGCTTGAACTGGTGACACAAGGCATGGTGGAGCCATGCTTTCATGTTTCTTATGCCAAATTCTGACCAAACCATCTGAATGCTGCAACAGAATCTGAGACTCATCAGACCGGACATTGTTTTTACAGTCTTCCTTTGAAAATTTTTGTGAGTTTGTGCTAAATACAAGAGCCGACAGGAGTGGTAACGGTGTGGTCTTCTGCTGCTGTAACCCATCTGCTTTAAGCTTCAAAGTGTTGCGTGCTAAGAGATGCTCTTCTGCATACCTCAGTTGTAACAAGTGGTTATTTGAGTTACTGTTGCCTTCCTATCAGCTCAAAGGAGTCTGGCCATTCTCCTCTGATCTCAGGCATCAACAAGGCATTTTAGCCCAGGTTACTGCTGCTCACTGGATCACCATTGCTCGGCACCAACAGCCATTCCCCATTCAAAGTCATATTTCAATCACCTTTCGTATCTATTCTAACGCTCAGTTTGAGCTTCAGCAGGGAGTCTACATACCTAAATTCTTTAAGTTGCTCCCATGTGATTGGATGATTAGATGCCTGCATTAATGAGCCCTTGAGCAGGTGTACTTAACAAAGTGGCCAACATGCATTGTTGACAACAGCTACATACCAAAGAAGAGTAAGCAAGTAGGTACTTACAACAAGTAGCAACAGATCGCTGTAAGGATCAGACTGGTGACAATCACACTGTCAGGGAGAACAGAGGAGTCAGTGTCACACGTGCCCACTTTTACTATTGAAACATTCATAAGCAAACATTCATATTAATATTAGATCCTGAGTCATATATTGAGCAATACAGGACCTTTTTATGGAAAATAATGCACAAAAGATAGAAACATTGTTATTACACAGTTTTTCAAGGAGATTGGCCCTGACTCCACTGTTTACAATCATCCCCGTACTCTGCTTTTTACAAATAAAAAAAGTATCCATCAGAATGACTTTTGTACAAACGAGCCCACATTATCCCCTCATGCCATCCTCTGCCGACTCGACCTTTGAAATTACTGGTAGTGTGTGTGTGTGTTTGAATGGAGGGATGGCTGAATGACTGTTTCCTTGGATGACGCTGGGCCTCCATCACCAGAAAAGGATCAGGGGCACGCTCGCACGAGTCGCATATGATGCTATCCAATCGATACAGCAAAAAGACTAACAGCAAGGAAAATACAATTATAGTTACAAAGTATGATGATAGCACTGTCAAATTAAAGGGAACGCAAAATGATGCCGTTAATTGTATCCAATTAAAAGCAGTTACACCACCTACCCCCGATTGGGTCCTTTGGGCACTAAAAACGGAGCTACGACCCCCACCAACGCCCATAACGTGGTGAAGCAGATCATCGGCAGGGCGAGAGAATGATAGACCATGGCTTCAGTCCGCAGGACCCTGGAGATATACAAATAAAATAAAAAATCTCTGCTTGTCCTTTTGAAGATAAAGATGCTTCAATGGCCGCTGAGCCAGCCCGTCGCTTCTGTTAGGGACCCGCCCAACTCAGTCGCTGCTGTCGATGATTGGTTCAAAGCTCTGCTAAAGCGATCCTTTATTGGTTCAGCCTGCTGTCGTTCAGCATTACAGCACGGGGGGATTGGTCGGGTGTATATGCCAGCAGATTAGAGGCAAGTGCAGACCCCCCCACCATCACCACACCACACACTACGTTCTATTTTCAGCAGAAATCTATATATTTAATTAATTAATTAAACCATAACCAAATATTAGAATTTTTGATAAGTTCAGTTTCTATATTTGTTTTTCTGCTACAGATTCTTCTTATATACTTCTTTGTTTTTACTGGCAACATTTAGGAAATGGTACCGGTATATCAAGATTCTGAACATCCAAATATCATGTCACATTTGATCTCTGACCTCACTTTTACATTTCACATCTGCTCAAGTTAACCCCCAAATACATTGTTTTTACTGCGCTTCAAACGTCTTAAACTACATTTAAAAAGAACAAAGAAAACCAAATGAATGCCTATTTAAATGTGCTGTCCTGGAAGCAAAATTTGGTGCTTATGATACAGTAGAAAATGTGTTGAGAGGCATTTGATGTGAATCACTATGTCATTCGTATATGCTCCCTGTTGATGTCTTTTCTACAGGATTTAACATTTTTAATAGAGTTAATCTTCAGTTGGAATTAATACATGTAAAATTTAAAAGAAGTATAGTTCATTCAGAATTAAACCGTCATAGGGAATTTTAGTAAAATCCTGGAACAGTTAACAGAATGAAATAAATGAATCTAAAAAAAATGCAAGTAAAACAAAATTATTGACAAAATATTAAATAAAACCCACAAGAAAAAAATTGTAGTTGTACAATTTATTGATCTTTAATTATTATATTGTTTTCTATTCTTTTCAACGTGTAAATCTCGCAGTTTGATGTCAAGCCTTTAGGAAAATTATGAAAAGACTGATGTTAACGCTCCCGCGGTTTTATTTTGATGGGTGTGGTAAGGAAGATGTTTTTCCTGTTTTATTGTTGAAAGCAATAACCGGAAGAGTGTTTTGCCGTAATCCAGTTAACTTGATAATGACTGTACAATCGGAGGCGGATCAGCGGGGAATGTTTCATATGAGCCGGTGCCGGTACTGTCACCGGCGAGCTGTCGGCGCTATATGAAGGGTGGAAGTGTGTGATTGTGTACAGAAGGACAGCTGGGATTTAATGTGTGGACGGTAAAAGCTGATGAAGTTCACCAGAGATATCTGCCGGCTGCTGGGCTTAGGAGGCGGTGAGTAATACTGCCAGTCAGCCGTTACCAACTTTCGGCTCTTCGGTGATATAAAGTGGTGACACTGGTTGGTTTCTCTGTGGAGTTTCTGCTTTTATTGAAGACTGTATCTCAGAGCCCCTATTTTCCAGGCTTCAGTAGCACTCACAACTTAGAACTTTCGGATAATAGTCTGTATATGTGTTAGAAAAATATGTCAGACAAATGTATAAAACTTAAAAAGTCAAACAGACTATTCAGAGATTCAGTAGCTGTACTGTTATCCTTCACCTACCAACATATAATGATGTTGGTGGCATTTTCCGAGTTTTTATAGTTGCTACATTGTTACTTTTACATATGAATGAAGTGTGGCCTTTTTGAGAGTTATAAGACCAAACTGTGTTTTTAGGTTAATAGAAGTTGGAGTTCAGGTGGAGAGTGGGCGTTTCAGTCACTCCTGCCTGTGATTGTAATTGTTCTTCGTTTTTGTGTAAGTGACCTGATTTTACAGTGAGTTCTCACTTGAGTGAGAACCCAGAGCTCCCCAAAGTAACATTTCTGGGGAGAAATGAGGGCTCTTTTGTTATCAGTATTTATGTATGATACACATACCTTGGAGACAATCACAAACCAAGCACAGTAATAGTAACTGGCCATCTACACCTTTATTGTATTTGAAGAAGGTTATTGCCAGAGCTGCCACCTGTTTCACTTTACTTTAATCCGAGTTCAGCTTCATGCTGCATTCATGCGCTATATGTATTTGCACAATCCTATTAATGTCCCATTGAGTATCAGGTATGACATTACTGATTTATAATACTAGTAATATTTTTACACACACACACCCACACACGCACACGCACATATCATTGTTATTGCCAGTTGATTATTGTTAGCTATGTGTGACTAATAGGCCAGTAGCAGCCAACAGTAATCCATGGCTTTTATAGGAATCATTCAGATTACTAAAGTGCTGTGAGGGTTTGGAGATTGATTTTGTGGCATTTTGCCTTTTTTTAAACATTATAAATAAAGGATAAAGAAAGCTTGCTCTGGAACATGGTTTTATTGGCAGATATCCTGAGTTAAGGTATCAAATGACCAACAGGGTTGGTGCATCACTACTTTATGATACATGGAAATTAGGTTAGTGAACAGCGTCTGTTGTGAACAGAGCACATATGTGAGCATCCAAGTTATTATTACTACTGAGTAATAATAATTTGAGTTTTTTGTAGTCTATCCCACTCATATAGATCTGCTATGTAGTGTGTAACAAAGAATACAAATGAGATTGACCCAAGACCCTTTAGTGCTAAAGGCTATGGGCTCACTTTTAATCAACTGTTTAACTAAAGTTAAAGAGTGAACACTTTAAGGTAAATAGTTCACTACAGCAACTTGCTATTTTTAGAGCTGAACATTATTTTAAAAGTCATTTATAAAGTCTGTGCCTCCTACCCTGCATTTATACTGACGGGTGCCCCACAGTTCATATTTAAGACCGTTATTGTTTCAAAATTGTAATTTTGGACTTCTGTTATGATGATTTCCATTTCTGTTTGCAAATGAATTAGATCTTAGGTGCCCTGTTTGGGCGTTTACTATGTTTAGACTCAGCTGGAAAAGCATTATAAGCCCAACCAAAAATATTTGACTGACAAATGAGCTGCACGCCAGCCCCACAAGAATGTACAGGAACTGGTCTGACCACCACTGTAACCTTTAAGTTTATGGTCAGCCTTTGACTGGTAATAACGTCATCCATGCAATGAAGACTTAATAAAAGTGTCTACACTCCAAATATGGGACATTCAAGCCAGCAGCAGGAGACACGGAAAATAAAAGTTGAATTTTACTGAAAGCAGTAAAATGTACTTTAATTTTGTTTGCATACAAACAAATTTGGTGCCTTCCGTAAAGAAGTTTTGGTCTTTCCTCACTGGGAAAACCACCATCAAAAGACTTTTAATGAGAAGACTTTTAAACAGTTTTTAAAATTAGGGATTCAATTACTTCAGCACCATATACATTTTTAAAAATCAAATTACTAGAAACAACAGGAAAACTGGTTTGTGAACATCAGGAGAACCGAATCACTGATACAATACAGATGTACAGATAGCACGGTGTTGACAATAAACTGGACTTTTATGTGTCTGGGGGTCAGTGCTGTGCTCTATGGTGGGATGCACAGGGGCATCAAATACCAAAAGACTAAAGAAAGTGATTTATAAGTCAGTGAGGTTATGTATGGGTTTGGAGCTTGAATCTCCGTCACACATGCCTCATCTCATGCCGGACAGACGCAGAAGCAGGTTCAGCAAACCACTCATTCCACTGCAGTGTACCACAGAGCACTACAAGAAATGCATCTGACCTTTTTACTTTTATTTTTCAATTTTTTCAGTTAAATTTTTCCCTAACCCTAACCACCAAAGGTACATGTTGAGAAAAACCCCTGACTAATCATTACAGAGCAACATGATAAGGCTGTTTTGACAGGTATTAACATCTACATCTATTTGTTGGTGTATATGTATAAGGAAGTACATACTGAGAACAATAACATGTTTTCAAACAGTGTAACCATAGTATTGTTTATCCCCCTGAAAGTAGTGATTATGAATGAAAATGAAACTTGAAACTAAATCAAAACGGAAATTCTTTACGCATGACATGGCCTTTAGCTATGTCAATGTACTTGGTTGCTAGTTGACATTCCAGGCTCTGTTTGCATAGTTAACCTGCTAAATTTAGCCGTGAGCCTTCCCACTTAGTGCCACAGTGTTCTAATTTTGCTCAATTTCCGTGCTATTCAGTGTCTATCCAAATGGATGCCCTTTGTTTTTTTTAAAACAAATTTCTCTTTTAATCCCATGAGGAGAAGACTTCGTCAGTGATGACCCCAACCTTACCATAAATCAGGAGTTTGACAGTGACTTGGATGTGCTTCTGAGTGTATGCCGCTTCAGCCTCCATCTTAGTTCTTGCTACTATGTGGTGGATAGTCTCCGGGTTAGTTTTGCACTTGGAATATAATGTGTGGGTGAACAGTTTTGGAAATGTAGTGTTTCTACATAAAGATTGTACAGATGTAAAAGCACTGTTCTGTTTTCATGATATTGAAATAAAAACATGTTGTCACTGCAGTCAATGAAAAGTTGTGACGAATTATTATGATCTCGATATTGAACTGTGTTGGCTGTAATTGTGCAGCCCTTCCTAATCGTCCACATAGGATGCAGACTGCTGTGATGTGGAAACCACACCCTGTGGAACATTAATGACTTTCATTGACTTCAAGTGACGATGGGCAAAATAACCCGTGACAAAGCAAAATGTGCAGGTATTGAGTTCAGCTTGTTTCAGTTTCACTGAGCGTTTGGGATACTGTTGATTGACATATGATGGGGTAGCGTATGCGTTAGCGACACACCACGTGTGACGAGCACCCACATGGACGCCCCTTATGGTGGATACACCAGTATTGAATGATAATGATAGAAAGACTCGACAGACCCACTTCTTAGAACACCAGTAGTCATGGTGATCAGTTGTTCGTACAAGTGGGATAATCTACAGGTAACCTGCAAGATCCATGGTAAACTATCCTTGTGTAATATAACATGCACTCAGCTCATATACTTTTAAAACTGATGATACAATTTAAAGTCATCACATTCCTTCAACAAAATAATAAAAAGTCAACAGAAATCTGAAGCATTACTAGACCCAACATCCTTCATCACATTGTATCATCTTTAAGAGCAATAAAAATTATCTTTCAAGTTCTGACCTTTGCTGTCTGCATCATGACTTTGACAGCTGAAGATATTTAATTTTCTGGTTAAACAAATGCCTACACCATTAACACGGTCCTCTTCCTGCCATCTATAACCTCTAGACATAAATTAGGTTTATTTCATATCAGTGCATATTTCCTGCCATGTTTATCATTCCTCGTGTCCTTGGACTGTCTTGCTTGGGAACGTCATTCCCCTGACTTTTCAGTGCTTATATTCCTTCACATGTCCTGAAAAAGACTTGTACATTTCGGTACTTTAAACAAAATTTGAAATCAGCGTATTCTTACTACTCTTATTCAAACAGTTCCAAGTATGAATTGGATTTCACTTGCCAGTTCCAGTTAAAGAGCTGCTTTTACTAAAAGGCTGCTTAACAAACGAGCATTTAAACATTAAAAAAAGAAATGTTATTGAGGTGACTGAGCAGCTCATTCTCGTAATTCTCTTAAACGTCTTAATGGGTTTTTTTTTAACCGCTTGGTAAATTTTCAGGAACTAAAAGATGTTACATTTCAAGTTAAGAGTCACAGATTTTGGCATAAAACAGAGTAAAGCTTTCAAGCACAACCTCCCCCAATTCCAAAATACACGGAGAATAGAAGACGTTAAAGCTTCAGGAGCTTTTGTATTATAAAGACCAGCTTTATTCCTTGTCAAGCGCATTTGGCCTTGTGGTTTCAATCATGATAATCGTTTTACAAACACATTTTTAAATAGGACAGGAATGGAATAGAAAAACAAACAGTCACAGACAGTGATGGGTTCATTATGATTACTGTCCTACCAGTAATCATAATGAACTACTTACTGGAATTAAGTAACACATAAAAACCCCTAGTCACAGACAGTGACTGGTCGTGACTGGAATGGACGTCCCAGCAAATTCACCCCAAGATCAGACTATGCAATCCTCAGAGAAATCCTAGAGCTACATCTCAGACGCTACAGACCTCAGTTAGCATGACAGTACAATTAGAACATGACTGATAAAGAAAGGCTTGTTTGGAGGGGAACAAAACACAAAACCTCTAGAACAATGTCATTGGGACAGATAAGACTTGGCTGTGGACATAATGCACAGCACCATGTTTTTGAAAACCAAACAGGGCATAGAAATAAGACAGGAATATATAACCCCCCCCCAATACAAATATGATTAAGAAGACCATGAATTCATTTTTTGTCCTATCAGGAATTATAGTGATCTACTTACTGCAATTAAGGAACACATAAAAACACCATTTCAAAGTTCATCAGAAGTATATACAATTGTGAACTTGTGTGATCTCATCACAGAAAACTTTATGTCATTGTGTTTCAACACCGAGCGCATGAGTCAGAGCGATAGCATGTCCTGCATGCGTCTTTCAGCCTTGTATTTGTTTACAAAACTGGGTGCGTCTGTGTGTGATTAGCCTTGGCACTAATAAGCCAAAAGATTTAGCTGATAAAATAGGGGGAACCACCCGTTTTAAATTTAATGTCACAGCTATAATACGGAGGCTGGATAAGAAACTTGTTCCTAAATGTAAACATGTAAAATTATTTTCTTTTTAAGTTGATTACAGTTCAAATTTGGAAAATGGAAGCAAGTTCCTCTGCTCTGTAAATGTTGTGAGGAATCAATGCCACATATTTTATCAAACAGGCCTCGCCTGACTATGAAACAATCAGTTAATTGTTGACTTTCTTTTGAGCCTCTGAAAATGAAGGACTGCTTATAAAAGTGGCTGTAACTGGAAGCTGGAAGTCTACAGTGTTACTGCTTCTGTAAAATTAGCTTTGGTACTTTATAGAGGCAAAATAAAAAAAATTAAAAAAAAGAAGTGCCATCGTCCAAAGGTTATGGACTTATGTGTATCAGAGCTTCCAAGCGTGAAACAATTTGTGTCAAAATTCAAGATGATGTATTGATGAATGTAGGCAGGTATTCACAAACATAATCTAAGTAAAGTTTAATTTTAGTGGTCGCTGGGATATAAAATCACTATCTGTTAGAAACTGAATAAGATGATTGCTGATTTTTTCCCTAAAACAATAAAAGAATAAAGTAAAAAAAAAGTTCCTCTGGAAGCTAGAGAGTGTCCACACAGCAGGTTGGCAATCAGAAGCCATAGAAAGTCAGTGACATTCAGTGACTTTTAGTCACAGCAAGTGACATAACTGTTGGCATTGTGAAGTGGGCAGGTTAACTGGGGTTAAACTTCTCCCAACTTTGAGGTGAGTGATTGAAACTAACAATGAGAGCAAAGAATGCTGCTGTTTGAGATATGAGGGAATAGGCTTAAACCAGAGCCCTTGAGTAGTTTTTTAGTTGTTTTTTTAACTTCTTACCTTTTAAAATACATCTCAAACTTCCATACTGGTATAATGCTATGGTGCGGCTAGCATATGTTGCTAACATTCTGAACTATTGCGAGGATGATGGAGTCTCACAATAGTTCAGCATCACACATGGTGATGGCCGGATCGGGTAGCGACAGGCACGACTCTTCCATTCAATGGCTCTGGGTTTAATGCATTAGAAGGTTGCCTAGGCAACTGGAGGCTGGATTGGTCTACTAGTGTCCAATAACTACCAAGCAACAAGCAAGAAGAGAATCACTTGCTGTGTGGACAACTCTTTAGACTTTTACCACCATCTTTGCTATTGTGGGGTTCCTCCGTAGATTTAAAGTGTCATGTATGGAATGATATTTATGTCATATCACATATGTGTGTGAGTAAAAACATAAACCAAGCAAATGACCTTATTTCACCGGTGCAGTTAGGTTAGTTATGCCTCTCTCTCTTGAAATGTGTCTGATATTTCTTATTATCCACCAAAATAGTTTGCAGTTGATTATTAATAAAACATTAAGCTCTGTTTTTATGCTTTGCTAGCATACTTTACTGGTAAATACAGCCTTGGAAGACGTGCAGACGAAGTTTAACGCTGTCATTTATGGGAAAAAATGAACAAAAATATAATTGGATTAAATGCGAGGACCTTGGTAGCTTACCACTTCAGTGGAATGTGGGCAAAGGCTACTTTTTCTCTGTTTGGTCTATCTGTATGTCTGAGTCAGAAGCCTCTCTGTGCTGTACTGCTTGTTTTTAGAGCAAGGTCAGGGTTTATTTATCACATTAAAACCCTTCCAGCAGTCTAGGGGATGGAATTCCTTCACTTTCCTGGAAACTTTTTTTTAACCATGAAACAGTTAGAGAAGGTGTTGAGGTTTCTGTTGCAGTCAGCACCAAATAGTAAATTGATTTGGGAGAACAGCATGTATGTTTGAAAGATAACCTCAGATTGCCAATGGTGCATGACTGTGTTGTTGTGTAACGTCACTTTGGGGCCAGTCTTTGTTTGTACTGACTGCCACCATTTGAATAATAACTGATTTGAGAATACATTTATCTTTGAAAGGACAAAGATAACATTTTTTCTGTTTTCATGTGAATGTAACACCATGTCCTACTTTAAACATCATTAAAACAATTATTAGATGACATCACTTGAAGGAATTAGTGGATTTACAGAGATTTCTTTGAATTGCAGTAAAATGTTTATGTTTTTCACTCGTTAATAAACTGCAGAAAAAGCTTTACACCAATCATATTCTTGCTGTTCTTTACTGCATAGACTCAACCTGCTGCCCTGTTTCAGTTCTGGAGGACTTACTAAAGCAGTACACACTCTTGTTAACATTTTGGAGATTGCACACAAGCTCATGCATGTAGCACATAGCTTAATATTGCCTATCATACCTGATCTGAAAGCTCCCATGGTGCTTAATCTGTGAGTAAATATTACAAATCTAGGCTGAATAGAGAGCAGACATAACTCGCTGAATCATCCTGACATGCTTGTTCATCACAGAGGAATCTTGTAGTCAGCCTATAGAAATTTCATCACGTGCAGCAGTAACATTAACATTTACTCAGACAAACATGTCTGATTTGTCTTCTGAATTATGTTGGTGGCTAAGGTGTACTGTACATTAAAGTAAAACAGAGATGTAAATGGTTCTAAAATGCCCATAGGTGTGAATGTGAGTGCGGATGGTTGTCTGTCTCTTATGTGCTGGCGACCTGTCCAAGGGGTACTCTGCCTCTCGCCCTATGGTAGCTGGGACGGGCGCCAGCCCCCCTGCAACCCTGATAAAGATAAGCAGGAGAGAATGGAAGGGTGGATTTTTAGGACTTTTGTTTTCTGTTGCATTAATTGAGTTTTCTGTTGGTAGTCACATTATCAACAAACACTAGTGTGGTTCCACTGGCAGCCATTCATGCCCATGCCAGAATATTTTTGCCCACATGTTTGACAGATAGTGTGGTACGCTTCAGATTGTGATCGTGATTCTCCTTCTTGCCATGCTTTTCTCTTCTCATCATTCTGGTTCAAGTTCACGTTGGTTTCATCTGTCCGAAGAATTTTTTTTCCAGAACTGTGCAGGCTCTTCCAGGTGTTTTCTGCCAAAGTCTAATCTGGTCTTCATGGTTTTGAGTGAAACCCACTCTGTTTGGATTCATAAAGGAATCTGTTGATCGTAGACCCTGACAACAATATGCCTGCTTCATCAAGAGTGTGAGAGTGTTGACTTTAATAGATATTTTGAAGGACCTTTTTTAAACCACGGAAATAATTCTGCCATCATCCATATATCCACAGTGCTTTGGCCATTTCCAAAATTTTAGTTATATCTCTGGAACCCTTGAAAAAAAATCTAAATCTTTTAGTAAGTCAATTTAGTTTGATATAAAATGATAAAAGAATAGACCTCAGTTAGCCATGAAACCTCCTATTATTCAATTGTCTTTTTACTTTTGAACCTCTGAGTATATGTTGATTATGCATACAAAAAAGGTCTAATAGTCCACATTGTCATAGCCCTGGCTGTATTTCAATCCCATGTTTCTTTTGCCATGAAGTTGAATGAACTTGTTTTAATGTTACTTCCAGACAACAGTGGATTATCTGGTATTAAACTGGTAGTTGTCCTATATGTGCTGCCTGAGGTAGAACTGGGTGATAAGTTCAAATCTTCCAGCTGACTGAGCACTGGTGATACATTCGTTGTGCGTTTTATTTCATTTATTTTTTTCAGTTTTAAACCAAATATGGCAAGTGGGTGGAGTTAAATGTGCCAGATAAATGAAGGACTTCATTGAGCCTCTTAATCACAAACAGTGCAAAAAAAAGCTAGTAAATGATTAGGATGCACATGCTGTAACCTGTGACTACCTAGCTTACTTAGTAGCTTGCGTAACTAGCTTATCCTCCAGGATAACATGTTTTCTCATTATATTGTCAGACATAAAAATGGGGACTTGCACATTGTGCTTTGTTCTGCAGCACTCGTCATATTACGTCTTATTACTGGGGCATTTCATTCACTTACAAGAGAATCTCTATCAGAGCAGTATGCTAGTGTCTGCATATGATTTTTAACTCAAGTTCAGCTCAAAAAAGGGAAGACGGTGCCACCGTTTTGAATTAATTGTGCTTTACATACAAGTTATTTACTTTGAGTATAATTCTCCAGAAGATGAATCGAATACATAAGCAAAATCAAAAAATCTGAAAAAGAAATGTGTCTGCTTTTGCATGTACACAGTTTAAGCACTTTAGACTACTGTGTATAAATGCCTCATCCAAATATCCAGCTATAGCAGTGAGCTCAGTTTCAAAATTCTGTAATGATGCCCTGCAATTTCAGTTTCATCATAAAATGGTAATTCACATTTCAGTTGTGTAGTCAAATATTTTTAGAATGAATATAAAAGGAAACTATGCTGGCTACATTAAACCGGTGGCATTCAAAAGCTCCAATAAGCTCCCCTGAAACACGATGATATTAATGAATATCTTTGGATTATTGTGTTCTTTATTAGTAAATCTGATAAAGACAGTATGAAATGAAACACCGCAGATACCACCTGATGTGATGACTTATAAAACGCAACCTTGCAAATGTATTGAAGTCTGTTCATGCCAGCTGATCTTCCACTACTAACACATGAATTTAAAGCATGTAAGGAGGGCAGCCCTACCAAAAAACCCCCCACAATGCATACTGTAAAATAGCTCTCTATAGGCTGTGTTTGTGTAAGTGGTATTTATGTTGTGGTGATGTTGTTTCAAACCTGTAATTTGACATTGGCTAAATGTGGATGATAATTCAAAACAAGCCTGTTACACCCGTGCAGACATCTTCCCTCTTTCCTGTTCTTTTAAAACCTTTGCCTGTCTTTGGTGCCACTGAGTCAGGTGGTGCCGTTTCTCAAAGGTAAAACGATTCAGTGTCTTACTGTTTCTGATGAGAAAGTCTATTCCAGCACAGTCTTCTCTGCTTAGCACCAGTTGCAGCAATGTTGTTTTTGAGGGGTAAAAATGTTCGCCTGACACCATAAAGTATACTCTTTCCTTCCCCCTGTTTGCCTTCACATTTGGGAGTGCAGGAGACTTTGTTGTGTGTGTGTCAATCTGTACCAGTGTGTGTTTAGCACCAAAGACTTCCCACTCAATTTCTTTTCAAGTAATGCAAATGGACAGGTAGTATAAGATAATTCTGGTTTCCTCCTGCAACATGGTCTTGGTTTTCCACAAAGATAACTGGGAAGGTTTGCTTCATATCAGGAAGACATAGCTGAGGTAAAGATGTGGCTACATGCCAGGGGTGTGTTGGCTGGCAAATGTATCCTCAGCCTTAGCCTCAAGGCGTAAAAATTTCCCACCTCGAGAGCTCAGATAGTTTGTTGTTTTTGCGCAGCAGGCTGATAACACAAGATATTTTACGAAATTGACTTATTGTCCAGGGTGCTCTCCGACTGAACTCCTGACTCCTTTTTTGCTCCGAGGGCAGGAGAACAAATTGTTCAGAGCGCTGCTTGCATGGAAGCTCAGCAACAGAAAACTGGGCTCATTACCGACTCACAAAAGGATTCTTAATGATTTTATGCTTGTTCTTTCTCTGCAAGTCACGATTAGTTTGTTTGCACTTGCAAGATGATGACCAACACAAAACACACCGGAAAAATTCCCCTTTTACATTATGTATGTGGTCAGCAGGAGGAGAATCTGTTTTAAATCCGTTTCATTCGATCTCTTCTGTTGTTCATAACACAGCAGACCAAATCTTGAATGGTTGAAAAATAAACTCACACCAATAAAAATGACCCTTAATTGGCATCTCACCCAGTTTGATAACTTCTGGTCTAAATAGAAAAGTCTGATGAATGTTTAAATATGTTTACCACACAAAGTTTGCATATTGCATGGTTTATTCAAACTGGCAACCTATTAAGGAAACTATGAGTACTCAACATTTAGATTTTTCAGGAAGTATAAAAATCTCAGGCAGTTTTAGTAACCGCTAACTACTACATGATTCACTGTCTTGCAAATATAGTCATTAACAAGTGTGAAAAGGTTTTCACAATCACCCAGGGAGGTTCCCTTGTAACCTTTAAATCACAGTGGCATGTCAAATATTCTATAAAAAACAAATATAGTCACTTGAAATGCACAGGCTGCTGTGGCCCTCCCTGTTTCTAGTTTAAGCGTGAGGTCACTGATCTGTGAAACGGTTGGGTGTGACATTTTTTGACTGCTCCAGTTCTGGCATCCCGTCTGAGTTTTTGATAATTGATTGATTGGTAAATGTGTCTTGTTTGAAAGTTTAACTCACTGGGTAATGTTCAGCTAAAAATTAAACAAGCGCAAGAGTGAAATGTTTCTACAATGCTTCTAGCTGTTTCAGCACTATTTCTGTCCAGAGGGTCTCAGATATGTCAGGCATTTTTCAGGCATGGTGATCTAGTGTGGGCCACAAATGTTTCCCCTCACCACAGCCTCCACTCACCTGTTGAAAGTTGAAAAAGGAGGGACGCTCTAAGAAACTAAGAGCCTACAAATGCACAGCACACACTGGAGAAAAGCTATCTGGCATTGGAGTTCTCTTCCTGGCCTTTAAGTGCTCCTGGTATAATTGCTAAGTAGACTCAGCTGCAGCTGGCAATACCCAATGGACTCTATGTGCTTCTCCATTGGTAACCCATAAGGAGTTATGGACAGCCCGTCTACCTACAAAAAGTGGCTGTTGCCAGATAACAGTAACAGTAGCCCTCCAGCCTGTGGGCTACTCTTACATGTGCTGCTGCTGGTCCATTCCAGGTGTGGAAAAGAGCAAAGTTATAACCTATAAAGAGTTGAAGTGAAACGGGGTGTTAACAACAGTGAAAACTGCCCACTGCAGCCACTGTCTGTGCTTTTCATACTGCATTTCATTTTTAATCATTGAGTTTCTTTCACATT